>NW_026067906.1:3818744-3841762 GCF_014885135.2 Alexandromys fortis
GCAATCAGGGTTCCCTGCCCTGTGGGAAGTCCAAGGACCACCCACCTCCATCCAGATCTAGTAAAGTGAGCATCCAAACTGCCTAGGCTCCCACAAAGCCAGTAAGTGCAGTAGGATCAAAAACCCATTGCCATTGTTCTTGAGGTCTCAGTAGTCCTCATTGACCGCTATGTTCAGCGAGTCCGGTTTTATCCCAGGCTTTTTCAGACCCTGGCCAGCTGGCCTTGGTGAGTTCCCGATAGGACATCCCCATTGTCTCAGTGTGTGGGTGCACCCCCCGCGGTCCTGAGTTCCTGGCTTGTGCTCTCTCTCCTTCTGCTCCTGATTTGGACATTGAGATTTCTGTCCGGTGCTAACTTTTCTTAACTTAATTATCCTGACTACCTTTGCCTCTGGGCTTTTATCTTTCTTTATTTCTGTATATCTTTCTTTCCTTCTTATTCTGTGACTGGCTCTGTGACTGACTGTGTGACTGGTCCCTGGTGTTCTCCTCTCCTTGCTCTCTTTGCTCTTTTTCTTGCTCAGTTCTCCTTTTGTTTATACTCTCTGTCTGCCAGCCAGCTCCATTAATCTTGCTCCTGCATCACTATTTACCATTCATCTCTTTATTGGGCCCATCAGGTGTTTTAGACAGGCACAGTAACACAACTTCCCAGAGTTAAACAAATCCAGCCTAAACAAAAGTCATCACCTGGCAGTAATATTCCCCAACATCTAGGTTTCACAAAACCACCATGTTTCCTTACATATACCGATTTTTTTTTTTTTACTCTGCAGCAAGGTTGTTCCTAGGTAAGAAGAACTCTTTCATATGTAAACCTATTGGCCATCAGCATAGATGAATAAATTGGTCACAGTGCTCAGAATAAGAGAGTGTGTCCTCAGCCCTAAAAGAAATATCTATACTTAAACACCCACCTGCCTGTGGCAAAGTTCGGGAAACATTGAAGGAGAGGAGGCAGAAAGAATGTAGGAGCAGGCAATGAAGAAGGATGCTGGGTAACACTGCTTTGGGCTCATGGCTGTCAGCCCTCATAAACTCACCACAGGTGTGGTCCCCTATAAACTTAAAAAAGGTTGAATAAGCAGAAATTCCAGCAGAGATGAAGCAAAGGACCTCCAGACCCCTACCTCTTAATTATGAGCTAATGAAAGTGGGGAGGTGAATGGGGATACATCTGATCATCTTTACTTGTATACATGTATTTATTAAAAATAACATTGAAAAAGAAAGGCTTCTGACTTGCCACCAGCAGGCATGTTATCACTTGACCACACTCCCCAGGAGTACTCTATCCTTATGGGATATCCAATGAAACGATTTTCCAATGCTTAGGTGTGCAGAGCTTCCCTGATTTGCAGATGATGAAATTGAAGTTCATAAAAGCCTCCTGCGACGGGAATGGGCTGGTATCCTGGCTCTGGGCACAGTTAGGGTTCTCTGTGCTTATTTTTCTCTGTGCTTATTTTTCTACAGTAGCTAAATAGAAATGAACTGTTTCTATTTTCTAACACCAAAATAACCATTTGATTAGAACTAAACCACAACTAAAAGCAAACCTCTGAGAAGAACCCAAGGAACAGGACTGAGGAGTAATTCTGATTTGGTTGGCGTTGGTAGAAAGGCAAATACAATGTAACATTGAAAATAGGGCGTCTTAGCTGTACCATCATGATCTCACCGTCGCCAGAGCCTAACTGGATAGCTAAAGTGAGTACAGTTTTTGCTTCTTTTGTCCCCTGGAAACCTTTCTTAGTTTTCTTTGTTCTTTATGTGCTCTACAATCGCAAACTGCTGACACAATGAGCAAACATCTTTGCAATCCCACAGAAAGCTTAAGCAATGTGGTTTGTTTCAGGGGAGTTTTCCCACCATAATGAAGCCCATGGTTCCATTTATAATTTATCCGTCTCAATGTATTTCCATGCATAAACAGCTGACGACTTAATACAAATAAAATTGCCTTAAAGCTTTGATGAAAATTTAAACAGGTTTTGATGAGGAATATTAAATAAAAATACAGTGTGAAGTCTGCAACATAAACTGAAGGGCCTTTAGGCTCAAGAAGGTACAACTATAGACATTTTAATTTGTACTCCCAAATAAATCAGCATGTGACAGAAGCATTCCATACTTAAACATTTTTTTATCGTAAAAATGGCATATTTTTGCTTCTAATAAAAGAAAACCAAGGTTTTCTTGCGAATGCAAATATTAAATATACGTTTTAAAATAAAACTCAACTTGAAACATATAATCCAGAAGAAAGTGAACACAGCAATGCATAGGCCATGTTTTTAGGGAACCTCGGAATCTTAAAATTTCACTCTTACGATGATATGTCTTGACTTTAAGGATTTTATTGAATGCAGTGGAACAGGGGAACATTTATTCTACTGCGTAAAATATCAGAAACCTAAGTTTTAAATATCTCAATGAGCAATGCTCAAAGGGTAAGAAGAGGTCATAGAAATGTATGAGGTCAGTAAGATGACATCTCTCAAACCCAGCCTTTATACATGGCTGTTTATAATAATTTGTTTATTACTGCTGCTCCTCATTTCCATTCCATTATATACCATTACTGAGATAATAAATACTGTAATACCGTCTTTATTGACCACTAAAATAGGCTCAAAAGTAGCCTCCCAAGATGACTGGGCCTTAATCCACAAGATGAGCAGACAGGATATTTTACATAACAAAAGGAGTTCTGCGGATCCAATCAAGAATTTCGAAATGAGATCATCCTGAATTATCTCTGTGGATCTAGCATGGTTGAGCAAGACTTTCTGAGAGTAAAAAGGTGATATGTTATTGGAAACATAAATCTGAATAGTGGCTGCACAGTCTTCGGAGACAGATAAGAATACCATGAGACTAAGAACCTCTGAAATCCAGGAGATGAAACAGAAGGGGTTCTTCTATTAAGCACCCCAGAAGGAAGAGCCACACTGAAACAGCCACTTAGCCAGTGAAGCACAATTTAGACCCCAGACTCTGGGAATAGAAGAGAAAAGTTTTATATTGTTTTAAAATGATACCTTTGTCACAGTGTTATAAAGGCAATAGGAACAAGGAGCCAGTGAGAGCACTTGTTGTATGCTAATCTTTGGTCTGTGGACTTGGTGTACAGTTTCAACACTCCAAGGATTCTGTGTTGTCCTCACTCTAGAGGCTGTGCAAGTAGAAACATAAAGCAATTTCAAGAATGTGTGTTTTCCATTGAAATATACTCATTTATTCAAACGGAAGTTTCATGTTTGGTTGAATAGATTATGTTTTAACCCATCTGAATTCCCTTTTATCTGTCAGTGTTCATCCAAAAAAAAATCAAAGCAAACACAATTTTATTAATAGCACAGTGGAAAAAATGGTGTTACCTAGTAAACCTGAAGATTGAAAGTATCATCCACATAGAAAGATGCACAGGAAATGATAATCTCAGGAAATATAAAGATGGAAATAAAATGCAAAGCTGCAAACACCCACATGTGAAAGACCCAGCTATCAGACCATTCTAAGAGAAGAGAAAAAAAATAACAGTACAGGCTGCCGAATTCTATTTTGAAATTTGTAGAATGCTATTATGTCATGAAATATACATCTTTTACACTTTCCTTTTGACACATGCAGATGAAGAAGTTCCTGGTGTGATTGCAGTATGGAAAAGCTGATAGCTCCGTGCTAAAATGTGAAAAGTGACAGCGATTCTTAAAGAAGAGAGAGAGAAAAGAAAAAGAACCCTTCAGAATACTGAATAGAGAGGATGGCGTGAACAGTGGGTGCAGACATGATCGGCCTAGACTTTATTATTTTCCTATCTTATCTGACAAAAAAATACCACCTCTTCAAAATATCACCTACTCTGAATAGGAAAAGGCCAGATTTTGTGTTTTTGTGACAGATGATTAAATGCGAAATAATGGCCTTTTCCACGGCCTTTTAGTTCTCTGTTAGTTTAGACAAAAATGTCACGCGCATCTCATCAGTCTACTGATGTTTTAGCATATCCCAGGGTGTGAGTCTGTAAGTGGTCACGAGTTCAGATTTTTGCAGGAGCGATCATACTTCCTGCTTCTGCTTAGGAAACACTGTGGCTGGAGGAGAAGAGAGACCGGGATATGGTTCTATAAATGAGGAGGTATTCTTTACCTCTATTTTCTGGTTTCCAAAAACACTATGAATATGGTTTCACAGCTAAAGATGGGCCATGGAGCTTTCACAATGCTAAGCAGCATTGTGTTGTGGAAGAGCACTGACGTGTGTGGGAGGGTCGCGACAGTAGTTGCACGCTTGATAATGAACATTTACAGCAAGAAAGGAGTTAGATATGGAGATGTTAAACTTACGCTGGTGGAGCCAGACATCCTTGGATCTATTAGCTTTCACAAGATGGGTGAAAAATCACAGCAAAGGAAGTGGCAATAGGACTGAGCCACCCCCACCTTCACACCCTCACTGAGACTGAGCAAGGCAACCCAGCATGAGGAATAGGTTGCTCAAAGCCAGCCGGAGTCAGGGACAGTTTGCTCCTCCGACTAGTGCCAGGAGTCCCACAAATAGACCCAACTATACAACTCTCACACATACATAGATGGCCTAGGTTGGTCCCATACAGCCTCCCTGGTCCTCCTATGAGCACAGGTTAGCTGTCTTTCTGGGTTCCCTTGTGATGACCTTGACACCCCCACAGTCCCTCCTTCTTCCCTTCAGCATGATTTCCCCAGGTTGGTCCAATGCTTGACTAGCGATCTCTCCATCTGTTTCCATCAATTACTGGACGAGGGCTCTCTGATGACAATTGGGGTAGTCACCAATCTATGACTATAGCAGAGTACTATTAGGCATCAGTATGTTGACAATATTTTCCCTTCTATTCTGTTGGTTCTATCCTAGGTTTCTGGGCCTTCCAGCCTCTAGGTCCTGGCTTGCCAGGCAGTAGTAGGGATTGGCTCACTCTCTTGCTAAGAGTCTAAGGTTGGACTAGTCATTGGTTGAACTTTTCCATAATCTCTACATCACCCCTAATGCCACTCGCCCACCCCCCCCCCGCAACATCCAATAGGCAAGGAAGACTAACGGAGACCTCAGATTTTCCCTAAAGTTCACAACCAAGTCAGTGCCATTGTGTTTTTCTCCACTAAGGCCCCTCATCTCCATCGCTCCTCCTCCATCAACTCTGACTTCAGCTCTTAATTTCTGTTTCCTGCCCCTCGACTGGCCTCCCTACGCTTTAAGCACTTTCTCAGGATGTTCAGACACAACACAGCACGTAGGGAGAGGCAAAACAAACTCGTTTCCTGGAGAGCGTTTTCTTTCCCGGGCACTTGTTTCTGTATCTCACATTCGGACTAAATTAGCTTTTCTGCTTCATCACTAGGAAGTGTCATTTAAAGCATATTTCTTGCACGGTTCGTTCCTTCATAAACCCTCAGACTGTTTTGTCTCATTTATCTTATTAGAAAACCCACATTTTCTTTTCCTACATTCAGGTTTTCTTTAGCAAACAAATTATTCCCGCAGTTTAGAGAGAAAAGGATCCGTTCAGAGTGGCCCTTGTCTGATGCGATAGAGTAGCATAAGTGCATGAATTTGAAAAGACAACTTCACTTGATACATACCAAGTGCTCCTTAAGCTTTCATAAAAATATTGCCATTCCTTTTATTTTCAGTTTGAAGGGCCTATGTCTAACAGTTTAGCAAATGGCCATGTTGGATTTAAATGGGTTCAATTCAACCATAATTTTCCTTTGTTTGAAATTATTATGTTTTATTTTGAATATACTGTTTCATAAAACTCAAACAGTAGAATAGGTGGGAGAATAAGTATGGATAATGTATTTCCAATGTGTTTGAAATGAATTTTGAACGTTAGTGGTGTAATATTGAAAATAAAAAAGGGAAAAGTGTCTTGAATAAAGTCTGCATAGAAACAATTCTGTTTGATATCACTATTTTTTTTTCTAAAAATAAAATGAACATTTCTTTCCACTGTTTTTTTTTTTTTCTTTCGGTTTCTTGAGCTGGTTTCCTTATTGGAAGGAAAACAGAACAGATTTGAATTCAGCTGGACATTGACACTTAGCAGCCATGATAAAGGCAACTTTCTTTGTCTCTCTGTGTTTTCTTGTTTTAACTTTAAAGTGGATATTTAAAAATCACTAAAAATTAGTTAAGTTCCCCAATTGGATTCACTTAGTTAATCCTCAAGAGTTATGAAGAGATTCATTAAAATAGAAAAAACAAAAGCTTTATATTGGAAGATAGCCTTCATTACAATAATACATTCTTTTTCACTATTTCTTATCTTTTACTTTATATATATTATGTATACACGTCTATCTATATAAAATTTTGAATACAATAAATTTTGATTGTGCGTCCCCCTCTTTTAACTCCTCCATATCCTTCCCACTTCCATACCTTTTCAACTTTGTGTTCTTTCTGCTTCAAAAACAGACAAGCAACATACAAAATAAAAGCAAGCAATCAAAAGACGAGTAAGACAAAAACAGTAAATCAAAATGTCTACAAAAATAATAATCACAGCAGAAATCATGACCAACTGCTCCTGGTCATGGAGCCTGCTCTTGTGTGTGGCTGATATACCCTGTGATATTAAGCTTTATTCTACTTTATGTGCATGCACCATGTGTGAGTCTAGTGTCTGTCTGAGACAGTCAGAAGAGGGTGTTCAATGCCCTGGATATCAAGTTCATATATCAGGCTGTTCTTAATCCTGATCAGTGAAGTTCAGTTCGCTGCAAAAGCAAAAATGCCCTTGACAGCTGAGCCAATGACTCAGCTGCCATCAACTCTTTATTTTTAATTGGCTTGCTTAGATTATTTATAGATAAAGTACATAATTGTACTTGTTGTATCCTATGGAATGATAATATCAGTACCAATAGCAAAGATGAAAACTTTATACTGTTCTAAAGATTTCTTAAATCGAATAAAAATATCGTCCATATTATAAGTCTGTGGTTAACTTCCAAGCTATAGTTTCTTCGAAAAGTAGGATTTAAATACCTTTCAAAAACTAGATTTCCTAAACTGGAGGTAGAGAGAGCATGCCTGTATTTTTGATTATTGCTTATATTCAGTGCTTAAGTTAAAACCTTTTTTGATCATAAGTTGTCATGGATACATTATGAAACAGACACAAAAAGTGTCTTCCGTCTCTAAGAGATCATTGAAAACTGCCCTCTCCTATTTCACTTACGTTCCCAGGATTCCTATGGAGCAGATTCTCACATTCTGCACAATTTAGGAAGGATTTTGAGAAAGTAAAAGTAGGAGAGTGTTTTTACATAGTCTGTAAAATAACACATATGCAATCACCTTTATGTCTTCATTTTTACTTGAAACATTTCCTCACACGTTAAAATCAGTCTCCTTCTGTCACTCATCTCTCGCTATTCCCCAGTCATGGAAACCGTGACTGACAGAGTTCCAATAACAAATAATCAGATGGGCCGATGATGAGGTGGGCCCACCCAGTTCCTTGCCTCGGAGCTAATGTGCTTTTTTCAGTATTTCCCAAGTGTACATCTACATTGACACTGTCACGTGACTTTGCCTTCTTATTGCTCTTCTTCTGCTTGTCAAATTCAGCTATTACTTGAACCTACTCAATATCTAGAGAACTACTTTTCTTCCAAGGACAATATAGAAACATAATACTTTATATTCAATTAAAGTTACATTTTTTTTTTGGCAGCAAGCTTGTTAGGCTTCGATCCTTCTCTATTTAATAATAGTCATATTTTTCTTCTTTATGTCCTCTGCCAATCAACGTTGTTTTATTTTACTTCCAAAAATTTTGAGACTGTAACTTAATTGCAACTCTTCTCCGGTTCTTTCTCCTCCTCCACACCCAACCATGCATGCCTCCTGGCTCTCTTTCAAATTCATGACCTCTTTTTTCACATATTTATATTGAGTCTGTATAGAGATACATATTCCTAAATATAATCCACTCAGTCTGTGTAATGTTACCCACAAGTATGTTTTCAAGGACAACAATTAACTATTGGACAATCAGTTGGTATGTGCTCCAGTAGGAAAGATTATGTCTCCTGTTGCCAGCATTTCAGATGCCTATAGTTCCATGTTTATTGTTGAGGATTTATGGTCTTTTCCCGATTCACTGTGGCATGTTTATTAGAATAATCTAATCAACCTTCTTCTCCCAGCTTGTTGTATGTCTTTGCTCTTGCCTTCCTTTGATTATTTCCTTTCTCTTTCCCATTTTATTTCCATGGAATAACTTGAACACTAAATTATTGCTAAAAGAGAAGAAATAGTTATTTTGTATAATTATGTTTGGTAGATATTTATAACTATATTTCACTGTTAGAAAATAACATATTTATGCATCAAGAATGCTGAGCAAAATCCTCCTTCAAATAATTATTCAAGTGTAGGGTCATTTCCTATAAGTATCCATTTTATAAATTTAGATGATGGTGTCTGCTTTCTTAAAATAAACCCCATTCCACCCCCACATGTATCCTCTTACAATAAATATCAATTAGTCAATGTAGAAGGAAAATACTTTAATTCTTCAAATTATCGAAAATGAAATGTGAACTTGTTCAATGAAAAACATTTTTGAAAGAAATTATTCTGAAAATTTTGCTGTCATGCTGTGGAATATTCCTTTACATGGTGCAAATATATGTCACTATCATTGGTTTAATGAGCAGGCTGAGTGGCCAATAGCTGAACAGGATAAAGTTAGGCAGGAAAGCCAAAGTGGCAATGATAGGCTAAGGAAGAGCCTAAAGGAGTGGCCAGATGGATGGAGAATGAGTCAGACACACAAAATGGGAAAACAGGTAAAAACCTTCAGGGCAAAACATCGATTAGTAGAAATGAGGTACTTGTAAGAGTTAGTTAGCAATAATCCTGAGATATTGATTGAACATTTATAATTTATATTAAGTCTCTTAGTCAGTTATTTACGAAGTGGCTTCTGGTTATTTGCGAGCAGGAAGTCAGGACAGGAAAACTCTGCTTACACTCACAACAATATAAAAATGATAGACAGATAATTCTTTCAACAAATCATTAAGAGTTAATGGAAAATTCCCATTCCACTAGGACAGGGCAGGTTTTGCCAGAGCGGGTGTTGCTTCCCCGTATGATTAATGACTACGATCAACTGTAAAATGAACCAGAACTACATGCCATTTGGGACACAGTGGAGTTTTAAAGGAAAAAATAATTCTTTAAAACCTAAATTGTTGTATACATATTTGTATTTTCAACCAATATTTAGTGAATAAAGGAATGATAATGGAGGAAGAGGACCCGCTTGTTCGTCCTGGCCTCCCAGAACCCAAATAATCACACAGAAATTGTATTAATTAAAACACTGCTTGGTCCATTAGTCTAGCTTCTTATTGGCTAACTCTTACATCTTAGTTTAACCTATTTCTATTAATCTGTGTATTGCCACACGGCCGTGGCTTACCAGGTAAAATTTCCGAGCATCTCTCTCCTGCAGTTCCATGGTGTCTCTCCCTCACCCTGCCTTTCTTCCTCCGGGATTCAGTTCATTACTCCTGGCCAACCTAAGTTTTGACCTATCAACAGGTCAAGGCAGTTTCTTTATTAGCCAATTAAGGAAACACATAGATAGAAGGACTTTCTACACCATGATTAAGGAAACAGCTATTCCGAATATGTTACTCTAAAACTTGTGAATGTTTTCATAATATTAAATTCCTAATAAAATATTAATACATATCCTGGTTTAAATAAATATTTACTTTTTAAATCTTGGATTGATTCATATTTCTTCTTTTATCTTGTTGAAATTCCAAATGCCAAGACACAATGAAATAAAGAGTGTGTGTTTGGGTGGGGATGCGGAGACAACACTGTAAAATGCTTGATGCCCAAAGATTATAGCCTGTGAATTTGATTGTATTGCCCACATGAGTCATTGAGATATAGCAGCATGAACCTGTAACCATAGTGCTTTGGAAACTGAGTTCCCTGAGCAACCAGCTAGCCTGTTGAACAGGGAGAGACCCTGTTTCAAAAAAAAAAAAAAATCAAGGCAAATGGTATGAGAAAAATAATACTTTACGTTGCTCTTTGGTTGACAAATATATGTACATCCATGGATATAAGCATTGGTTCATGCACCCACCAAAAACACATCAAAAATAAAAGTTTCATGTTCAACTATATCTATATCTATATCTATATCTATATCTATATCTATATATAGATATATATTACTAATTTTACTATAAAGTATTTATTATAAAAATATAAGCATAGCTATTATGAATCCAAATGGAAATACATAAGTAACTTGGAACTTTTGGTAAGAATAATCTTTCAAACATTGGTTTGTTTAAATTTTTCTGATAATAACAATTTTTAATGACTGCTTCGGCCCCTTATATTACTTCAAACTACTTCTTTTTCTAATATGTGTCAAACATTATACAATGATATACAACTAAATCTTTGCTAAGATGATTGAATTCTTCATGTTATATTCATACTCCCCAGGAACCTCTTTAGAGTTTGGAGGATTCCAAATAATTACTTTTAAAAAGCTGCCCATTCCTAAAATTACTTCGTAATTTTGTGCAGATAGAGTTTTCATAATAAACAGATCATAAACTGTACTACCAAATCGGATTTCATTCCTTTAGATTTATTCCTGAGTCAGAGACTGACATTCATCCCAATCATCAAATTTATTCCTACTGCCTACAGATGATCCTGAGTTATTTTAAAATTAAATTTGTTCTAAGTGGAAGA
Source organism: Alexandromys fortis (assembly GCF_014885135.2). Lineage (NCBI taxonomy): Eukaryota > Metazoa > Chordata > Mammalia > Rodentia > Cricetidae > Alexandromys > Alexandromys fortis. Next base: position 3,829,540 of record NW_026067906.1, read on the forward strand.
TGTTTCTCAGCATTAAGGATATTTTCATACAATTTAGGAAAAAGAAACAATCCTCAAGAAAAATGTTACCCAAATATTTTGAATAAAAAAATTAATTACAGAATATATAAATACCCTTAACTGAATAGATGCAGACAAAGATTTATGTAATTTGAAAAGTATTGGTCTGCTTATTAAAATTAAAGTCCATTGTTGAGTTATAATCCCATATGTAAACAAGACTAATTTCAATTATGTTATGTTTCAATCAGATAATTTACCTGAATTTCAAGTTTATCTATTGTGAGATTGTTGTGATATAAAAATTACATCCTAGCACATTTTAAAATTAAAATTTAGCATTATTTATTACCACGTTATAGCTAACCAGTCAGGTATAGTCAGTGGAGGTGTTAGAGTCCCAACTTCCAATCAGCACATAACTAAAGTCAGTAGCTTCCTTATATTCGTGAAATTGTTTCTGTTCATTAAATTGTCCTTGTTAATCCAACTGATGTAATGTCAATTCCTTCATGTTTTACAATGACAGAATTAGGTTTCTCAGATAATTTTTGAAATTACACAGCTCTTACAATTCTACCACAAGGTTAATTTGATTTTATAGTGAAGATAGTTTCTACTGATAAAAGCCAGTAGACTCTATCTTCCTGGGACAGGCTGACTTGATAATCACAGTTACATTCTTGTTAGAAAAATATTAAATTTCAGACTTTACTCAGTTCTGTTCTTACTCAAAAAGATATATATCTTTGAGATTCTTTCAAAAATATCCCAGATCTATCTGAGCTAAAAATACAACCAAGTCTAATCAAATATAGAATATGACATGATGCAGACTTATCTAACCAAATACAGGATATGGTAATTCACAGATATATCTAATCAGAATATGATAAAAAAGCCAATTGGAAAATTTATCACAATAATGTGAAGAAATATATTGATATTGCTGAAATGTGAAATATAATTAGAATGTACATTGAAAAGACCTACTTTAGTTTAAAAGTGTATTAAAGCAGCATAATATAATCATTATATATATGAATATATATAAATGCATGACAGCAGAGAATATCATTATGTGGAATAACATATGTAAAAGTAATATTTTGACTCTAGTTAAGCAAAGTATATAAATATATCTGGAAAGGGGAGACAGTACAAAGCTAAAATAATAGATTATTAGGATACTAAGCTTTCAAATATCCAGAAAAAATGAGAAACCCATTTATTTAAAGTATTTTTAATGATTTTCCTATTTACCATGCTTAAATTTGTAGCTGTGACAAAGTGGAGACAGTACCCTAGGTTCTGCTCTACCGAACCCTATTTTTCTCATGTTAGAATGGTTTTGTGACAGATGGAGTTCACACAGGAAGTGAGACTGTGATGTAGAGTCTGTGGTCACAGGGGGAAAGCATGCTGGATGAATCTGTTGTCAGACTTAAGTCCCTGACTCCTGTGCAGAGCTGTTCCTTTAATCATTTGCAAAGTATTTCGAAATAGGGTTCTTCAGACATCTCTTCAAAGGGGACTGAAATTCAGAATCTCTTCAAACGGAGTGAGGAGGGAATCTATACGCCCAAGATTCCCATAGGTAACCCTGCTGAGGAATCAAATTTCCCAGATGAATTTCCCAGGAACCGGCAGGGGTTTGTTTCAAGTAGAAAATGTTTTACCTTCAATCATACACGTTCCAGCTCTGTTGAAGTCTCTAAGAATCGTCCATTTTCTTGGCTACTTCGAAAGAGCAACTTTTTTTCTATAATTATCACATGTGCCCAAATGCATCACTTCCCAGAATTCCACATACCTTGGAGCTTTGATTTTTGCTTTGTTTTCTGTTCAGTGAGTGGCAGGCAGTGGAACTTATTAACTTACCAACTTCCAGGGCTTTAGGCCAGTGTGGCCTAGCTCAGCAGGCTATCCACTATTATTATTTCTTTTGTATATATTAAATTTCATTTTGCTTTCCAACCTCAGTTATAATGGTAGATGGCTGTATTTTAATAAATAAACCTTGCTTGAAGACCAGAATTAAAGCTAAAGCCACGAGAGGTCAAGCAATGGTGACACACACCTTTAATCCCAGGATTTGGGAGACAGAGTCAGATGGATCTCTGTGAGTTCAAGGCCACCCTGGGCTACACCAGATCAATGCAGAAATAAATCCATATGGTGGTGGCTTACACCTTTAACCCCAGTACTAGGGAGTCATACCCCCTTAATCCCAGCACTAGAGGGAATATAAAAGGAGAGGAGAGAGAATCTGTCAGTTTAGTCTACAGTTGCACTACCCAGGTAGAGGTAAAATTTCTCTCGTGGCTTGGCTGCTTTGCTTTTGTGGTTTTCAGGTTGAACCCCAAGTTCTGTCTTTGATTTTATTATTTGTGCTAAAAGCAGTTCTCCATCCCACCCCTTCTCCATCCCCTGAACTTGCCTACCCCACACAGCCTACCTCCCATCCACTCCTCCCAAATGATAAAGCCTCCCAGGGGAATCAACAAAGTCTGACACACTTAGTTGAGGCAGGACCAAGCCCCTCCCTGATGCATTAAGGATGAGAATGGTATCTCACCATAGGGAATGGGCTCCAAAAAGCTAGCTCAAGCATCAAGGAGAGGTCTTGGTCCCACTGCCAGGTATACCAAGCTACACAATTGTCTCCCACAAGCAGAGGGCTTAATTCACTTCCTTAGAGGGTCCACAGCTATTGGTTTAGAGTTCATGAGGTCCCATGAGCTTGCTTCAGCTGTGTCTGTAGATTTACCCATCATGATCTTGACCTCCCTTGCTTTCTCATCCTTTCTTCAACTGGATTCCTGGAGCGCAGCCTGGTGCTTGGTTGTGGATCTCTGTATCCAGTTCCACCAGCTACTGGATGAAGGTTCTATGATGATAGCTGAGAAATTCACCAGTCTGATAACAGAAGAAGGTCAGTTCAGGCACCCTCTGGACTATTGTTAGACTCTTATCTGGGGTAATTCTTGTGGATTTCTGTAGCAACAGGTTTTCTACCTTAGCCCATAATGGTTTCATCTATCAAGATATCTTTCATTGCTCTCCAACTCCATCTCTCCCCCAACGCGACTATTCCGTCATATTCCCATCCCCCATTCCATAACCTACCACTCCTGCCTTACTCCCAGATTGCCCAGGAGATCTCATTTAGTTCCCCATACAGAGTTATCCTTGTGTCACATTGTAGGGTCTTCTTTGTTGTCTAGCTCTTCATGATCTGTGAATTGTAGTCTGGTTTTCCATCCTGCGCTTGTCTTTCTGAGTCTGGGTTGCCTTACTCAGGATTATTTATCCCAGTTCCAGCCATTAGCCTGGAAGTTTCATGATGTTATTGTTTATTTACAGCTGAGTAATAGTCTGTAGTGTATATGTATTATATTTTCTTTATCCATTCTTCTGTTGTGGGCCGTCTAGCTTGTTTCCAGGTTCTGGCTATTACAAATAATGCTGCTATGAATACTGTTGAAAAAGTGTCCTTGTGGTATGATTGAGTATCCTTTGGGTATATGCCCAAGAGTAGTATCACTGGGTCTTGAGATAGATTGATTCCCGATTTATTGAGAAATGGCTTGCTTAACCCACTTTCTTCTAGAGCCTCAGACCATCGGCCAACTGATTGGACCATCCACAACTTATTGGCCCTCCATCATTAATCACTAATTAAGGAAATGTAGAACCCACCTACCTACAGACCAGTCTTATGGGAGCCTTTTCTCAGTAAAGAGTTCATATTCCCACTGACTAATGCTTTTGTCATGTAGACATAAAATGAACCAGTACCACAGCCAACTGGGAACTAAGTATTCAAATACATGAACATATGGGACATATTTCTTATTCACATCACAACAGCTTCTGACCTCCAAAGCGAGGAGATGATGAATCTTTGCTGTTTTGCTCACCGAATCGGTGGCAATCTGTTGTTAAAACACTGGGAAACTAAATCAGATGGTCTCTTTGCTTCTCATTAAAAGAGTGGCCCTTTAAGGCTGGGACCTGTGACTTAGAAGGTTCCTTCACACCACACGAACTCTCCTGTACAGCCTTGTGCAAGGCGCATGTCTTTACCTCTGATGCCATCACTCACTGGTTTTGCCTGGCAGGAAAATGATACCATCACCCTGTGTTTCCGATGGGACGTATTAGAACGGGGAACTAATTGAACGGGAACGAGACAGGCCTGTGGCACCTGGATTGTCATTTGCCTGGCAGACCTGGAGGGAATCACCATGTGCACTTGTTGGTAGTGATGCTAACAATTCCTGTACTAATTAAAGGGGGGCTACCTGTTGGGTTGACAATATGCCATCATTGTGCAGGTTCTTTCAAATCTTTATAACAGCCTATAAGGTTTGTGCTTTGCTTATGCCTCATATGGAGCACAGGGAGCTAAAATAATCGTTTGAAACACAGAATTAGAACCCACCCTCAGACAAGGCTGACATGAGATTGTACTCTTGAACTGACTATAAACATTTTAATTTGTGTTATAGATCATAGCAGGGAGAATCTTTACTTTCACTTCTAAGATGAGGAAGATGAAGCCAACCAATCCATGAAAAAGCCAGTGGTACCTGTTAAATGCCCATGCCTGATCTAACCACAGCCATGGCCCTAGCCTAGCATTATGGTGGCGTTGAATAGAGAGGACAGCCATGTTCATAGCAGTGACTATGTGCCCTCCAGGGAAAGTGTTAATACACGGTTATGTGCTTGCTTACTCCCCATAGCGACAACATGAGGTGTCACTGAAGTGTTTAATGGATTTGTTTCAGGCCCCACAGCTTGTGAGAGGGGGAACTATGGCAGAGCAAGACTGGCTCCTACTCTAGCCTAAGAGGTTATCAGAATTCAGTGAAAGTAGTTTACATGCCGCTGCCTGTAGCTGTTCATGAGGTGGAGCTATTCTAGGGCCTCTGGCTAGGACAGACTGTCTACTTAGCATCCCAGTGTCTGAAGGACACTCTCTCTTCACCAGCTGCTGACTTAAATGCACAGAAATTCTCATCTCACATTGCTAATTTTGAAGCCATTCTTCATTCCAATTGATCCCTCACTAGAAAGAAGAGATAATGATTTATTTTTACCATAGACATTAAATAACTTGCCGTATTCACAGTTAAAAACTCAATGGACTTCCTCCCTCCCTTTCCACCAGAATCTTCACAATTTTTCATAATTAAATCAGTGTATATTATGTGGTAAAATATTTTATTAGTTTGTTTTCTATTGTTAATAACCTGATACTATATATTACATTGTTTATGCAGAAGAGACATTTAATTTCACCTATAGTTCTGGTAAAAAATTTAAGAGGACTGCATCCTGAGAAGTCTTTGTCCTATGTTGAATAGTAATTCTTTTTTTTTTTTTTTTTGGTTTTTCGAGACAGGATTTCTCTGTGGCTTTGGAGCCTGTCCTGGAACTAGCTCTGTAGACCAGGCTGGTCTTGAACTCACAGAGATCCGCCTGCCTCTGCCTCCTGAGTGCTGGGATTAAAGGCGTGCACCACCATCGCCCGGCTTAGAATAGTAATTCTCTGTCCAGAGTAGTACAGAGAATAATTGGAAGAGACAGGGAGAGTCTGTATATATTGTTTTCATTGATTTACTCTCCATGGAATGCCACCTGTATGCATTCATGGGCCTGAACTCTGAAGACAGTATCTAATCTCAATCATCTATCAAAAACTATCTAGACTATGTTAATAGATCAAGTTTTCACTGACATAATAAAATGGAGACTAAAGTTTACCTGCATTTCCATGGGGAATACAATCTGTTCACAACATAGTAGATACATTTTATAAGAATGTTAATATTTCTATTAAACAATTTAAAAAGTAGACAGTTTCCAGCCCACAGATGGACAGGAATCTTTACCATCTGTACATCTGACAGAGGGTTGGTGTCTGGAATACCCAAAGACCTCAAAAGACTAAACACCAAATAAACAGACAACAAAGTTAAAAACTCAGACGGGGAACTTAACAGGGAGTCGAACAACACTTCCCACGTGCTCCGGCCACTGTGGATTGAACCATTTTACCACACTGTCCCTGCCATGAGTTACTGAAAACAGACCCATTCTGTTATCAACCACAGAATCAAGAATGGCAGCAAAAATCACCTTCCTCTGTTAAATTTTGAAACTAATCCAGTGTTGTTTTAGATAATCCCAAAAGAGCTCCACCTTGAAATTTGAGTATGTTAACAACAGCACCGGATGTTAATATTTAATATGTTAATCAAGAAGTACATATATTATTTTACTGAGTTGTAATTGGAATAATTTTGGCTTTCAAGATAATTATTTTATGTCATCTCATATGTTTCATTCAGTGAACTTAGATGATCATTCTGAGGAGAGCTAAGACCAAAAGCATTATCAAACTGTCAAAGAGGTCTATGATAAAGAGAATTATTAAAGACTTCTGTTTAATTAGTCAGACTAGGTGTGGATTTGCTTAAGACAAAAATATTGCTCCTTTTAGGCATAACTATTCTTCCTGAATGGTTTCTCTTATTTTGAGGCAGAAAAAAAAAAAAAAAAACGAGCTAACTTTCAAGGTAATTGTCCATGTGAAGTTCCCAGTAAAGATTTCATATATTTAAAGAACATTTCATTAACACAATCTATAGCTACATGAATTCTGCCTATCTGTATTAGACAGAATATCCCAGGAGACCCTTTATCCAGCGATGCCTAATGAAATAAAATGACCAAAAGTAAAGTAAGATTCTATATTGATCGTGTTCTGAGATTGATTGATATTATGATTCTAAGTCACTGATCTAGGGAATATTAAATATTATATATTCTCCATGTTGTTTCATTATCCTAAGTTTTATGTTTGCTTTCTCAGTGTTTATTCTGGTAGCCAGTTACCCATCTAGGCAGACTGCCATATGTTTACCTATTCAGCATTTGCTTCGCATCTGCTTTGTGCCAGGTCTTACGATAATATTGACTCCTATAACAAAACAAAACAATTTGCACGTTACTCATGAGCTCCGAATGAAGGCATGGCTGCTCAACATCTCTCTTGATTGCTGCTCTTTTTCTTTTTTTCCTGTTCGGCATCTTTGTTCACAGCTGTTTGCTGAATAGACTGTCCTCTGATGCCCTGTTCATTGCGTTTATAAAATATTATGTTCACATTTATTTAATAATGTTTGTAAAACCATAGTTCAACTGACAGAATGAACCTCAACAGTGATTGATTAGTATTATAACATGGGTGGGGCAAAATTTCATTTGTTCACTGAGAAGATGAAAATTCAGGTGACTGTTTAGGGCTTCTATAAAAGATTTTATATAACTGAACAGCTTTTGTAAAATTTGCATTATTTTTATTCATTTTAACTCAGTAACTGAGAATTCACTGATGAAAACTTATGCTAAAACTTAGCTTCCAATTCTTTTTAAATTATTGCTGATTTTGTTTTTGTTTTGTCTCTGTATTTCTTGTTTAAATCAACATGCGAGATGAACCAACACAATTTTAGTGATATTCAACTCCAATATTTTTTGGCATAATTTATTTTTGAAAGTTTTGTGACTAATCTGTTACATTTTTTAACATACTAGCCTCTTTAATTCTCCTTCCAGCCACACTTTAAGCTTCTACTATTCATAAGTTCCTTTCCCACTTACATGATGCTTGTTTTGTTTCTGACTTTGTTTTGTGAACCATTGAATTTAAATCAGACCCCTCTCAATGTGGGTGTGGGTGGAACTACAGATCAGAGTTCAGACAACTCACCAATGACATCAACACTGAATACATTAATTTTTTATCACTCCCATGAGCCTTCAGTTCCCAACAGATCTTAAGAAAGGGCTTTGGCAGGTCCCGTGACCCCAGAAATCCATTGGTGATTGAAAGAGGAGAAACTCAGTCTTGTTCAGGCAGTATTCTGACAGCTACAGCATCTCTGAGTTCGTGAGCACTATTTCCATGGACATGCTGTATCCAGAAGTCAGCAATTCACTGTACTCCTCCCCATCATCTTACAGTTCTGCAGTTCCATCTCCTCTTGTGAGATGTATCCAGAGTCTACAAAATCATAGCATGGACATCCCACTGAAGGCTGAACACATCTTTGCAGTACCTGAGCTAAGCACTATTAACATCAATATAAATATAAATAATATATATATATTCCTATCTTAGACACATTTATTACATTTATTTTGACAAATATTTACTCCAATTCTGTGAGTGATTCATTTTCACTAGACTGAATCCTTTAATAAACAGATTAATTTTTTAAAAAGCAAAACATCCATTGCTGGTGGGAATGCAAACTTGTGCAACCACTCTGGAAAGCAGTGTGGAGGTTTCTCAGGAAATTCGGGATCAGCCTACCCATGGACCCAGCAATACCACTTTTGGGAATATACCCAAGAGAGGCCTTATCATACAACAAAAGTATATGCTCTACTATGTTCATAGCAGCATTGTTTGTAATAGCCAGAACCTGGAAACAACCTAGATACCCTTCAGTTGAAGAATGGATGAAGAAAGTATGGAATATATACATATTAGAGTACTACTCAGCAGTAAAAAACAAGGACTTCTTGAAGTTTGCAGGCAAATGGATGGAAATAGAAAACACTATCCTGAGTGAGGTAAGCCAGACCCAAAAAGAGGAACATGGGATGTACTCACTCATATTTGGTTTCTAGCCATAAATAAAGGACATTGAGCCTATAATTCGGGTTCTTAGAGAAGCTAAATAAGAAGGAGAACCCAAAGAAAAACATATAGGCATCCTCCTGAATATTAACCTTCATCAGGCGATGAAAGGAGACAGAGACAGAGACCCACATTGGAGCACCGGACTGAAATCTCAAGGTCCAAATCAGGAGCAGAAGGAGAGAGAGCACGAGCAAGGAACTCAGGACCGCGAGGGGTGCACCCACACACTGAGACAATGGGGATGTTCTATCGGGAACTCACCAAGGCCAGCTGGCCTGGGTCTGAAAAAGCCTGGGTTAAAACCGGTCTCGCTGAACATAGCGGACAATGAGGACTACTGAGACCTCAAGAACAATGGCAATGGGTTTTTGATCCTACTGCACCTATTGGTTTTGTGGGAGCCTAGGCAGTTTGGATGCTCACCTTACTAGACCTGGATGGAGGTGGGTGGTCCTTGGACTTCCCACAGGGCAGGGAACCCTGATTGCTCTTTGGGCTGACGAGGGAGGGGGACTTGATTGGGGAAGGGGGAGGGGAAGGGGAGGCGGCGGTGGGGAAGAGACAGAAATCTTTAATTAATTAATAAAGAAATAAATAAATTAAAAAAGAAAAACAACAGCAAGAAAGATTAAAAAAAACAAAAGAGAAATAAAGGCACATCCATTAATGTAAATCTTCATGCATAAACTACATAATTCACTTATTGTGGCTAACATAAAAATCTGAATCTGTACTTGATGACTTTAAGAAAAATACACAATCTGGTTGATAACATTTGGCCTAAATCTACTATATGCGGATACTTGAGAGTTATTTTTCTGTTTTTTAAAAAGATTTTTAAATGAAGTAGAAGTGAAGCATTCTCTTCCTTCCATTCTTTTCAACCCCTTGTGCTACCCTCCCTTCAAACCATTCCATGCTTTCTCTCTCTCATGTTGATAGCTTCTTTTTTATTATAATCATTACATATACATACTCATGTGTGTGTACATATATGTGTATACATGCACATGTACAATACACCCAGTACACACAGACACACATATAGACAACCTACTCAGTCTTGTTTTGGGTGATGTGCGTATAGGTTTAGACCTGATCAGTTTGCATTGAACAACCAATAAGGATGCTCATGCTTGGGAGAGTGGGAGAGTCTGAGTCTCCTTCTCTCAACAGTCAACAGTTTTCTGACTTTCTTTTGTCTCAGGGTGGGACCCCATGGATTTGTCCATCTGTACTTGCATTGATGTTGTGATAGTTTCAATCTTCTTTCTGCAGCTAGTTCTAGGACCGTCTGTTTCATAGCAGACTTCCTGGTATTCCGACCCTTACAATCTTTCTGCTCCTTTTCCACAATGTTTCCTGAGGCACAAATGCAAGGCCGCTAGGTAGATTTGTCTATTATGGCAAGGCTTTGTGACTGTTTTGCTTCAATAAGCAGATGCTGCTCATTGTACAATATTGGTAATACATTTTACATTGGGTTCAAGTAACAAATGAATCTAGTTTTCATCAGACTTATCCAAAGTATGGCCTTTCATGATATTCCAATATGTATTGGATCAATGGGTGGGGTAGTAACTTTATTTTTACATACTGAGGAAGAGGCAGAAAAGGGCAGAATCTCTCTATGTAGCCCACAATAGCCTCAGACTCATGGTCTTCCCGTTTCATCTTTCACAGTTCTGGCATCACAGGTGTATGTCATAATTCCAGGCATTGTGAGAGTCACTTGATAGAATGGGAACTATCAGACTTCTTATAGAGTTGTCCTGCACAGATCCATTCCAGAGTCATTGAGAGAATCCCCAGGACCGCTGTGTGGTGTGATATGCTGCCCCAAATTCAATCTAAGAGAACTGAAAAGAACTGGAAACTCTATGAAGCCGACAGTTTATGAAGACAAATTTTTCTATCTTCTAAGTAATATATAATCATTTCAAATTTCCCAATGAGTTTCTCATTATATGAAGTCCAGAACAGAGGTTTCATGGAGCAACACCTCAGAAAAACCCTCTGGGAATTTTATTAACGTTATTTCACTCTCAATTGGAGCTCCAAATTCTTATTTCATAATGCTTCTTATCATTTCACAACCTTGTGCCTGCTCTGTAGTATGCTATTATATTTTCAGATAAATAATTGAAATCTGATTCCCCCTATAACCCAAATGCCTTGGTGTCTAGGCATCAATGAGAAATACAGGAGAAAAACTTAGTGCTACATTTTGCTATATTGAATCATAGTAAATCATGATACATTTTATGTCTGCATTGTTTTCCCAACAGAAGTACAATGACTTAGGGAAAATTAACCACAAAATATCAGCAGTAATAACATAATGCACAAATAAATATTATTCATTTCTAGCACACAATAAATACATGCTTACATGCGTGCACATAACACAAATTAATAAAGAGGTATTTATGACTTACTTTGGGCCTGGAAATAAAGAGCTGTTAAATATATCCTGATATTCTCTTAAATTTTTCTTGTTTATAGTAAGCTACATCTTTCTATCTTAGGTGTTCTCAAATCTCTTGGGAAATGCCATGTCTGGAGTTCATAGTAACCTCCTCTCTTTCTCCTTATCCTTTCCTTTGATCTATAATCTGCACTATGATGATTTCATTCATGTAGCATAGATTAAAGTACATACAAAAATTCTATAAAGTGTTTGACCAGTAGATTTCCTTATAGCGTACATGTTGTATGGTACATGGACATTTTATAGTTCATGATTATATCTGGTAGCTTTTCTCACTGAAGATATGCTGATCCATTCAGAAGGACATTCAGATAAAATGTGGTTTTGTATTTATTGAGCTATTCATTAGGAACTACGTAATACCTGTCTGTCTTTATTCTGATGAATATTACAAGTTTGATTCATTAGTTCAATGGAACTTTGAAGTGATGTGGTTTTCCTGCTATGAATTAAATTCAGTAACCTAGGAATACTTCTATGATTGGGATCATCCTCTAAAGCATTTGGTTTTCCAAAGGTGCAACTCTTATAGGATGTGTAATACTTTCAACCATGATGCTTCTACTTTTTCAAGTGTCAATCTTATTAATTATCTCTTTGTTATTCTCTAACGTAAAAATTCATCAACTTAAAAGGGTTTGATGAACTTCAAACGATTGCAATTACTTCTGTTATTGAGGATTACGTGTCTCCATCATGGAGCAGGTCTTTTAATTTTGTCGTGAGCCTAAAATTTTAGATACAACTGCAATGTATTTGATAGCTTCTTTGTTACCAAAGAAAATGCCAAGTTATTTTTATATAATAATACATATTTATTGCTGCCTTTCCGAAAGCAATCATATTTACTCAGGTGTGGGGAATACTTGCAAAGTTGAGTGTTTGAGATACTCATTGCTGTTGGGCTATTTATTTATTCTCAGACATTTTGGTAGACATACCAGCATATTTATGGTCTCTCTCTCTCTCTCTCTCTCTCTCTCTCTCTCTCTCTCTCTCTCTCTCTC
>NW_026067906.1:3841775-3897913 GCF_014885135.2 Alexandromys fortis
CTCTCTCTCTCTCTCTCTCTCTCTCTCTCTCACACACACAGAGAATATCACCAAATATAAACAATTATGACAAGTTAAATCAAAGATTTCAAAGTTTAAACTATTTTACATCTGTATCTCTTTTGTGGCTCCCTGCGAAATTGGTTTTCCTGTTAGTGGATGCTGGAAATGATAAACTCAGAAAATCTCATGATGAATTATTTATTGTTTCCATCATTCAACATCATGTTCTTTATACTATCAGTGGAATAGTGTCTCTGAATATTTTGTATAACAAAGGCCCAACTCTTGTTGCATCTATACTTAATTTGTAGAACTGATATCCATAAAAATGAAAAATGAAACAAAATTTTAAAAAAACCTACACAAAAAAACCTTGAGAATATAGGGTAAAATACCCTTCAGAAAGCTGAAACTTTTCCAGTAAACATCCTTGTAATATCTTAATTTTAATATTCAGGGAGTAACTAAATATTAAGAAAATAAATGTCTGTAATTAGTGTTCTTATAGGTACCTTGTCACAACACCTGTAGCAGATTAACATACGACTATGTCAAACTCGCATTTCTAATAATGCCTTCAAACTTTAGAGGCCAGTTAGCCACTTCTGTACACACCCTCCACATTCTCTCATTCTTCATCCTTGTCTATAGATACTCCACCCGAGCATGCAGACAGTCCTTATTTACTCTGCTGTCATTCTGTCTCCTATTTTACCACCTAAGTTTGCTTTTAGGCCCCATGCAGTCCTTAGATCTCTGTCTTTTCAGTTATCTTTATTTCAGTTTACTCGAGTGGATTCTTGAGTAAAGCCCATAGCAACAATAATCGATGACCTTTTACTCGGTGCTAAGTACCTTTGGGCTTTCAAGTCACTTTCTCAATATGTAACAAATGCTTTGTCTGATGTTTTCCACTTCAGTATCTTTAATGCGTGACTCTGCTTATTTTATGGCATTATTGCATCTCTGTTGTGAAGTCTGATAACAATAACATAGGTTATCCATATCTCTTATGAAGTCTGATAGCAATAACATATCCTTTGCTTTAAACATCACCTATCTTTTCTACTAAATATCTAAAGACATAGTAATTTTGCTAGAATATAAATATAACTTTTACCAATCCAGGTTAATACTTAGAGTGCTTTCACAATATCTATTTATTCTTAATTATAGATAGGCTTCTTAAATAATAGTTTCCAATATTTATTATTTTCTCATATTTAGTGATGATTGATTGTTTTAAATGTAATGGATCTTATGTACATATATTGTACATTTTAAATTTTGTCTCACATTATCCTTATCTTTAGCCCTTTTCTAGGTTGGTGATTGTCTGTTCTTGTACCTATTCATTCTAGTTTTGTCTCACTTGTTTAAAATGTTTTAATTCTATTTCATTTCCAATGTTAATTGAAATAATGCTTCTATAGGCTACATGATGCTTTTTTTCATTTTGTAGTTAAGTGACTTCATTGTTTATGCCAGTTTTATGCTATTACGAATGGTTTCGTTGTTGTTGTTTTGAGACAGAGTTTCTCTGTGTAACAGCTCTGACTGTCCTGAAACTAGATCTTATAGATCAGGCTGACCTCAATTTACAAAGAACTGCCTGTTTCTGCCTCCCGAGTGCTGGTATTAAAGGCGCGCGCCACCACCACATGTCTGTTACATATGTTTTTATTCATTTGATATGTGACTTTAATATTTATTCATTCCCTTTTGAAATGTTAAATTTTAGAATAAATAGCACTAGATGATGGTTATTAACCCTAGAGGTTATTAACCCTAGGTTCATTATTTTCTTTAAGTCTTCAAAAGTAGGCTGATTTACATTCTGAAATAAGTCATTTTAGTTATCTCTCTTTCTTTTCTGGGTTTCCCTTTATTCTATTGCCATGTTTTTGGCTTATGAGGGATTTTTCATAATAGGGGATCATTGGTTGTTTAACCTGGACCACTTTAGGAACCTGAGACACTATAGAAGTGCCTCTATATTTGCCCAGTTTTACATCAGGGAATGTGTCTTTTAGGTCCAGCTATGATGAATTTAATCTACTATCCTATTCATAGCTCACTCAGAGTGTCTCCTATTTCCTATCATCTCCTCTGTTAGTTTGTCAACCATATAGAATGATAGTTTGCCTTCAATTGTATGTCATTTGGCCTTCTGGTTATACCTTGCTACTTAGTTACAAATACTCTTTTTGATATTTTATCTTTCCTCTCTGCCTTTCTGCTTCAATGTGGGTAACAGGAGATATTCAAACATTATGAAACATTGTACAATAACTAACTCCACTTTAGAATTAGTACAACAGATTCTTGAGATTTGTATTAACCGTTCACCTTTTTCTGCATTGCTCTCCATCCTCTCGCATATATAGTTTGCTTTTCTGGAATTTTGGTTTGTGTAGGCCTCTCATTTACCTTTATTCCTAACCTGAAATATAACGAATACATTTTGATTGATGTAATTCAAGCTTGAGATGGAGGAAGGACAGAGATGAGAGTAAGAAAAGAGTTATTTTGTTTGAAGGAGCCCTTATGGGGCAAGCAAGAAACCTGGCACTAGGGAAATGTCCAGGAATCAAAAAAAAAAAAAAAAAAAAAAAAGAAAGAAAAGAAAATGACCCCAGCATATTTGTTTATTAACTTGATTCATAAAATATGCTCTTGTTGACACTGTAGGTAGGATGTTAAGGTCAGTTAAAGCATTTTAGTAATTTCCACGTATACTAGACATGAAGAAGTTTGGTTGGATTTTGTATAAAAGAAGCAGGTGGAGGAAAAAATCTTGTTAAAATCATGGGAAAATGGAAACAAAATCTGCTCAATGACTATCTTGACTCTGGGAAAGGCCAATTAAGACCCAAACAGAAAACATGAAGGTAATAGTGGTGGTGGAGTTGGTGGTCATGTGTATATGTTTAAAGTGCCAATATCTCAGAGCAGATATGTTATGTTACAAGTCTTTCTCTGTCCCACTAGCTAGATCCCAAATCATGATTTGGAGGCTTATTATTAATTATAAAAGCTTGGCTGATAGCTCAGGCTTGTTTCTAACTAGCTCTTACAATTTAAATTAAGCCATTGTTATTAATTTACTTTCTGCCTGGTGGCTTTATGTCCTCAGCTCCTGTTGGGAGCAGTGAGACCCCAGATCCTGACTTTCTTGTACTCCCCTGATCTGAGTGCCTACAGCTGCTCTGAGCACGAGACCTTCAGGAGTTCCTGATGGCAAGAGAGTGATTTCTGGTGGGCTTGGCTGGGGCATGGCTATCTCTATATAATCTGTCCCTGAACACATTAAAGGTGGCATTCATGGGGAATTCAAGGATGATCCGTGTCTTTGTCTCTCTGTCTGTGTGTGTTTGTATATTTTAACCTCCAGCTCCCTTGCCCGAAGCTCGCGAACTGGGTAATAGCGCACAGAGCACAGACACGAGGGCTTGGTGCGCGGCAAGCTCCGTATTGCTCATCCTGTTCACTCTCTGTCTATTGATATCTCCCCTTCTTCCCAGCTTTCTCTCTGCACCTCAAAATTTTACTTAGAAATTGGCCATTTAGATTTTTATTAATCCAATTAGTGACAAGTCTTTGCAGTATACAAAAAGATTATTCCACAACAATTTTACAAATTTACATGTTACATCGTTGCTTTTGGAACATAGAGTGGATAAATGTGAGTTCCCAAGGAGATCATTCTAAGACATTCACCAGACATCTTATATTTTTAGAATATTCACATTTCTCTTTTTAGGCTATATTTTAATTTTTAAAGGACTCTCTGTTTCTGATCGCAGGATATTTGTCAACTTGAAAGGAGTAGCTTTTACACATTGCACTCTTGATGAGGCAGGAAAGATAAAGGAAAAATGAGAAGAATGAAAAGTACAGTTGAGCTTTTAGCAAGACTTAGGTAGGGGAATATTAGAAACAAATGCAATTGTTTACTGACTTGTGACTCAAATTATGGATCTGAACATTCGAGCTTCTGCCTGAACTCTGTACCATCTTTTGCCCCCACATTGGGAAGGCTAGAAGAGACAATGCCCATTCTTGGGCACATGACAAGCATTAAACATTTACTAAGCTTCCCTCCTTTTCCACTGATTTTCTTTTATTTCTCTCCTAAAAGAGACACATTATGTCACCTTGGGGTAGTTATAATGACCGCAACTGCTGATCCTGCTGATGGCAGAAGTAGCACCGTATCAAGGAAGATGTGACCCCATGCACATGACTTTAGACTCCCCTTGTGCCTGCTAATACAGTCTCTGCCTGAGGAAAATGAGTCCCTTGGTGAAAGACATCCTGGTTCATAATCTGATTAGAAACTGTCTCATGGAGTGGAAATGGGACACCAGGGGATTTGCTTGCTAGCCCGTTGAGTGAGAATTGATAGGCTTCTTGAGAAACTGTACTGAGTGTGATTCTACACACAATTTAAAACATATTCTATCTTGATGGCGTGCTGTTCAAACTTAGGTTTTCATGGGAGAATTGAAAGTCATGCGTGCAGATTGGGCAAAGTCAAATATATGTCATGGCTAAGACTTGCTCTATAGGAAGCACACACATTTTCAGTGAGCACCAGTTTGTTTTCTTTATATAACTTGTCAAGACAGGGTGAGCTTTGAAATTTCCTACAATTAAGGGGTAGGGGCCCTGGCAGTTGGGCCAGGACTTATCCCATGTGCATGAATTGGTTTTTGCAGCCTATTCCCAGTGGTGAGAAACCTTGCTCAGCATTGGTACAATGGAGAGGGACTTGGTCCAGCTTTAACTTGTATGCCAGACTTTGTTGACTCCCCAAGGGAGGCCTTACCTACTCTGAGGAATGGAGTTTGGGTGGAGGTAGGAAGAGGAGGAGGTAGGGGAGGACAGGAGAAGTGTAGCGACGGGAAACTGGGGTTAGTATGTAAAATAAAAAAAAATAGATAAAACAATTTAGAATATAAATAAATCCTAAAATAAAATAACTCAATTATAAAAAAGTAAAAAGAAACAAAGGATGCTCTCAGATATTGCCATGAGATCAGTACACATGGATCTGTGGTTTTGGGGGGAGCTGTCTTACGCTCCACAGAGAGTAGAAGACAGGAAAGGAACAAAATGTCTGTCTGAACTTGCATTTAAAATGCACTTAAAGATGGTGATACTGATCATTCAGCCTTCTGTCAAGAATGACAATTTAGTACAGAGTTGATTGGCTCCTTCATGCAGGTGCTTATGAATTCTGCGTGTTATATGCAAATGGTCAGCATTCTGTTTAACTGTGGGAGCTCAACTATTTGCTTAGAAACACTCCTATGACTGGAAAGATTTGAATTTATTTTTAGTGGTTATGGATAATAGATGATCATGTACCTATATATAGAAAGCCAATTCAACTTTAGTATAAGAGCTATAATCCTATTCAGAATTAAATTTGTTCTCTAGAAGTTCTTGAGCAAGGATTTAATCACTGAAAAAGAACAAATGAACTTTGGAGTTGAGTAGTTGAGTTCATTAAACAGATATACATATGGGTGTGGGTATGAGTGTCTCATACCCACACAAATATGGAGAGAGAGAGAGAGAGAGAGAGAGAGAGAGAGAGAGACTGAACATTGTTTTTGTTTGTTTTAGAAAGATAACTCCTGTATAACAGGCTTTCTAGAAAACAAAATTGTATAAAACACTATAGCCTTCACAAAGCTATTTTCTGCAAATTTTCTTAAAAACTAAAAGATCAAATTTGGAATCTACATGGTTGTGAATACTTTTGCTATGAGACATCCATATATATTTTATTTATTCAGCTCTTGGGCCTTTTAAATTCATTTTCTGCATCAAATGGTAGGATAGATTGTAGCTACAAGTTAAACATGCTGCCTGACCTAAGGAATTTTGTGACATACAAAGAGATGCTACCATCACTGTGATAGAAGAAGATGTAGAAAACATACTAAGTCTTTATTTCATAATTTAAATATTGTTGCAATATAGGACATAAAGTGTGTAAGTTGAACTTAAAACTTAAAAGGTGTAAGGAACTATAACACAGTTTTTTAAAGCATCTCTTTTATATTTGGAAAGGTTTATTTTTATTTAAACACCTTAACTATCACTTTAAACTTTCAATACATAATATTCTAGAAGAGAACCTGTTTGTGATGCTGGAATTGTTTGTCCAGTTTGCACAATAAAACCATAAGATGCTGGCTTAATTTGGAACCTACTGGGTGCCTATAATTTTATAACATTACAAATATAGAAGAATTAAAACATACAGCATGGTAAACAGCTCACAGATGTTTGGCAAAATAATAGGAGTTTACTTTCCAGGATGAGGTAGACAGTGGAAAATCAAAGCCAGTGCTACCTGGCGTGTAGCCTGGGAGGCCAGACCACGGCTGCCAGACAATGAGGATGCATGAAAAGGCCCAAAGCTTTAACACCATGTTTTCAGAAGCCTTTTAATTATTTCCTTAACTCTATAATTTTACAAACTGTTGAACAGATGAGCTTTGCAACATGAAATATATAAATGGTAAAACTATTAAGCCTATAATAGCACAGTGGACTTTCTTTGCTAGTGCATTCTGAATCATTCCAGGACCTAAAATGATTTAATTATGAGAAAGATGCGGTAATGATTTTCCTCTTTCAAACTTTAAAACCTGTCCAAGTGAAACAACACTTGATAAATCAGGGCTATTGAGACTCTCTTATCAGGTCCTGCCAGGTACCTTCTGTCTCTTATCTTTGCTGACTCGCAGTGGCTCCTGGGTCCACCTCCAGATTCTTCTTGTCATAGTAACATTGCAGGTCATCCCATCTCAAAATGACCTGGCATCTTCCAGTCAAGCACCTCTGATGACTCCTGTGGACAGAATCCTCCAGCTCTGAGCACCATATCAGGCTATAGTTGCATCTCAGGCAGCCGTGCACAGTCAGATGAAATGACATTTATGTTTGGGAAATATTTTTTTCCAGCTATTGCTACAGCAATCTTGACTATAATTATAAAGTGATGGGCACTAAGGTCAATAAGGAAAGTGATGTTTTTCTGCTACTAAGTATGATGGAATTTCTTGCAATTCATGGTGATTGACTAGGAAATATAATTTGCCCAAAAATGTGCTAGCTGCAAACTCTATGTTCACTTGGTATATTTGGTTATTCTAAAAAAAAATAGTTGGAAAGGCTTTTCTTTTAAAGGAGACAAAGAGTATAGGAAGGAATTAAGTAAATTACCTATTAATGTTTAATTGAATGATTAAATGAAATATCTCAGCGCATATGTAGTTTAATGAGAATATTCATTATGTTCTATTTTTCCCTAGTAAAGTTAAGATGATTCTATAATTAAGGTTAATAAAATATGCTGGCAACATAATCACATGTGTCTACATTTATATCTTTTTGTATCTTTTATTGTAAATAGATTTCTCTTCTCATACAATACAATGTATTTCCCCTCCCTGTTATCTCCCTGTTTCTCTCCATCTCCCTTCCTCTTCCGGTCCACTCCCTTTATGTCTCTCGATATAAAAATAACAGACTTCTAAGAGACAACAACCAAACCTGACAAAGTATAATAAGAAGAGGCAAAAGCTATTGAAGTTGGACATGGTAATCCAAAGGAAGGGAAAGAGTTTTCAGGAGCAGGCAGAGGAGTTAGAGTTCCACTCGTTCTCACAGTCAGGAATCCTTTAAAAACACTAAGCTAATAGTTATAATATACATAAAGGACCTGGAGCAAACCCATACGGGCCCTATGCTTTCTGCTTTAGTCTCTATGAGCTCCTGTGTGCCTTGCTTAGTTGACTCATAGAGCCTTGTTCTCGGGGTGTCCTCCAACCATGATGGCTCTCATACTCTTTGTGTGTCCTCTTCCACCAGATTCTCTGAATGCCAAAGGGGAAGAGTTTGACAGGGAATTTCCATTTAGACTCTCTCTCTGCACAATGTCTGGCTGTGGGTCTTTGCCTCTGTTGCCATCAGCTGCCAGAGGAAATCTTTCTGATGATGAATGGATAAGGCACTGATCTAAAAGTGTAGCAAAATATCATTAGGAGTCATTTTATTGACACTGTTTTTATTTTTAAAGAAAAAAGAACAGTATTATTTGGTTTTACTCAAAGCTTCTGGGTTATCTAGTCTCTGATTCTTGATTACAGAAGCAGTATGTAGAATGGGTTCTTTCTCATGAAGTGGGCCTTAAGTCAAATATGATATTAGTTGGCTATTCCCACAAGTCTGTTCCACCATAGACCTAGTATGATTTGAAGACATGACAGACTGTAGGTCAAAGGCTTTGTGTCTGGGGTACTGTCTATGTTTTTCTTCCAGTAACCTGCAGAGTACCTTCCTGCAACACAGAGGTTAGAATATAGGGATGAAGGTTCTACATAAACACTAACTTTACTTCTCCATGTGGAATGAGTGGTGTGGGTGTTGTCTTCTGCAGTGGGTACCTACAGTCAGTTTGTAGAGAGAAATTGTCTTGAAAGAGGCTTTCAGTATTTAAGTGAGGATTTAGGGACAGGTTGGACGTAGGGGACCTGAAAAGGACTGGACGGAAGAAAGAGAAAGATGAAAAATATTTAAATATATAAGTATATATGTATTAAAATATATATGTATATATTTAAATCCTTAAATATTTTAAACATATATATATATATAATTTTTTATGACTTTGTATGTTTTTTTTAGTGACTTTAATTTTTCTCATTTCACAAAAACATACTTCACTCATTTAAATCACAATTCCCAGAACTCCTTTCCAGAATTACTTTGAGCATTTTATTTGAAATGTTATGGCTCATACATTCATTTTATATGACCTCTAGCTTTCTAAAATTTAGTTTTAGGATTAGAAAGTATAGAACCAATACTATTTGCCCAAGTTTCTCAAGGAAAGCCTGCATTCTACATGATCACGTCTGTGTAGAAACTGAAGTCAGTTGGCCTTTAAAACCACCTGCTACAACAACTGGAATTCAAGGCATAGACTGATTAGGCTTCATCTCTGAAGTCACAGTTGCCAAGAGAGAACTCTGTTCCCATGAAAGAAGTGAGACCTGTTTCAATGGCATTTTCCTCTTTCACCTGCATCGTCTCCTAACACTGAGTAGCACCTGTTAAAAAGATGTGCCAAAGTATAAATATTTGAACAGACAGAAATAGCTTCTGTTGCCAAAAACTTAAGTTGTATTACAACAGCTGGCAACGTCATTAGTGATGGAGAGTCATTTAGAGTGTTGAAATTTGCTTTAATGTGGAGATTGCCCAAAAGCAGAAACACGGAATGCTCTCTCATAAGGCCAAACATCTTGTTAGTGGAGAATGAGATGGATTCTTTCCACCATTCCAGCAGTACAAAGCAGATGGGAAGTGAGGAGGAATTATCCCAATCCTATCCTTATGCCAAAATAGGTTTTACTCTTTTGCATCTTCATTTCTTTCCTTGCATTCCTCCTTTACCATTCAGATTTTTGGGAAAGCAAAATGCCTTTGGAAAATAATTTTATTTATCACTAAACACGTAGGACACATTCTGATAAAAAAACATATGTATTGGTTATGCAGTCATTGTGTGGACATTGAAGAAATACAAACCCAAATAATATAGCCTAAGTCTACATATCAATAATATTGGACACTGTTCCTAGGTTACAAGTGTATGCAGCATGTTATTGCATTGCATAGTACAGGTCATGCTATTTGCATATTTAAACATAGATAATGCAATCAAATATGGCTTAACGTATTTGTACCACAAAAATAGCACCACACATGGGATAGGAAACTGAAATTGAATGAGAACTTCATGATTGGAGGTTTTTCTGGTGAGTCAGTGAATGGATGGTGAGTGGGTAACTTGGGATATCACTGTCCATTACTACAGGATTATAAACACTGTATGTCTAGGCTGTACTAAACATATTGTAAAAATAAGTTGATAAGAATAAATTAACCTTAACTAATTATAAATTTGCTGTATTTGTCACATAGTATGTCCTGATTAGAAGTTCCCATCATTTAACTCTTCCCAGTTATTTCCCATCTCGTCTCCCATCCAGATTCACTAAATAGAAAAAAAAAAGAAAGAGGTTTCTGAGTAAAAATAAATACAATATGATAAGATAAAATAGAAATGAACACATTGGAATTGGATAAAACAAACCAACAGAAGGAAAAGAGTCAAAGAGAGGGCACAAGAGACAGAGAGCCACTTGTTCACAAACTCTGGTACCCCATAAAAACACTAAACTGAAAGCCTGGGTCAGAATTATTTCAGAATGGCATTTGCATTTTTTCACTCCTTTATCAAGTTCCAGCAGCCTCCTAAGACAGAATATTCTCAGGCAGTAAAGTTTAAAAGCCACCGTAGGTCCTTGATCCTTTGGTTGTATTGAATAAATGGTGTCCAGAAAGAGCAGTATTTCTTTGACATAGGAAATTTGTGTTGTTTATGTCACCATTTTTCTCCTAAGACTCTAGGAGTCAGTATGTCCTGAAATGATTAAAGACTGTGGCTTCTCACTATGTTAGATCACCAAAGGGTTTCACTTGTTACCAAGGAAGATTTACCCTGCTCACAGAAGGCTTGAAACAGCATTGTCTTAGCTCACTAAGCATGAAACTCCTTTCAAACATCCATTCCAGAAAAAAGAAACTTCAACCCCATTGGACACTTTCTCTGCCACGTCATTTTACGATGCCAGCTTACTTGGTTTTCAGAAATTCTTTGGCTGCCTTCAGATCAGCCCTCACAGACTCTTAACATTTACCACATAGAACAAGATGCTTCCATCTGCCATAACTCACAATAAGTTCAACAATCATTGTCTGTGTCAATCTGTGTTTTAAATATCAGATATCCCTACCCATGCTTTGGCCATGATTATCGCAGTGGTGAAAGCTGTGTGTTTTGCGGTGTGGTCTTCAACAAGGTTATTAGAAGTTTCTGTATGTCTGATGTAGACTATTTTTTTTTTTTTTTTGGAGTTTATCCTAGTCTCATTGCCTTCAACAGAGCAGAAACTTTAACAGCTTCTGACAGTTTTCTCTTGTACCTTAGGATCATAGCTCCAGTGGAATGGAAAAAGCCTGACCGGAGCCCAGCAACCGTCACTGATGTTCCCCTCTCCTAGTTCTTAATCACTTTTTAATTTAATTTCCAGGAAAATCACTGCTTATGACCTCTTGCTGACAATATGAGCAATGTAGGTTTTATATTAAGGGGCCATGATTAATAAAACGACTGAGATCAAACCAAGTACACAAAGAAATGATGCTGCCAGGAGATTCACCAAGTACAAGATAAATGAAGCTACTAGCCATGTAACACGACATACTTTGTTACTTCTTTGGCTAATAAATAGGAAAAATGTATAGTAAAATGACAACAGTAATTTTTGTAAATATATAAACCAGTAGCCTAATAATCTATGATCATATGCATGTATTTATAGACCATTTATTATAATATTTATATAGTAATAAATTTTCATGGCAGAGAGTAAATACATTTCAACCATATGAGAAATATTTTGTGGTTTATAAGCAGAGACTATGACAACATGAAATGATGTTGATTTTAAACTTCATTATAACGTTAAGCCAACTGTCACCGACTGAAAAATTGCTGAGTAGGACCTAAGTACAAACGCATACTCTGTGTAGTCCTTTTTCTTTGTCAGAGCCTACTGACAAGGTTTTTCTTTGTACTCCCTGTTGTCCTGGAATTCCCTTTCCAGACCAGGCTGACTTTGAACTCACAGTGATCATCCTTCTTTGCCTCTCAAGTGTTGCAATTAAAGGCTTGAAGTCACCACTAGCTGGCCCACTATATTGTTTACAAAAGGTGCATAGTATCCCATGTTGTTAGCTATTACAAGCTAGTGAGTGAGTTTCCTCAAAGCCAGTTCTAAGTTTCTCATTTAGAAATAATGCTTAAAGGGATAAATATGCGCAAGATCATATTTTTCATTATTCAGTATTACTTCCTAGTATGGCTTCTAAAGCATCAGACTACTGAGTGAAAAGTTGAATATTTATAGAAATTGTGATTTCTAAGATTTCTCAAGGCAGGTTATGTAAATCTACATCCCTAATTATAGTGAATAAAACAAACCATTATAGCAAATTTGGGGGCTATTTAGCTTTATATTTAAGAAATATTTCACCTTATTATAACTGTTTACCACATTTTATTGACTAATGTATTAGATTAAGTATAATATCTTTGCACTGATTTATTAAGTAAACTACCATATGTGATGTAGTTACTGTTCTCATGGCTGTAGGAAGCTACTAGAGGAAAGCGGCTTGGGTACAGTAGGATTGGTTCATTCTGGTTCACAGATTGAAGGCATCGTCCAGTGTGGTGGGGAAGGTGTGGCCACAGGATCTTAGTGCAGCTGGTCCCTGCACACCATCACAGGCAATGCATCTACAGCCAGGAAGTGAAAATGGGGAAGAGTTCTGCTAGTCAGCTGGCTTTCTTTTTTCTTTTGCAATATGGGACTCCAGGTCATAGCGCAGTCTGTCTACAGAATGGGTCTTGCTCCTCAGTGAACTTCTTTCTCGAAACATTCTCATAGACACTCGCAGAAATTTATTTCCATGGTGTCGGTAGCCCATCAAATTTGCAGCCAACATCGTTACCCTTTCTTATTTTTATTTTAAAAAAATGTGAGTTATTTTTAAACTGGTAAAGTGAAATTGTTGTGGTCTCTCAGACACATTTATTTCTAGGCTAAAGTTTTGGGTCTATTCTTTTTCCCTCCAATATCCATCCTTTCTTTGTGACTACGTAAAGCTGGGGAGGTACTGACCTTCGCTACCATCAGCACAGATCATGCCTCCTCATAGTTTGTTTTATATTTTCTTTATGTTCCAATTCTATAATTTTGGTAATCTTTGGTTTTAATAGAATGTTATATAATAATATTTATGTCATACTTTTGTATTTGGAAATCATTGCATAGTCTTTTTCATGGCCTCATGATTTCCTGTCTGTATTTGAGCACATTTTCTGGAGAACTAAGGGAGGTTGTAGCAGAAAATGACATTTTGTGCCCAATGCGTTCATCTGTGGAAACATTAATACCAGCTGCAGCAGGGGGAGGTATATCTGAGCAGGTGATTTCCTGAGTGAATGTTTATTGTTAACATGGGCATAATCACCTCATGGAATCTAATGCCCCAACTACACGAGAGAGGCAAAGCCTTCTCTGGGTGAGGCTCAGAGGAATGACAGAATTTTCCTCAAGGCTCTGATATGAGATGATTGACCAGTGTGTACAAAAGCAAACAACTGAAGTTTCCTTTCCAAGATATTTACAGTCTAAGGCGGCTAGACTACAGAGACCTCCAACCCAGACTCAGACATGCTGACCCACCCATGTGCTGTAAATAATATGCCTTCTTAGAAATTTTCTTTCTTTCCCAGTGACCTGGAATGCTTCAGCCAGGGATGTTCTCCGAAAATGAAACAGAACTGCTCCTGTGCAATATAGATTTTAGTTCCATATAATCGTCCTGTGAAGAAAAATAGAATTCTCCAAACTTATTTCCAGAGTTCTCACCATCTTCATATCTTTATAAAGCCGCTAACATAAAGTAATACAAACCACAATGAGTTATTATTTTACCCTAGCAATAATGCTGATTTCAAAAAAATAAAAAAATCAAACAAAACACTAAAAGTAATAAGTATTAGGAAAAGTGTAGGCAAAAGAGTATCTTTACACTCTGATCGTAGGTATGCATATTAGGACACCCATTATGGAAAATAGTATAGAATTTCCTCATAAGATTGGAAATTCAAAGGCCACCAGATTCAGTAATCCTACTGCTGGGTATAAATTCTGAAAGAAATGGACTCAGTGTGTCAACAGATGTCTGTACACTTACATTCATTGAAACACAGCAGCCAAGAAGTGGAAGCAATCTAAATGTCACTCAACTAAGTGACGGATAATGAGAATGTGCTACATGTACACAGTAGAATACTATTTAGCCACAGGAAGATGGAAATCCTGTCATTTGCAGCAATTGGATGAAACTAAAGAAGCTTAATCTGAGTGAAGGAAGGCAGATAAAGAACAGAACCACAGGTTCTTATCAATGTGAAAGCTAAAAACAAAATTGATGTCACAGAAGTTCATAGTTGGACATTGACTAACACATGATGGGGAGGATGGAAGAAAGAAAGGATTAGGAAAAGTTAATCAATGAGTGATAAATTAGAATTAGAGGCAAGAGGTTCTGGTATACTACTGGTTAATATGATTGTTATAGATAACGGTAATGAACTATGCCCTTCAAAAGCTAAAGAAGTCTTCGGTTTACCATAAATAAATGATTGAAGAAGTTAATATATTTAACTTGGTACATTTAGCAATGTGTACATGTATCAGAACGTTATGTTACCAAATACACATACTTTTTGGCACATGCATACTATCTGTGTTTGGGAGGTAGAGGCAAGAGACTTGAATTTTGAGGTAATCCTGACTTACATATGGAGTTTTTAATGAGTTTATGATGTGATCCGTTCTCAAAATGCCCTTTACTGCTCCCAAAGAGTAATAACACCTGGAAGATTAGTATACATGCTTTATCTCCTCGTTATATGTGCAATACAGGGAAATAAAACACACACACACATAGCCGGGCAGTGGTGGTGCATGCCTTTAGTCCTAGCACTTTGGAGGCAGACGCAGATGGATCTCTGTAAGTTCAAGACAAGCCTGGTCTACAAGAGTTAATTCCAGGACAGCTAGGGCTGTTACACAGAGAAACCCTTTCTCAAAAATACAAATAAACAAAAAAAAAACATATATATATATATGATTTTTGCAATCTGTGTATCCAGAGGTTTTCAATAAAGAAAAACAGAAGAGAATTATATACACATAAGCACACATGCATAATTCACAAAATAATAGTATAAAAAGTATTGTTGAGTTCATGTTTTAAACATGTGAATGAATTGTGCTGTGATTATAAGTTTAGAGAGTTATAAAGTTTGCATAAAATTGGCTTTATAAATTTATGATATTTGGATTAAGTATTTGATATAAGGTTATTTGGTAGTTATTCTGGATGCAATTAGAAACCAAATCCAGGATGTTATTAAAAAGTATATGCACATAACCATAAATTATTTATTTACCCATAAATAGCTAACTGCTGAATATTAGAGCTTTACTTGTATAATTCAGTAGGACTCTTTGGAATAAATGAAATTAAGGAAAAGCCTTCTTAGGAAAAAAATCAAATGCCAACAATTTTATAAATACATTTCTAACGTTAGCAGACATTTGGGTAAACATAAATTAAACTACCGAAAAGATTACTGATCTTTTCAAGTTGCTAAAACATTATTTTTTTGTGTATGCGAAGGACATGGCATCATACCAGAATGGTTCACGTAATCATAAAAGTTTTTGAAATAAACATAAATATTCTCCCATAACTGAAACACTACGTGTTTCACAAATCTGAAAGCTTTTCCAGAGTCGAGAAGCAAATTGGCTGTGGATCAAATTTGAACTTACAGGTGTACTGTGGGAAAACGCGGGAAATGCCAGCTGTTCTGTGGCACTCCACTTCTCAGGACTGTGAGAGGTCCTGCTAGTTTTAACTGGTACTTGTTGCAAAGACATTCATGCCATTTCTTGGCATACAGGCAACCACGCATTTATTACTACAGGGTGCTCCTAGCTGATATGTGTATGATATGTTATGATGAATCACAGCATTAGGAGATTGAGATGGTTGGAAGAAAACATGCAATATGTACAAGGGCTTGATGAACAATGAAACATAAATACTAAAACCATGTGTGCAGCTTCCTTTTCTCTAGATTGTGCTGCACACATCTTTAGATTTCATCCGCTAGTCCAAATAAAGCTTCTCTCAACTCAGAAAAAGGTTTTTACAAAGCCAGTTGATCCTAGCAGTGATTAGTGCTTTGATTTACTCTCTGTGCCTACCAGTCGCTTGTATCCTTTTCCAGCCATTGATGAGGTTTCATGGTGGGTACATAATAATTTATAGGATTTGCTTGTTAATTCAATGTTTATATTTCTGAATATAACCTTTCAGCCTTTGTCACAGAAGAGGTAAGGGTTGTAATTAAGTTTCAAAATGTGTGTGGCTATTTTACTATTTATATGCTGAAAATTCTAAGTACCCTGCTACTGAGATCAGGGGTGACGTGGGAATCTAGAAAAGAGTTATGCTAAAACTCAGGAACTTCATAGATTTCTGTAGGGCCATATTATATAGGCCTATATTTCTGCATTATATGGCGGCCAGACTTTCAGGCCATAGTTTGCACCTGCCACATAGGAGGTGGTCACCTAGCCTTTCCAGACAAACTGATGCCATCCTAAACAAAGGATCAGGGTATGCTAATGTTGCTCTGCTCCTTCTTTGTAATTTGGGAGGACTGCCTGGCAAAGAAATATTAATCCGATCTATGTCAGAGATCAGTCCTAGATAGGAAGACGGGACAAAATGGGCATAGAAAAGTGTGGGTGTGACTGCTGTCATTACTTGGCTTCCTAGGAAACAGAATGCTAATGAATCTCCCCCTCAGTTTATGTTTTGATATAAAAGCTGTTTGGAGAATAAACATGGGTAAATTTTCAGGATGTGAACTCAGGATTTCATGAGGGACCCCTGAAAAGGCCCTCCAGATAAAGTCATGTGAGTTGTGTCTTTATTCCCACGCCTCCCCACTGATCTGAGAAATAATTTATGATCCGGGTTGGCCCCACACCATGACAGATTTCTTGTTTTCTATCTTCACCACATTAAAATAGACTATAGATGATTATTGAAAGGGTCGATAGTTTGTGCATGTGTGTGTTCATGAGTGAGTATGTGTATGTGTGTCTCTCTCTCTGTTTGTGTGTGTTTGTGTGTAAGTCTGTGTCTCTGCACACATCTGCATATCTTCTTGCAGGTGTATGTGGTTAAAATTTGATTAATGGTGACCCAGCTTGTATAAGCTTCCTGTTGGACACCCTCTTCCTCATTGATCCAGGAACTGTAACAGCAGGAGGCTTTAATCTGTTTATTCTGCACCTGAACAAAGCTCCCACGTTTTCTTATTCTGTATCCTAATAGTATACACAATGTCTATCAAATCTTCAAGCTACAATATGAGGGAAATCAATTTTACATTTTACACTTCTCTTGTAGTCATTGTTTATCCCTCGCTCCTGTGAAAGAATTTTGAAGATACTAGACAGGGATCCTGACAACTAAAGTAGTTTTTCTCGGTCCTACAAGGTCGGACTAAAAATCCATTAATTTAGCTACAGAGCTTTGAATTGAATCAAGAAGATTGATTAACAGGTCAGGGTTTTATGACAGAGAAATGAGCTTTACTTGAACTTACGCTATGCCGCTAGACAGAATAGGTCTTATTTTCTTTCAACTGTGGAGTGGGTGACATAGATATTTTAGATGGGCACAGGGAATAGAAGTAGGAGTGAGATGTATAAACAAGAGCTTTGGGAGTTTTCATTGCTGAGAAAAAGGAAGGCCGAGTTGACAGGGAGCAGAGCTTGAATTAAAAATTTAATTAACAAGCTAAATCAAATAAGTAGCATACCTATGAGAACAACATAACCATACAGTACCCATTCTCTGTGCAGACTATAATTGGAGCCCTGAGAGAGAAAATGTTGACATTCCATGGGAGATCATAAAACCAGATTTTAATAAGCAGAGAGGTGCTAGAGGGAAGCAGTGTGCAGAACACAATTTAAAATGTAATCTTTTAAATCAGCTTAGATTTAGTCCATTTTTATAATGTAAATATAAAGTAAAAACCGTCTTTTAAAAGCATCTTTTAAAGTCACATCATTTTTTATTATAAAATTCTTAGTGAAGGTTAAACGATTTCCTATAGCTTTTGTATACTTAGGTTCAAGGATATATTGTTTCAAACACTTAAAGTTTTCAATAACGGTAAGTGCAGGATCCGTTCTACATTTATCTCAATGTGCTTGTTGATAATATGTAACAGTAGCTCCAGTTTGGGATAGATGAGACTCCAGTAAGGACTGCAACTCCTATTTATTGTGATTGCCCTAACAACTTCCCTTAACTCATGAAATATTTCAATTATTGTAAGGAAGAGCATGGTGGCCTTTCTGAGGCAAGACCATGACTATACTATTTTAAATCCGTACTCTGGAACAGAGTTCTTCTTGAACACATTCCCGAAAACTTGATATGGTAGAAGGAATGTTGTGAGGCTAAAAATATTAGGAGTTTTAATGCTAGAAGATTAGTAACTAAGGCAGTTACAAAGTCAATCAACCGCAAGTCATGAATCCCTAGGAAAACAAGCTTAATTAGTTTGGGTGCATGCCTCATGAAGCTACATGTCAAGGAACTTAATTAATCTTATTTAAAAAATAGCAAAATAAAGCTCAGATTAGAGGCAATAAAAATTCCTGTACTGTCTGGCCATAATACTGGTTCTGTTGACCTATGTGACACAGGATGTCATATTTCAGGATTATACTTTGCCACCTTCCAGTTAATGATATGAAATCCTATCGTTGACTGTGTCAGCTGCATTTTACTTTACATAATTATAACTCAGAGTGAAATATTCCCTTAAGAAGCAGCTTTCACAAAAAGGTGAATATTTAAGAATACACTACTCCAAATTACACTTAAGGGAGCCAACAATTTTACAAGACATCCTCACAGTGAGTCAATTCCTCATTCCCGATCTTGTCCCAAGTATTCATTTTGGCTAGTGCATCCTTGTGAGTCACAATAGTTTTTGACACTGATAAAATAAAAATTGCTCACAGAACTTATAAGTATAGTTGATTTTACACTCAAAAAGTATGTATTTTCTTTTCGAGTCAGTTACATGATTGTAATTTAAATATCTTAGGTTCTTCAGTCATTTATGCCATAATTAAAGTTTGATATAAATATTAATCCTGTTTTTCCTAACTATTGATACATATGTGTGAAGAAAGTGTATTTAACACATTTTACTGAGTTAATGGAGCCAGAACATTTAAATCTTTAAAACATGCTATGCAGACTCTAGAGAGATGTTTCATAAAACAGTTTTAGTCACTTCTTTTTATATTAAGGAAAACTATCAATTTAGTAGAGAATTAAATATATTGTAAACTCTATTTCACACAAACTTTTATATATCTTTCCAAAATTTATCATCTTAGACACCAAACTTCTGAAGAGGAAGAAAAGTGTAAATAACCAATAAAATTCAGAAAAGGTATTGTCTGTGTCAACCGTGAAACACAAAAGACTGATGTAAACACATACTTGATAGAAAATGCCACTGAAAAGAATATTGCTCATTATGAGATTCCCGGAATGATTTAACAACATACAACATACATAATTTTAAAAAATCTATTTTTTTACTATGTAAAAGATTAAAACATAAAATTTTTCCTTAATGCAAATTAGAGCTATTGAATTTTAGAAATTTGAAAACATTCAATTTAAGAATCAGAAACCGTTCACAAGTTATGCATCAGACTAAGCCAGACCAAAATCTCAGCATGGAGAGGGTATGTGGACACAAAGACCCCCACAGTTGAGAAACTATTGATAACTGGTAGCTGCCAGAAGAGGAAGAATCATTCTCCATATGGACCCTGATTGGTGGACCATGGTTTTGTGAATGGTCTTGTGTCCAAACACCTATGAACAGTACAATTGAACTCAGAATGTTTTGTAAGAACCAAAGAGGAACAGGAGGATTTGGATGAGCTAGGGGAGGCAGGTAAATATTATCAAAATATATTATGTGACATACTCAGAGATCTAGTAAAGAACTGGAAACTGTATTTTATATTTCTAAAAAATAGTTACTTTCTTCTCTTTTCATCTACCTAAAGTTGAGATTTGCATAATTTATAGAAATTCTTTCCTTTATAATTTTTCTTCATAGATATCTTTAACATCCACACTCATTTGAAGAATGACAGACTGTATTTCTCCTCTAGTTAAGCTCTCCCTAAGCTTGGCATTCCCACAGGGCAGGGAACCCTGATTGCTCTTTGGGCTGATGAGGGAGGGGGACTTGATTGGGGGAGGGGGAGGGAAAGGGGAGGCGGCNAAGAAAGAAAGAAAGAAAGAAAGAAAGGAAGGAAGGAAGGAAGGAAGGAAGGAAGAAAGAAAGAAAGAAAGAAAGAAAGAAAGAAAGAAAGAAAGAAAGAAGAAAAAAATGAAAAAAAATATCCTCTGGAAAAAAAAAGAAAGAAAAGCAGCCAGAGCTCTTAACCACCGAACCATCTCTCTAGCCCTTTGAAAATATCTTTTAATAAAAGATGCTGATAAATAAAAATAAAATAAAATACATGCTCTCACAATGGCGTAGATGTTAACCACTCTTCAACTTCCTTTTCTGACTTCTTGTATTTTTTTGTGGTCTCTTTTAATTACATTGTTATACCCATAGTAGTCTTCTTTCTAATTAATCAATAAAGCAATGACATCTTTTTCACATAGAGGCTGTAGATTAATTCCTTTAATTAAATGTTTTTATTTCTATGTGTGAATGGATTACACCTTTACTACCTCCAGTTCTCTGTTCACTAGAGATGCTTTGCTCTGAAAATCAGATATTACATAGCACAAACACAATTCTTTAAATTCATTATCAATGTTCTCATGGGGAGTATTTTCTCCTTCATTTTATTCACCCCCATTTTATTTATTGAAATCTTTTTATTTTTAATTTGGTGATTATCTGTCATTACTCATTGGATGGGCATATTTCTCCAATGGCTGACAGACTTCACTTTGTTTATTTATATATCCTTCTCTCCATGAAAAAGACTTAGCATATATTTAATACAATAAATAATGGAGGAAATGACTGAAATTGAATGATGATGTTGAAACATGAAGAGTTTTTTTCTCATCAAGGCCCTGGGTATCACAATATTGAACTTTATGGTAATTATAGAAAACAAGAGGTTAAAAATAATGCTTCATTTTTTTTCTCATGAATGTTATCTCCACTCTCATGTCATATTGTTATCTGTGTCTTTTATCATACTTTAGACCTTTGAAGTAGCCAATCTAAATCCTCACCAACACCATCTATGGACACAGCTTAAACACAACTAGGACTTTATTGTCACCACCTGCTTCATTCTAGTCTCAATTAATGTGAATAATGAAGATGAAATGAACATGGAACTAATCAGAGAAAGTGAAGATGAAGACATTAAGAAAAACAGTATGGGAGAGTTTTGTAATAAAAAGCCAATCACACTCCCTATGAAGAGACAGCTTGGTGTTTGAGAATATTTGCTGCTCTTGCAAAAGAGTGAGATTTGATTCTGAGTATAAACAAGGCACTTCACAATCTTTTTTTAACCTCCAATTATAGAGGACCCAAATCTTCCACTGACTTCTTCAGGCATAGCATGCACTGGGTGCATTAATATACAGGAAAGCAGGCATTCATGCACATAAAAAATAACATTTAGTACTATTTTTTAAAAACCAGTTAGTTCAAAGTTCCAATAAAATTGCAAACCATAGGTAAAGAATTGTGATACTGAAAACAAACTTGATTCATTAAACATTATTTTTCAGTGCTGATCATTATCCAAATAGGCTAACATCTGTTGAGAATTTTTGATTTTCAAAAGTCACTTTAATAAATTTGATGATGGGATTATAGGACCCCATCATGAAGAGCTCAATTATCATTATATTAACCATTACAAATTCTTCAAATGACACCGGGTCTACACATTTCTCATGAGTGAGATGCCCCTGTGTAATAGAGACCATGGTTACGCATCCAATTTCACCTCCATTACACACTTAAAGAAAATGGAGAAAGCATACATTGGGGACTTAACAGCACACCTGAAAGCTTTAGAAAAAAATATTTTTAAATTTTGAAAATATTTAAAAGTTTTATTAGGCTATAAGCATTTGTGATTGACTTGAATAAATGTGTTATTTCCCTTTATAGATTGCTTTCACGAAGTCTATTTCTTGTCTTATGGAAAAAGAAATAATACTTCAATTACATTGTCAACACATGAAAAATGTTTTGACTGCCTGTTGTCATTTAAGTGGTAGATATCATGACAAATAATATAAAATCCCTAAATTAAACATTGAAGAAATGCAGTTTGAAATCAGCTGGGAACTCATTAAAAACATAAACTTCTAATTTCATATATGCAAATTAGTTGAGGATATTTTTGCTAGAAGAGCAAAGAGATGTTTTGGCTTGACTTATTGGAGATATCATACTCTTTAGTCAAATGAGAACTTTTTCAACAAAAATAATATGTCACTTTCAGTTGGATTTTATGGTATTTATGGCTGTATAATTAAAATTATTATGCCCTGTATAATTTGTTCATTATGATGACTAACATGTGTCTACTTGACTGAGCTGGAAAGATACTTAGATTCATGATAAAAAATATTCTTGATGGTTTACTTTTAATTTTGATGAGTTCTTAGATTAAAGAAATAAGGCCACTATTCCTAAATAGGTAGATATCATCAAACTCATTTAGGATCTTAAGAAACAATACTCTCTTTCCTATAACTGAGTTATACAACTTTTTTATATTTGAATTATTTTTGAGTTATATTTGAGTATTTGGGTTATACTCCTTTGTTTAATCAGTAACTCTGACTATGATAACCTTTATTTATTGAAATATGGTCCTAGAAAAAATATAAAGATCTCTTTCTCCTAGTTTTTAAAAATTTGCTTATCTATCTAATCTGATTTTATTTAGAATCTAATAAATCCATTTCCTCTGGTACAGATCTAATTATAGAGCTAGGCAATAGACGCCATTTTGCTTACCAAAAACAACTTTAAAAAACATGAAAGTAAGCTGGGAGGTGGTGACATACGCCTTTAATCCAAGCATAGGATAGGGAGGCAGAAGCAAGCGGTTCTCTGTGAGTTCGAGGCTAGCCTGGTCTACAAAAACTAGTTCTATGACAGGATCCAAAGCTACAGAGAAACCTTGTCTTGAAACACCAAAAACAAACAAACAAACAAACAAACAAACAAAACAAAAACCATGGAGCTAAATGCTAAATGACTATGCATGTAATACTGTTAGCTAGTGAGCCAACGGCGCTAACTTCTAGTCCATAGCACAAGGCTATTGATCTGGAAATTTACTTATTTCCCAATAGAAAAAAAGTATCAGAAGAGTTTGCATTTAAAGGCAAGGACAGGAACGTACCTTCATTGTCGTAGCTTAGTAACATATCAAAGCTCTGTCCTCTGCCCCAGTTTAGTTAGCAGTAATCTCATTTGACTTCCATTCTGAAATATGTAACATGGGTTCTTTAAATTGAAGACATTATGCTTATTAGACCTAGCAGGATAGAAATGGCAACTGCTATGGTGTTTATTGGGAAGATATTTACATGATGGAAGGTTGGAAATAAGATCCGTATGTATTCAGGAGCCTCTGTTAAATGTTGGTGATCCAATCGTGTGGTATTGCGGTGATGACATTTCTGAAATGAACAGTCTGTTGCTGTGTGATTTTACCTGCACTTTATGAACTGATTATTTGGTTTAAGAAGCCATAACCCGGGTGTATCCAGCAGTACACTCATACTGCCTTGTCTTTCTCATTGTGGATGAGGAGCCTCATAGAGAATTCCCTATTGATACCCAGCACACCTTGCCACATGGGTTTCTTGTATCTCTAAGTTAACAGCTAAGGAAAGAATCACTGAGGCCACTATGGTGGAAGATTCTGACTATGGAAGAACTCATTACAAATCTCAGTAGCCTCAAGAAAAAAGTGTATTTTTAATTTTGAGAGTTCTTCCTCCTTCCTTCCTTTCTTCTTTCTTCCACCCCTTCTCTCTCTTTCTTCCTTTTTTCCCTCTGGCTGTCTTGGAGTGCTTTGTAGACCAGGCTCTTTTCACCTGCATGCTTTTTTCTCCCAAGTGCTGGGATTAAAGGTGTGTGCCACCACCACCCTAGAATATCTGGGATCACTTACCAAATTTTAGATTTATTCCAATAATAAATAAATAAAAATCTATTCAGAAAAATATATTTTCTACTGGTTGTAACTGAATCATTAATTTGATTTTAATATAATACTTTTTAAGACTCATATAAAACACAGTTTCTTATTTAAAATTAACAATTTTGAAATCAGTGGGGAACTCACAAACTAATTAATTCAATCCCCATATGCATGCTCAGCTTTCCAGATGCATGATTTATTAAACATCATTCAGGGTCATCTGTGATGAAAATTTATTTCTCTATTCCAGTGCATATAAGAATATTTTATAACTTTTATGTAAATATTTTGAATATATCTTCACATTGAAAATTTAAATGCACAAAAGCTATCTTCAAATGTTGCCATGTGTGGTACATGAATATTTCGATGGTTCTATTTTATAAAGAAAAAATCAAGAAAATTAATTTATGAATATGTTTTTCATAGATAATTGTCATTTGGGTAATTGTTACATTTTATGTATCAAGCATATTAAACATTAAGACAAAAATAGCTCCATGTGCATCATGGAGAACTCTGTGATTTCTATGGCTTACCTTAGGGTGAATTAATTACATGTTCTTTCTGAGGTATGTTAAACATCTAGTATAATTGTCTCCAGTCTTTTGGTTTGCTTCTTAAATGAAAAATCTTCCTTAGTGGAAATCAAAGTAAATGCTTTCATATCTCTTTAGGCTTGAGAATAATTAAATGCGAAATATTGCTTTTGCACATTAAAAAATATTAGATGCCAAGTGTCACAAGTAATTGTTTCTGTGTCAATTTTGCCATGGGTTTTAATCTACTTTTTTTTAATCTCTTCTCTCCAATTAAATTTATCCTTCTTTCAATATACATATTTACTCACGTATCCACATATTTTGGGAAACTGAAGCTTCGTGTTTAGAATGTCATGTTCAGTCTTTGTGAAAAGAAACCCAATGCTGTTCCAAGAGAGAAATCAATTGCAAGCTCCATGCACCAAATCAAACATGGCATTCCTATCACTACTCTACTATTTCGTGAGAAATAACTCCATGCCAATAGCATGACGTTGGTCTTCAAACAAATCACAAGCAGCTTTTGTGCCTCTTTTTAAAAATATTTTTAGGGTTTGTGCATTTATCATGTTAAGTTTGCATCTTCATGTGCATGAGTGTAACGGCGTAAGCGAATGCAGACAGATTGTCAAAATATAGACAGCTTTAATGGAGGAATAGACTTACAGAACCACTGTTCCCGCGGAGACCAGGAAAGCAGAAGAGGACGCTGGGAGCACGCTCACCAATTTTATAGGAGAACTTTAGCCTGAGGCAAACACGCCCCCTAAGGGGTGGGACTTATCCCTACACATGAGTACAAGTGTGTTATATTCACATGCCAAAGCCCATATGTGGATGTCAGTAGAGAACCACAGGTTCTAGGGTTCACCTTCTGCATGGTTTGAGACAGGGTCTGTCCATTGTTCACCACTGCATAAACCATGCTGGGTTTCCCACTCTGGGTTTCCCACAAGGTTCCAGAGATTTTCTGTATGCATTATAGATGTACACTGCTGTTCCTGGTCTTAACATGGGTTCTGAGGATCATAACTATCTTCTCCTGCTTGCATAGCCAGTACTTTACTGACCCATCTCTTTGGCTCACATAGTACTATATGTTATCACAATAATACAGAAAGTTCTTACTATTAGAAAAATTGCAAGTGTAGTCTTTGCTCTACTCTGTTTTTATCTGTTTTCATATAGTAATGCAAAATGTTCTCCTCTGAACAGAATCTGAGGACACTGCCATGTAGTTAACATATATGTTTGGTAACTGTGAACATTAACACAATTTAACAAAATTCTTCTAAAAGGTTTATCCTTTTTTCTTCTGAAATCCCAAATGCTGGTAGACATTGGTAGGTAATGACAAATAGAAATCATTGCCCCTCTTCTTCTATACCTGCTGTGGGATAATTGGATTTAATGCTCTTCTTTATCTTTGGAACAGTCCTTGGTATCCCAGAACACTTCCCAGATGTGAGAAATCATTCTTATAAGTGACAGACTGCTATTTGTAGTCTGAGTGATTCCAAATCCTACAGAGGGACCTCTCTCACAATTTCCCCAGCAATCTCAGCTTCCACTGAATACATGTAGTGCCTTCGTCCAGCTTACTGTGATGTGACTCCATCAATCATAACACCGTGAGAGAACACTGAGATTTGGTATAATGGCTAGAGGGATGAGATTCACTCTATGTTGTGAGTCCCAAGGAACAGGTAGGACTGTTCCCAATCTTTTAAAGAAGTAGTAAATTATGTGTTGACAACACCATCATAGGTTTCTAAGGCAGCAGAAATCAAGTAAAATGTAAGGTTGTATTTCTGCACATTGCAGGCAAGGCAAGAGACTGTCCAAATTCTTGTTCAACTCCTGGCTGAAGAAAGCTTACTATGTATACAAATCAAATAAAAAGAGAAACAATAAGGTAAAATCTTTGAATTGGAGTGACAATTTTAGAATGTGTATCATATCGTTTTCTTTTTACTATTTCTGATTATTTAAAATTGTAATTTTATAATTATCCTATAATTATTTTTATAACTATTTTCTAAAGAAATAAATATTTGTTCAGAAAATAAAGAAAATAAAATGAGCATTTTAGATTAGGTAGCAAAGAACGAGTTCATTTATTATCAAAGTTCCAGGATTACTGAAAAACTGAGAGAGGACAGATAAATTGAGGAAATAGTTATTTCCCATTATTCTCATTTTAGGCTGAAAGGTTAATTTCCACTATTTTCTGATAGTGAAAATGAAGAGGACTTATTAGAAATTATTGAAGCTTGAAAACCAACACATTTCAAGAAAGCCTTCTTTCCCATTTTAACAGTGGGAAGTATATATAAATTGAATGCCCAGGTTATATGCTTGTAAACCTTTATCCATTTGTGGCTTTTGACCTTTTTTTCTGGTCCTTTTACACAATTATTCTTCAAATGATATTTTCACCACCATGTTTCCTTCCTCCCTTTCACACTCCTAGAAGATATCGACAGTTTCTATTGCCTGCATCAGACTCAAGGTTTTGCCTTGGACCACATTCTTTCCTTAGGATGGTGCTAGGATTACGTCCTCTCTTATTCTATCATCTGTTCCTTTTTCAAAGGCCTTTATGCTTTCTGCCACCTGTATTATCACAAAGAGATCTTCCAGTTATCTCGGAGCCCTTCTTTTATTAGCAATGTCCGTCTGTTCTTTCATTTCTTCTCAATATTTGTGCTTTCAACAAAGGATCAGATCTATTCATCTGCATTTTCAAAATCTCAGTGCATGTTCCTGGAGCATTTGCTGTGTGTAAGTGCGCTGAGAAAGGTGGATTGTTTGAACACATCGTTCAGAGATTTTGCATTCTTTGTTCTTTCTGCACGTTCATCTTCCCCAAATAGCCTACTGCCTACTATATCATGTATAACAAGTTTCTCTTTATGGACTGGTTATTTGAATTATCAGGATCATCCAGAGGAGCTGAATAAAGCACACATCACTTCACACTAACGGCACAGAATTTTATTTTGCACTCTAACACCCTTAACATAACCCAGAAAGATTTGTGTGGTGGTTTAAGATAAATTGGTCCCAAACGGAGGTGTGGCTTTGTTGGAGAAAGTGTGGAACTGTGGGGATGGACTTTGAGGTATCTTTTCACAAGCTTCACTTAGAGGGACAGTCAATCCACATCCTCTTGCCTTCTAGTCAAGATGTAATATTCTCAGCTTGGTTACCACATCTCCCTATCATGATGATAAAGGACTAAAGCTCTGAATTGTGAGCTACTCCAATTAATGTTTTGTATAAGAGCTACCATGGTCATGGTGCCTCTTCCCAGCAATTAAAACCCAAACATAGACAGTTTGTAATCTTTTTTAATATTATCTCTTAACTCTTTAAGACATGGTACGTCAAGTTGCTTCTTGTTGCAGCAGCATATTTTGGAACAGTGTGTAGCAGATAGCAGCCATTCAATAGATTATTTATAATTATTATTCTTATAAATAACTAGTATTTAAATCATTAACAAGTATAGTTATAATCAATTCTCAACATATTTAGTGTGTAAATTTGAGAACATCTAAAGTTCTTACTTTCAGATTTAAATCATCTGACAATTATATATTATTTCTGAAATCCAATTTCTTCTATTTCAGCATATAATTACTTTTTAAAATATAGAGCAATAGAGCACATGTAAATGTTTGAAAGTAGAGTTAAAAATACTTTACATCTAATCATCTCTCTTCCTTTCATTAGAACACAATACCTTCTTGAAATTAAATTCAAAATTAGTCAAGCAAGTTAACTTGAATTCATATCCAGAATGGTCCAGCTGTTTCATATCTAATTCTAAGTTACATTTTGAGAAAATTATTTCAATGCTGCTTCTGAGAGCTTTTTTGCTAAAATTACCATAAAAACCAAGTAGACACTCTTATATCCATCAAAAAGTCTCTGGATTCATAATTAGAGCAATTTATTTTTTATGACATATTTTTCCTTAACTTCATAAAATTATGGGGGTGCAAACCACCCAAAACCTGTAATGCAATAATCATAGAAAAATATTGACTAATAGACATGTATGTGTGAATGTGCATTGCACGTGCGCGCGCACACACACACACACACACTTTTTCACTTACTATGTAAAATAATAAGTTTTTTTCCCCAGATTTTCTTTTTTTAAAAAAGAAAATGAAAGACTTAAAGATACTTTTTCTTTGACTTTTGTGAAGAGTTTTCTTTTGATCTTAGCATTGTAAGACTTTTTTTATTAAAAAAAAAGCTGTGTTGTTAAATTGGTAAAACTAATATTCTGAAAAGATGAACAAAAAGATAAGCACTGTCAGTAAAAATTGGACATGTCATTTGTCAAACAAAAAAAAGCATGGCACTTATTGGCTTTGTGGGAGCCTAGGCAGTTTGGATGCTCACCTTACTAGACCTGGATGGAGGTGGGTGGTCCTTGGACTTCCCACAGGGCAGAGAACCCTGATTGCTCTTTGGGCTGACAAGGGAGGAGGACTTGGTTGGGGGAGGGGGAGGGAGAGGGGAAGCGGAGGTGGGGAAGAGACAAACATCTTTAATAAATTTAAAAAAAGAAAAAAAAAGCATGGCACCCTCCAAACTTCAAAAAACCTTCAGAGCTGAGTCATCTAGATTCTCAGCCACAGAGACTACAGTCATAAAACAATCTTACATAAATGAGAGGCTTGCGTGGTATTGCACCCCTTCCTCCCAGCACCTGGGCGGCAGAAGGGCATGTGCATCTCTGTGAATTTGAGTTCAGCCAGCACATAGGGTGAGTTCCAGGATACCCAGGGTTGTAACAAAACTTTGCTTATGAAAAAACAAAACAGCAATGAAATAAAATAAATTAAAACAAAAAAGATAATGATACTTACAATC
Organism: Alexandromys fortis; assembly: GCF_014885135.2. Classification (NCBI taxonomy): domain Eukaryota; kingdom Metazoa; phylum Chordata; class Mammalia; order Rodentia; family Cricetidae; genus Alexandromys; species Alexandromys fortis. The sequence continues at coordinate 3,871,297 of NW_026067906.1, forward strand.
CTTGAGGACTGGGGTAAGGACAGACTAACACAGACATAAGAAAGCTGACTTTAGGTCAACAAAAGAATTACAAAACTTATCCAAATTTTATTCTTTTTTCCTCTATTCTTTTTACATTCTTTTTAATTTATCTCTTAGAGTCCTATACCAGTATGTCTATGTCTGAAAATACAAAAGTGTATATCTTTCAGGAGAAAATAAGTTAGAATTAGAAAGAAATGTCCTTGTTGAATGAAATCATTTGTTTAAGAGTATCTGCATTATGTTTCAGAATTTCCTTCAATTTTACACTGAAAGAAATAAGTTTGTTGAAACTAGCGAACACTTCTTTACAAAACCTGTAAATTTCTTGCATGTTTGTTTGTCATTTGATGATTTTGTTCATATTTGCATAGATTACAAAGTGGTTTGGTTGATTAAAGAATTTAGCTGTTCTATTTTTAAGTCAATTTTTTTTTAATTGCACATTTCTTTGTCATTGTAAGTAGATTCTCCTATTACAGAATATATCCCCTCTCTCCATTCCTGTCAACTCCCTGGTAGCTCCTCTCTACCGCGGATCCATTCCTCTTCTTTTTTCTCTTCAGAAAACAGACAACAACCAACCACGACACAACAAGATGCAATTGGAGGGAAAGCCCTCAGATTTAGACTGGACAAGGCAACCCTACAGGAGGAAAAAAAGCAAGCAAAAGAGTCAGAGAGACAGAGAGATAGCCACTCGCACTGTTAAGACTACCACAACACCAACAAGCTAAAAGCCATAACATATACTCAGAGGACCTGTGCAGACCCAAATAGCCCTGTGCGTTTAGTCTCTGCGATTTTTTGTGAACCCTTCTTATTATTTGGGTTCATTGCTTTTTTGTTTTTCGTTTTCCCAGTCATGTTTGAGTCTATCCTAAGTATCGGAGCTGTCCAGTCCCTGGTTCCTGGCCCTCCTTGCAGAGTTCAGCTTATGCCTTTAGCTACTCCTTATCTCAAGTTACACCAAACACCACTTAGCCCCTCCCACAAGCTCTGTGCCACCATTACCAAACACCAATTAGCCCCTCCCACAAGCTCCATGCCACCAATACCTCAGCACATCTTGCAGGTAGGACTTTTAGAGTTTAGCTATTCTAAATGTAATGAATGGTGATTTTTTTTTCTTATTTGTGTCTGGTATTTGATGCCCAATAGCAATTATAGATTAAAATGTATGTTGTTGCTTGATTCTTTCTGTGTTTTTACTTCAGGATCCGTCAGGTGCTGAAATCAGTACAGATATTCTATCTTGTCACCGATGAGACTTCATTCTGCTTCAGTGTGCTTTTTTCTACATTTGCATATAAAAAGGAATATCCCATATCTACCTACTTATATATTCACACTTGCATACTTAGAGATAAATAGCTTCCAGATGTCTATACTCAGAAAAAATAATATAAATTGAGTTAAAGCTCTTTTGCCTATTTTTTCTAATATATATTCTCTCTATAAATCCAAATATAAAAATATATACGAATATATACATATATGTATGAGTTTTCATTGGATGAATAAGACATCTTGATGACTAAGCAAATAAGCATCCACTATTGTTTTTATTATATCCTGACTTCATATATGGAATTCAAGTTCAGTGTTATATGGGATTCAATCAAATTTAGCCTGTTTTTATAACCTGTAAATTAAGCATCAGACTGATGTCTCAGTATTTTCAAATTATTACGATCATCTGGCTGTTTACTCACTAGAAAAATATTTAAATCTTCTTGTTACTAAGGTATTTAGAGGAAACCAAAGAAAACATCTTCAAGGACATGGATCAAGTAATCAAAGCAATTCTATGAGGCCCTGTGCTACAGAGCAAAGGAACTGGTGTTGAAACATTCAGAAAATTTGAAATAACATCCGGTCTCACTGCTCTTTCTGGCTGCTGGATTTGATTTCTTTTCTTCATTCCAGCAGAGGACCCTGATTTGTGAGTGTACCCCTAAATAAATAACCGTCAATTTCTCAATCTGAGCTAGTGTGGGATTTCTTTTAAGTGTCCAACTTCATCTGGTGCCCACGTGGATTCAGACTCCACACCTACTGGGTGAATGGTCTAAAGGCCTAACCCATCCATGCCATGGCCCAGAAATTCTCCCAACCCTTCCTGCTTGGCTTGCTTATACCAAGTTCAAGTGATTTTTTTTTTTTTTTTTTTTTTTTGGAGAACCCCTGCCACAGTGCAGCTGAGCTTACTGTCATGTGGCAACTTGGAAATTTCCCAAGGGCATGCATTACTGCCGCTTCTGCAGGTTCTGCTCCCTGCCCGTGAGTTCTGGCTTTCTTGCTCCCTGTATGAACTGATTTAATTGCTTCTAAAAGATTCTTCTTCTTTTTTTGGTTTTATTATATTTTGTTTCTATTTTTTGTTTAATTTTTGGTTTTTCTTTTAAACTTAGATTTCGATTGTGGGAAAGGTTACAAGGCCAGAAGGCAGATGTGAGGGTCCAAGGATATAAGTGGAATGGGAATGCATGATGTTAAACCCATCAAGAATCAACGAAGGGGAAAAGGCAAATGTAGAAATGTCAAAATTAAATTAAAATTTAAAAGCAAATGCAAAATAACAGAGCTGTATTAAAATTCAAAACACAATTCTAAAGGAAAAAAAAACAAGAAGAATGAATTATTTTCTTAGAAATCATTGGTTCCAATGTGAGTGTCAGCTCAAATATTATAAAATGTCTTGAAGTCTTTGGTATCACTGAGCTCAATCGTTTTGTAGTCGAGGAAATTTAGGACTAAATTGGATAAGATGCTTTCCCAGCTCAAGTTTAAAGACTCAGTCTTGAGCACTGAGAGATAGTTTTCTGATTTTCTTAGTGTCACACACCTTTGGGTGGGAAGTTGAGACCTTGCATTTAATATACTGCATGATGAATTTTGAGTCAAAGCCTACACATCATAAGATAAATAAAAAAAATGGAAATCATATATTTCATCAATGTTCACCTGGAACTAACTTGTACCCTGAATGTATTTGTTACCTCTGAACTCACTTTTTAACCTACATAATTTGGAGAATAGGAAACTGTTTTAATCTAGTGAGTGAAGGTCAGGGATTCTGCCAATCGCCAGACTAAGTGCAAGAAAACTCACGCAATCATGAATTAGGTGACTCCAAATTTCAATAGTGTCCCTGTTAATAGAACCAAAGCAAAGACAAACAAGGAAAAGTAAACTTCAAATAATTGCTGAGAGAAAAAGAAAGAATGAGTATGAACACATATCTATTTCTATAAAAGAGTGAAAACTACATGCAGATAAAAGTAAAGGCAGATCCTTATGAGTTTCAGATTTGTGTAATCAATGCACCAGCAATTCAAAACACTTGAAAAAAAAAAAAAAGCAACATCTGGGTTGAACACATAAGACTATTTTCATGCCATTATTTTTTGAAACAATGTACTGCCACAGCTATTCACACAACATTTGCATTTTTATGAAATGTGAGTAACACTGAGATAATATAAGGCCTATGGAGCTGTACGTATTGGTTATATGCAAATACTGCACCATTTTATGCAAGAACTTGAACACACGCAGATTCTGCAACTCTCGGATGCTTCCACCTCCCACAGACATAAAAGATTCCTGAATAAATAACAGGTAGAGGAAAACTGTAAAGAGCATAATAAATAAGAAAGTGTTCTCATTCTGCTTGATGACAAAGAATATTGCATCTGTGTAAATTGTGCTTTCTGCACTGCGTACTGCGTGCAAAATGCTACTCAACAGTTTTGCTGGAGGAAAAGCTGCTTTAAAAAAATCACACTTTCATGACATACTTGCCTTATACAGGATACCTACACAGAGAGATGGAGTGTTCTTTTAAAACCCAATTATGTAGGAAATGTTACCACCTCTTAACAATCAAATTCCTCTGCTCTTGAGTGATAAAAATGCTTTATCGCTTTTCCTTGTGTATGGCTGTGTCTAGGCTTTGAATTTTAGAAAATTCTTTGAGGGAAAGTAAACATGTTTTTTTTTTTTTTCCCCATCAGATACAGCCACATGCATTCCAGAAGGCTTCGCAGATGCCATAAAGAAACAGAAAGTAAAGAGATGAATTCAAACAGCAAAACACGTGACACTTGTTAGGTGAAATTCAGTAGAGTTTAGGAGTCTGAGTATTTTTTCCCTCACATTTATGGTGGAGCATATTGGTTTTACATGGATACACAAGGAAAATAACAGACCCTAAAGTTAGAAGATTTGGCCATACTCCTGCTCAGAGTTGCCTAGCAGGTTAAAACTTATATTAAAGGTCGGGTTATCTACTGGTAGAGCTCACTCCTAATAATCATTATCATTTTATTTAGATGTTTAATGATTTTATTAAATCACTTCTGTATCTGTAGAACATTGTATTCCTTCAGGAAGTCTTAATAAGTAATTTCTATGATCTTTCATGTAATGGGATACAGTTGATTTTGAAGTAATGTTTAAAGTTGCAAAAGTTTCTTGAAGATTCTTTGCAAAGTATATGTATAAAGTTCCCTGAATGGAAAGATCACATAGAGATAACAGATATTTCACTAACAGATATTGACAGTTGCTTTATTATTTATTAGAAAAATATAACTCTGGCAACCCTTTAAAGAGAGGCAAATACCATATACCCTTTAGTGCTTGTAATTTTTGTTTCTGTTTTATTTCTAGAAAGTAGATGCTATATCTAGAATGATCAAATTTATGTTGGAAGCAGAAACCAGACAATGAAAAATAACAATTCAAAAAGTATATCTGGACCCTGACCATCACAGGTTTGTTACGCTAGCTCTGCTTATAAATCTTTGGACATATTTACAATAGACAAAATCAAACCCTCATCTCATTAAAACTATAATAGTGCCAGCGTTTGCTTCCGACAGGAAATCTACGCCATGGTTTGCTATTTCTTTTATATCTCTATTAGGTAATTTTCTTGTGACAAAATGTTTGGCAAAAGTAATTCTAAGAAAGAGAAGTTATCTTTGCCTAAGAGCTCAGCCAATCACTGTGAGGAAGAAAGGGCAGAGAAGCCACACCTCCATTGCAGCAATAGAGCGAGGTGGCACCTTGTTCCCGTGGTGCAGAGAGGAATCAGGGAAGCCAGAAAAACCAGAAGGAGGTGCATCCCTGAAAAGGCCTACACCTGATGAGTTGCCTTTGCCAGGACCAGCTCTGCAAATGATCTTCAGAACACAAAATAGATCCATAAGCTTGGAGTTCAAACCATGAGTCTTTGGAGGCAATTTCAGATTCAAACCAAAGCATGTGCGTTTTAAACATAGTGAAGAAAATGATATTTACAGTCCTTGGTTTCAACAGATTGTTTCTTTCTTGTTCAAGCAGAATAAATGTGTGCTTGACTGTTCACATGCTTATCTCCCCTGCCTGAAAGTCCTTTTGAAATCACAGAAAATTAAATTTAAGAAAAGAAATAAACAAAGAATTTCAACGCTGTTTATGACTTTGAAGTTATTTGTAAGGAATTTCTGGAAGATGCAAAGGAGATAAATGCAATAGAAAGAAAACATAAAACTACACTAAACACCCGTGAGAAAGCTGTTGTTTTTTGCAACAATTCATTCACTCATTCATTCATTTGTTTTCTTGAGACAGGGTTTCTTTGGGTAGCTCTGACTGTCCTGGAACTAGCTCTGGACACCAGACTCTCCTTGAACTCAGAGAGAGCTGACCTGCCTCTGCTCCCTGAGTGCTGGGATGAAATGCATTCAACACCACTCTCAGTAGTTTTATGCAGAAGACTTCAGATAAAATCTGTATTTAAGGTTCCAAATTGCAGCGAGGGCAAAGGATACAGACCTTAGGATTGCTTCAGACTTACTAACTAGATGGCCTCATGGAGCACACACCTGATTCTTTAGTAAACTCCAACTGCTAGCAGGGCTGTAGTGGCACACACATTTTAACCCAGCGCTAGGGACGCAGAGGCAGGTTTGATCTCTTTGAGTTTGATGCCAGCCTGGTCTTCAGAGCTAGGTCCAGGAAAGGCAGGGCTACACAAAGAAATTCTGCCTTGAAATCAAACAAAGAAAGAACAAAAACAAAACACAAAACAAAATAAAATACCAGCTGTAGACAGAGGCTATAAAATAGTCCCACACTAGATCAGAATTGAGTATAAAAAGAGTTCTTTATTTAGGGGTAGACTCAAAGATCACAGTCCTCTGCACTAGTGTGTAACAGGAACTGAATCCAGACGTGGAGAGAGAGAGGCCGAGCAAGTTGTATTTCTACATTTATAGTACAAAAGACCATGCTCAAGTGGCTGGTATCTTAAAGACTATTGACTGAAGGAGTTTCCACAGCAACCAACTGCTGTCTCTGTCCAGTATGTCCAGGTTGTACACATTTGTCATAGTTTTTTGATATGTCTTTATTGTTATCCACAGTGCTGTGTGTGTATTGTGTTGCTCCCTGTCCTTCCATGGTTGTGTGCCAGACTCATAGGGAACTAGGGAATTTCACAGTGCCTCATTCAAGCCTTTCCCCCAACAACCTGGCCCAAGTCACTCCACTCTCTGTCTCCTATTTGTGTTCATTTAGCCCCGTTTATATGAAGGCTCTATGCTCATTGTTCTTTAAATCAAACTGTCTCAATCATAGGAAAGAATGTAAAATACAGCAAAGATATAGGGACAATTGATAATAAGGACATTACAAGGAAAAGTGTTGAGGAAATTTGTAAAGCCACGTTGTTCCTTCAAGTTTTCCTTTACAGGTCTTCTGTTGTGCCCTTTAAAACACTTTGTCATTGTACAACTTCAGCTCTCTACCTGAACTCTCCCCATATGCTTGTTCCACATTGTTTTCTTAATATCTAAAGCTGACATTTCAACAGGCAAATAATGCACTGTGGATAATATATGTAGGTTGTAAAGTAGTAATGAAAAAATGATTTCAATATAAATAATAAATAACAAACCGTGTACCTTTGAGTATGATTGGTGTTGCCAATAAAATTTTTGTACATGGCATTTACATGTGAAAAATATATTTTTCCTCATAAGCAACAAAGATTGGTTGGTGAAATTCAAGTATCAAACAAAGCATATAAACTATTTTCTGCTAATTTCATTTCATGGATATATGGAATTGATACAGTATTTTTTAAAAGAATGAAATAAGAGGAAGAAAAACAAAGAGAAGAAGGAGGAGGTCGACGAAAGTTTTAAAGAGATTGGCATCAGGAACAAATAATTGCAGGAAACCTTCAGCGGTGGAAAGATGACTAAGTGGAGAAGATTATAGAGGAGGGATTGATGCCAAGATTGAGTGTTGTTACGATGAACAAAAGTCAAAAAAGAGGAACCAGAAAAAGACAGCAACAGTAGCCAGATGGCTGATTGCAAAGTTACCCTGGAAGTGCTTAGCTGGCTGGGTTGTTGTTACTTTAAGTTACTTTAAAAATAAAGTGATTAAAAATGGAAGCAATGAATTAAGGGCCTTATGTAGCTACAATCTACCACCTGGATGCTGATAAGAAGCCAAGGGTTCCCAAGGTGTTTACAAGTAGTCTAGAAGCAATGAAACAAGAGGAGAGAAGATGCAACACAGTCTGCACTTAAAACCACAATTCAGGAAAATGTTCTAAAGCAAAGGGGAAGCATAGATTCTTGAGTGAGTTTTGTTGGGGACATCTAGGGGAGGGGGAAATGGGTTAAATGTTATCATATTTCATTGTATGTGTGAGTATACATGTGTGAAATGCTCAAAAATTAAAAGAAAATCACAAAAATTTACAATTCTTTTAAAGATCAAATGTATATGTTGAAATTTTTGGTGGAACTGGATCAGAATGGCTAGTTCTGAACTAGCTTAAGCTAATAGACCTTCAAAGCAAGAAAAGTCATGCAGACTTATGGCATAAAGAACAGAAATATTCACAAGGTTAATAAAAGTACTTCAGGAGCCCATAAGATATCATATAAAGAGTGAAAAAAATATTAAATTTCATTTGGAGTTACATAATTCAGATTTGAGCTTGAGAAATGCATGGGAAGTTTTCCATGTCTTTTATTTGTTTTCAGACATAAAATGTTAGTGAAGCATACCTAAGGGGATTTGGATTTTATAGCTATGAAATACTATGCTACAGAAAACTGCTTTCATCTTCTCCGAAGAAAACATTAATTTCTTGATTTTGCAGAATAAGGCTTGTCTCAAAAAATCATGCTACACGATCCTTGTGAAATGACAAGTGAAAAGTGTTTTAGATTCCCACATTTAGAGCTCTCAAATTTCATTCCATTTTTGTGCTATTTTTGTAGGAAACCAAGCACATATTTAAAAAGCTTATAGGTAAATATCTAATTGTTGCTAGAAATCGTTTTTTAAACAGTCTTTTCAGAATATCAGTGTTTCTCAATGTCAGCTCAGTTTTTCACTAGTAGATCCAATTTTTCCTTCAATACTTTGCTAACATATGTAGCCATTAGACTATTCATGGATCGCAATTATCCACAAATATACTGAAATGTTACTAATATAAGCAAATTGTCTTTAAGAATTGAAACTATATTTTATGTATCAGTTCATATTCACACATATACACATATAAAATATTTTTGTTTTTACAAAGGTGGAGAATTTCAGAAAAGGAATGCTTTTAAATTGCATTTAGAAAGAGCAGTATATTAACAATGAACACTAAAAGAAACTAAAAGTAGATGTGAAAATAAAGGATTAGGGCAAAGAAAACGAATTTTTTTTTTTGGTTTGGTTTGACCTATATCATTGAAAGAAGCAAGCAAGATGATGAGAAGTAAGCACATGAGGACCCCAACCAGATCAGAAACTCTGATGCTGGGGGCTTGCAGTACAAATTATAAGATTATAAATAATAGGCAGCATTTAGTTATAGGTTTGTTTTGTTCATTAAATTGTAAGTGGTGCTAACGGAACTCAGCCCAAAGTTGGAATTGGGAGCAAGTTGGGATTAGATGAGAAAAACGATTTTGGAGAAAGATAGTATGGTATAATTTTGTTGGTCCTGATGAAATAACCTCAGAGTTTCCTGTACAGGATTGGATTCTAGGAAGAAGAAACAGATTTTTGAAAAAAAAAAAAAAAACACTACAGGCTAAAGTGTACTCAGTTGTACATGTGTCTTGTTATTAGTATTTCAAGAATTTTATATAATAATTTTGAACACACTCACTTCCTTTCATTTGAACTCTTCCGAGATCTGTATTCCCTTTCTTTTCCACCCAATTTTGTGTCTTTTCCCCCGACCAAAGCCTATTGGTGCTGTCCAAATATTCCAATATGTGTGGTCTTTGATTGGAGTGTGGTCAACTTATTGTGGCTATACTTTTAGAGAAAACTGAAATTTCCTCTCTTGTTGAATTAGGAACGGCAGGGCTGCATCCCCGGCACCCGGCCGCCCGCATGGCAGGCTTATGCCCAGAAATAATTACACGGAAACTGTATTCTATTAAACACTGCCTGGCCCGGCTAGTTCCAGCTTCTTATTGGCTAGCTCTTACATATTGTTCTAACCCATTTTTAATATTCTGTGTAGCCCACGAGCTGGCTTACCAGGGAGGATCTTAACCTGCGTCTGTCTGGAGCGGGAGAATCATGGCGACTCCTTGACTAAACTTCTTTCTCCCAGAATTCTGTTCTGTGTACTCCACCCACCTAAGGGTTGGACTATCAAGGGGCCCAGGCAGTTTCTTTATTAGTAAGAAATCACTCCCACATCACTCTCCCAATAGATAAGAACTTTTAGAGTTTCTTCAACTTGGGGTACCATTGTGTGCCTGATTTGCCTCTCTATGTTGGAATTTTGTCCTGTTTAGGTTTGCATAGATCTTGAACATGGTATCACAAGTGCCTTGGGTTCATATGTGCAGCATTCCTCCTGTGTCCAGATGACACAATTTAAATAATTATTTATATAATGATAAAGATGTAGTTATCCACTACTTCTAGCCCTTATATTCTTTCTATTCTTTACTTGACAATGATCCTTGTGCTTGTGGAGAGGAAAGTTCCCTATGTATATTCCATTTAAGACTGGGTACTCTAGTCTTTTATTCTGTACCTTGGCCAGTTATGGATTTCTGTGATGCTCATTATTTACAATAAACAGAAACTTCCATGGTAAATATTACTAAATGGCTTTATCTATAGGCACAATGTTAAGTCATTATAGATGGGTTAAAGCTATGTCCATTTAGCAGAATAGTAGTAGTAGATTTTCTCATAGGGTCTAGCCATAGGCTTTTGACCTCACAATGGTACGGATACAGGTTTTATCTAGTGCAATAAACTGTAAATCCAACCATAAAGTGGTTGTTTATTTCCATGACATTCATACCATGATTGCACTAGTGGGTATCATTTGTCAGGCCAGGTGTCATTGCTGCTATTGAGGTTCACACGTTGCTAAGACTGATAATCATTTATATGCTGTAGTAACACACACACACACATATATATATATATGTATATATATAAATATATATATATATATCCTTCTAACAGTATGAAAGCTACCAGAAAGTTGAAACTTCCAAGTCCATACAAGATTGTTTCTCCATTTTCTATTACTCAAATTTGTGTTTTCTTTTCCTATAAGGTTTTACTGCCAAATTCTTGGGAATAGCCAATAGCATTGACAGTCATCTATATGATTTGGGAGATGTTTGGAACCACACTGGCCAGCAAAGCCCAAGGAGGTAAGTCATTTCCTGGACTGGACTTTTTAAATGTTTGTTTCTCTGTATACAAGGTACCTTGTCAATCTACCTCAAGATCTACCCATACTACTCCTGGGCATATACCCAAAAGATGTTCAATCATAACAGAAGGAAACTTGCATAATTATGGTCATAGCAGCCTCATTTGTAATAGCTAGAAGCTAGAAACAGATTAGATTTCCCCTCAATAGAAGAATGGATAAAGAAAATGTAGTACATTTACACAATGGAGTATTAATCAGCTGCTAAAAACAACGACATCAGGAAATTTGAAGACAAAAGTATGGGACTAGAAAAGTCACCTCGAGTGAGCTAACCCAGACCCAGAATGACAAACATGCTATATACGCACACTAAGTGGATACTAGCTGTAAAGAAAAGATAACCTTACTGTACTCTACAGCTCTAGAGAGGCTAGGTAATAAGGGAGACTCAAGGGAAAACACCTGGATCTCCCTGGGAAGGGCAAATAGAAGACAGCTCCTGGGTGGATTGGGGCCAGGTGGGGATGGGAACTTGACGGATCAGGTTAGAGGAGAAGTACTGAAAGAGATTACTGGGAATGGGGGATGCATTTCAGGTAAGGTAGCAACCTGATGCAAGGGAATCTGCCGTGAGTCTACAAAGATGATCTTAGCTAAGATTCCCTAGCAATAGTGGATATGTAGCCTGAACTGGCCCTCTCCTGTGTTCAGATTGGTCACTACTTCAATTGTCACCAGGGAGCCTTCATTTACTAGCTGATGGAAACAAATGCAGAGACCCACAGACAAATATTAGGCCAAGCTTAGGGAATCCTGCTGAAGGAAGGAAGCAAGGATTGAATGAAGGAGCCAGAGCGGTCAAGGACATCACAAAAGACCCACAGAAATAACTATCCTGGGCTCATAGAAACTCACAGAGTCTGAACCAACAACTAGGGAGCCTGTGTGGAACTGACCTAAGCCCTCTACACACGTGTGACAGCTGGGTAACTTGGTCTATTTGTGGGACTCCTGATAACGGGAGTAGGGCTGTCCCTAAAACATTGATTAACTCTTGGTAACTTTTTTCTCATATTGTACTGCCTTGCCCAGCCTTAATATAAAGGGAGGTGATAAATTTTAGAGCAACTTGATATACCGTGCTTAGTTGATATCCATGGGAGGCCTGACCCTTTCTGAAAATAAACGGAGCATGGGTGGATCTGCGGAGACAAAGGGGAGACAGGGGGAGGGAATGGTAGGAAATGAGGGAGGGAAAACTGCAATCAGAATGCAAAATTAATGTCAAAAAGAAGATGCATAACTACCCTGTTATGGTATAATTCAACTTTGACTCTTTTGTTTTGTATGGGATAGATATATTTTTAGAAAGATTTCACATTGTTACGATTCCATATGATGATTTGAAAGGTCTTTAGCATTACATGTTTTAGAGTTTGAATATCTTAGTGAAGTAGGGTCTTAGGAAATGGACAAGATGGAATGGTTGGTTGTGAGGTTTAATTTAAATCATTAAATGTCAACACTGGGGTGCTGACAAATAATCAGACTAAAAATAATGACTTCTACATAGAAAACTTGAAAATGTACTCTATCTTACTCTCATAACTGAGCTTAGCGTTTGGGAAGTGCTCAGTGGTGGAGTCCCCGCCTGATGTGTGTGAGGCACTGGAGTCAATCTTCAACATTACTTACAAACCAAATGGACAGGAAAACACTAGGTGTGAGAAGCTTCAAATTTCCCTCGTGTTGTTTCCCCGCCAGCCTCACTAGTAAATGTTGAGTGTTGGGATTGCCCTGGTATGTAGTTGTGCAACATACTTTAACTTTCCAGTTTGTAACAAAGTGTGGGTCTTGAGCAATCTTTGAGAAATGTGCATAGGTAAAAGTAATCTTGGTCTTCAGAAAATTTCTTTAAATTCTCTGTACTCTTCCTAACCTTTAATGCCTCTTGTAGATGTGTCTAGGTGGTGTGTTTGCTTCCCTTACTGTCCAGTATGAAGATTACAATTGTCCCTTTTGGAAGTTCATTCCCAAATAAAGATTTTGATCATTCTAGATTGTAGTACTCTTCTCATGAGTCCTAGCCCACTCATATTTAGACAATTTGGGGTACTGGGTGAACTACCATGCTCTATGATTAAGGGCCATTCCCAATATAGTGTCAATAGGAAACACATCATCTTAAGTTGTTTGGAACAGCTGAAAATAATAACTAAACAGCACTGGCTAGCAGAGGTCTGAATTTTTCATCCAGGGAAGTTTTGCCACTAAACAAAAGTGTATACCTATTGGTTCAGTTGGTCCCTCTTTTCAGCCGCAGGATTGCACACAGGCAAAAGTCTGCAAAGCACAGGACCACGCTGCTCCCTGGGGTTTCCCTAACTACAGAGCTGACAGAATAAAACTGTGTATTTGAGCTTGAGATGTGGATTACTCTTCACTAGAGGTTGGTGCTTAAAACGCGGAATTGAAAAGGTCAGCACTTTTATCCATTAAGCCATCAAGCTTTTTCCTATAATAAGAGTAGATGAAAGGTTTTAACTTGAATCACAAACGTAAAGTTCAGCAGACTGATCGTATCTCAAATTGAAAGAACAAGACAAAAATACCTTTGTCATTCTGTGGATTGGAATCCAGTGGGCTAAATGTCAGTGCAGAATGGCAGAGTATCAAACCTCGGATCCTATCACCAAAAGTCAGAGATATAGCAATTTTCAGCTTTTTAAATCCACATTATATTTAAAAATAGGATCACAGTTTGAACTCCACTTATCTAATACTAGCACGAGTTTAGATTTTACAATAACATGCTTATTTCTAATTGCATGCTAATAAATGTGACATCCTGTTTAGGATCCAGCAATGCTATTGCTATTCTATAATATGCCACATACTGAAGACAAGCAACAACTGTGCCCACTTCCTAAGCAGGATTTAATTGCATACTTGATATGATGAAAATAAAGACAGATTTGATTTTATTGTTCACATAAAACAATAGTGTATAGGCACTTAGAGTTTGCACTGATATTTATAGTTCTTTTATTGAATTGTAACATCCAAATATTTTCTAAGACATTACCAAGCTATTGTGGTTATAATTTTCTTCCCGAGTGACAAACACTGGTTCCTCTTTATTGTGTTTTTCCTTTTTTAATACCTCTTTATTAAATTTAGTGTATTTATATAACAAGGCAAAGAAAAATAAAACGAAGAGGTTTTTCCTAGGATACCATTTCCTGCATATTGGGAAATTATATTTCTCTCATGAAAAATAGGCTTTCATAACTTTGTCTTGATCAAATAGACAATTTTCTAGAATGGCAGCATATAAACTAACAAGCTGGAAGAAAAACCACAACAAATACATTAGATAAATAATTACTCTACCCTAATAAGATGATTCAGGAAGCAAGACAGATGAACCCTCAGCCATCCCATGTATCTTATTAGATACTTACACTCTGTGTATGGCTCATTTTGGATGCTGATTTCTTAATAAAGTTAAAATATAAGACATTTTAGATGTTTATCTTTTATTGGATTCTGAATTATGCCTTTCAGGCTTCTATAGGAAGATTCTATGAACTGAGTTATTTATCTGTAACAGAAATTGATATCTCATAATTCCAGAGTCTGGGGAGTCTAAAGTTTAAGGTTTTGGCAGAATCCAATAAAGATTGTTTTTTGTTTGGTTGATTGAATTTTGGCTGCATTTCTGCTGTCAGTGTTTTATTAGCAGATGATAGTTTCTGTTTGCTTTCTTACATGGTAAAAAGAACAAAGCTACTGCCTTGCTACTCATTAGTGGAGTATTAAGGATCTATTACTGGGAACGAAGAGGTGAGTTAGTTGTTATGACCACTTGCGTTCTCACAGAGGACTGAAGTTTAGTTTCCCAGGATCCACATTGTGTGGGTTTAGAATTGCCTAGAACTATAATTCCAGGGACTCAACACTCTCTTCTAGCTCCTAAGGCACAAAAGTAAATATAGATATAGATATAGATATAGATATAGATATAGATATAGATATAGATATAGATATAGATATAGATATAGATATAGATATAGATATAGATATAGATAGATAGATAGATAGATAGATAGATAGTAGGGGTTCTTTGTAGGTATTTGGTTTCTATGTGTTTAGTGAGTTATGGAATTGTTTTTTTTAGCAATAGGGCCCTACTATCAGGGTTTGGAGTACAACCAATAGCTTTGGCAATAACCTGTGTTTATGGGTTTCTATTGTGCCCCTTTGGCAAACAAATCTTTTAAATATAACCCATTCCTGGCAATGAAGGTTTTGTTTGATGGTGAGCATTGGTTAGTTGTATTTGTTTCTACATTTGATTATTCCATTTAGATTTGTTTCATGGATGCTTATTTTACAAAGCTTCTACTATATTAGGTTTCCATATGACCCCTCAAGTGGCCCTTAGTTTTACTTCTCTCTCTTTGTATTCCTCCTGTGCTTCACTGTTCCTCTCCATTTGATCCTCCCATTCTAGCCCCTGCCCCACGTCCATCCATAACTATGTATTCTATTTCCCATTCTTAGGGAGGTTATCTCCCCTGCCCCAGTCCCTTTCTCTATACCTGTATTGTTCATGGTACTGGAATGCAGTCTGAATGCAACCAGAGGAAGAAGGTAAGCACAAATCCATGTACACATCCTGCAATCTAGAATGGTGACCTCCTTGCAAGATACACTGATAAATAGCTGTGGGAATGACTGGCTACCATCTAATTGGAATTAAGGCCTCTTTGGTGAGATGGAACCCATCCTGGACACTACCCAGTTATCCAACCTGAGAGTAGATGAGTCATAGACATGCAGAAAAAACAAATATTATTGTTCTGCGTAAGTAATGTGGTAATCGGATGACTGCTAATGACATTCTGCTATACTCAGAGATCAGTGTCTTTCTAAGACATAATCTTCTTCCTGCAATATTTTGGAAGCAACACAGAAACCCACAATTGCACAGTGTGCAAACAGTGAGAGATCTTGGAATACTCAGCGGTAAATGGGCTCTCTCCATCAAATTCCTCCCATCCGAGCTCANAAAAAAAAAAAAAAAAAGAGGCTCAGACATTAAAGACTAGGCTAACAATCAAAATTATAGTTTCATTTTTCTTATTTTAATATTGGACCATGCAGTATAGGCAGTTTTTTCTTTCTAAAAATGTTTAAATTGTTCAATTTATTTCTTTATCTTTACAGTGTTATTTTTTTATTTAATTTTAAAATAACTCACTTTTCATTTATCTGGAATTTCTTTCCAATGTAGAATAGTCTATGAGGAACTGATGATGAGGGATTCACATCATTACAATGAATTTTCATGAAACAGAACATCTACGCACATTAAAAAACACATTATGAAGAGAAAAGTCAACAAAATTATGTATGTAGGTTGTATGCTCACTCTACTTCACGTCACATTGAAGTTTGACAGGAAAATATCAGCAAAACAATGTACAAATATTTTTGCTGTTTGTTTTAAATCAATTTGTTATCATTATCTTTAATCATTAGCTCCATCGCACAGCTAATTTGATTTCGTTGTCAAGGACAAAGGAAGCTTCATCTTTTCTGGTAGTCATCTGTTTATGTGACCAAGAATAGCACTATGGTACAGCTTATGTTACGTAAGACAGTCTGAGTAAATTGAAAACTTAATGAAAGGAAACAACAGTAGGGAAGGAAGTACCTTTGATCTCTGAAAAATATTCATGCTTTGAATCTATGCATCATTCCTTCATTAGTGAACAAACATGTAGCTTATAAATCTACTTGGCTTTATACATAAAACTCCATCATTCAAAGTAGTAAACCATTCCCTTAGCAGAATACATTTCAATAATTTAGATAAAGCCGGGCTGTGGTGGTGCACGCCTTTAATCCCAGCACTCGGGAGGCAGAGGCAGGCAGATCTCTGTGAGTTCGAGACCGGCTTGGTGTGCAAGAGCTAGTTCCAGGACAGGAACCAAAAGCTACAGAGAAGCCCTGTCTCAAAAATCCAAAAAAAAGAAGAAGAAAAAAAAAAAAAAGAAAAAAGAAAAAGAAAAAAAATTTAGATGAAGCCCAAGAGATGGGATTGCAGAATGATATGTAATTTTATTTTTATTTCTTTTAAACTTCTATAATATCTTCTATAATGAGTAAACCAATTCGTAATTCCATAAACAAGCTAAGGAAGGTTAACTTTCCTTCACATTCTTGCCAGTATTTAATTTTTTATTGTTGTTGATGAATTTCTTTCTTTGACAACTTCATACATATCTGTAATGTACAAAATTTGATCCCTTTAAAATAGGTGTCTCAGCAGATTGAAAATGATATTTCATTAATTTAATATACATTTCTATAATGGTTGGTAAGTTTTCATATACGTTGGCCACTCTTATTTCTACTTTAAAATATCTATTCAGGGATCTTGCTGGCTATAAAATTAGACATTTATTGCCTTTACTGTTGAGTTTTATTAGTACTCATACATTTTGTATGTTATCTCCATGCTTTGAACATGTAATTTTCAAATATTTTCTCCAGTTTGATAAGTTAAATTTTAAATTCTCTTTTGTAAATTGTGAAAACCCCTTTTAGCTTCTTGTATTTCCATTTATTTATTTTGCTCCTGTTTTTCCTGTGATTCTTTCTGAAATTTAATTTGGTTTAGTTGAGTTAGAGTGGCTATAATTCACTTTTGAACACACGTGCTTTGAGAGCAAACATAGTGTATTTTTATGTACTCATTAAAGATTTTTTAATTCTTTTTCTAAGTGATAAATTTTATTTTAGTTATAATATTTATTTGTAAATTAATTTTACTTTTCATTTTATTTTAATTTATATAAGAAACTATCGTTTTTCATTATACATGCCAAATCCAGTTCCTACTCCCTCCCCTCCTTATGCTCCCTCCACCTCCATGCATCTCAACAGTAGGCTGGTCTTGAAGTGACCATGAACTTCTTGTTGCCTTGCAAATGCCAGGGTTATCCATGTGCAGCACTGTGTTTAAATTAATTGGGAACTTACAATGGCAAATATATTCATCTTTAGAGCTATGAATGACTTATTAAGCAATATGAAAAATAGATATTTTTATGGCACTGCAAATAGTATATAAATATTTTGGAAAATAATGGGAAAGTGTGATAGTAGACTCGTAAAACTGATGCATGTAAGTGTTTTGCATAATTTCTCTCTCTGGAAAATCCTTACATAATATATTTTATTGATGACTTATGAATACTGGTCTGTAATCAACAAATTGCCTTTCATGGGACTTCCTGAATCTCTGTAACTGCCTCAGACCTCTAGCCATTCCCATTTTAATTTTGTTTTAGCAGTTATTAATTACACTAGATATACCTACATTATTAATAACTTAATAAATTTGTTTACCAATCTTCTAACATCTATGGAACCATAGGCAAAAAAAAAGCAAGGCTTGAGGAGATGAAAATTTCACAAAGATAAGAAAAGCATCACCCAAGTAGATAAGTTACCTTTTAAAAAAATAATTAAAATACTGTAAGATAAAGCTAAACATATAAAGCAGAGTTGAGTGAGATAATACCAGGCAATCTCAACAAAGAAATGTTTTACTTTAGATTATTTGGATGGTAAATATTTACTTATAGTAATGTGAAATTAAGTTTACATCATTCACTCTTACATAGATCTTAAGTCTATTTAAATTTAAAGACTGCATTTATCTCTAAAATCCTCATACTCTATTGTCTTACTCTATAGGAGGACATTTTCAGTACTCATTTCTTGTGTCCTTTGGTAGCAAGGAGGTAGAAAAAAAAGAGAAGCTGTTGTTTTCTATTTAATTGAGAAGAACAGGCAGACTTTCAAAGCTGCATGGCTGTGTCTTGGTCAGCACTGCTTTGGGGGAGGAAGGAGAAGTAGAGACTCTCGTAGAGTTTTGTGCCTGTCTCTTCAGCATAGCTTCACGATAATCTGCTTTCCTAGGTGTGGTCCCTTGGTGAGGTGATTGACCCTGCTCAGCTGGATTTTATTCTCTTGACCAGAAGGAGTTTTCTATTACTGAGCATTTAAAGCTACTATGACACCAGAACACACGTGATAGCTCACCATGACCATTCCAGGAGGGTCCTACATTATGCATGGCTGTTTTCTATATTAATTCACGCAGACAGCTGTAAACTGATAAAATGAAAACCATGAAAATATATTCTTTTAAAGAACTATAGATTTCCTCTTTCTCTCCTTGTCTCTCTCTCCTCTCTTCCTTTTCTTTCTTTCTTTCTCTTTTTACTGTCTTTCTGCTAATCAAGACAGTCTTAGTATTTCCTAGATTTCTGGCTTTCTGCCTTTAGGCCGTGATCTTTCTTCTCTCAGAACATATTTTTTTAAGAACACCTGCTGTATTAAATTTTTCCTGTGCTCTTTTGTGATGCAAAGCTTTTTTCCCAAAAAAACTTCTTTTCACTTCCACTGTCCAAATTTTTTTCTGAACCTAAGAATCTCTCTTACTATGACCTGAAAACCTTGCCTTTGAAAGGCAAGTATGAATTTCTCCAAAAGACATTACCGCTGGTCACACCCCAGTTCTCTATGACTTCATTCTCATTATATTTGTAAAGATATACTTTGACTAAAAGATTGCAATTTCAGGTACAGGAGTTTAAGGTTTCTTTATATCCTTTAATAATGGTTTTTGATAGTGACCCTGGCATAAATCACTGCTTCAGAATGAGACTGAACTGAACTATTTATTCTATTTCTTCAAGAACAAGTTCTGAGGGGCTGGGAACAACCTATTGCCAAGACACACTCTCTCTCTCTCTCTCTCTCTCTCTCTCTCTCTCTCTCTCTCTCTCTCTTTATATATATATATATATATATATGGTTAATATGTTATGTGAGCTAGGCCAGCACTAGACAATAGAATTCATTATCACCTTTGAGACAAGATGGTGTAGGAGGCCTTTTGTCTCTGTGTTGCTTTCATTGGTTAATATAAAAAACTGCTTTGGCCCTGTTGGGAGCTAAGCTAGCCAGGTGGCTGGGACAAACAAGCGGCCTGACTCTCCCTGTAACAACAAGATCTGTATGTATGGTCTCTTATTGACTAAACCTAATATAGGATATGACTGTATCTATAGTCACTTTTCATTTCCTCTCCTTATAGTTTCCATTCTAAAATTTACCTTTTCATCATTTGACCGAGTTTTATTAATATCGTTGGTGAACTATAGACTATACAGTCTACCAGTTATCTTTATTCTTTTTTCTTAATTCCATTTTATTCAACTGTTTAATATGTTTGACTTACTCTAATTTGATGTAGCTTAAATTACTGTATCAGTCTACCAAATTGCCCTTCATTATTTCTTTCCTAAAATATCCAGAACCTTTGACAGAGCTACTCTGTACTTTTCTGATTTTTTTCAATCACACTCATTATAAACTGTCACTTAGCTATAATGCTAAAATGGTAACTGGCTGTTAAACTGAAATATCATAAGACATCAAAGGACAATGTATATACTACTCTTAGGTGAAATACTAAGTTTTTAGTAATATTTGAAAAATAGTTACTGTGGAAGAACTATGTCCTTGGACACATGAAATTATGAATATCAGAAGAGGTGAGGGAATATTTTTATCTAGAGACAATGGATTTGTCAACCACTCCTTATTGTTGTGGGATATTTGTACACTGTGTAAAGGTGTATTGCTGTGATTGGTGTAACACAAAGATGAACAGCCAATAACTAGGCAAGAGGGAAAGGCTGGACATCCAGACAGATAGAGAGGAAGTAGGACGAGGAATCTAGGCACAAGAGAGACACGGAGGAAGTTGGATGGGCAGTGTGACAGAATGTAGATCAATAGAAATGAGTTGAGTTAAGTTATAAAAAAAATAGTTGAGGTTAAACCTAAGCTAAGGTCAAGCTTTCATAACTAACAATAAGTCTCCATGTCACTGTGTGTGTGTGTGTGTGTGTGTGTGTGTGAGAGAGAGAGAGAGAGAGAGAGAGAGAGAGAGAGAGAGAGAGAGAGAGATGGCAGCCCAAAGGAAAAAAATCTAACTACACCTAATACTTACCCAATGGAAAAAAAAAAGTAAATTCACTACTTCAAATCAAGATAAATAAACTGGGACTGTGATATTAAATAGGCATCCATAGCAGCTGGGCATTCAACTGGTAATCTAAACAGGATGCTAATAGTCCTTCCTTGAGAGATCAACTCATTTTCAGATATTGTTTGGGAAAAGGACACATGGTTCTCATGGACCACTGAATGAAATTCAAAATGAACATAAGAACGAGGAGGTAAAACTACTGTATGCTCAGACCCTATCCAGTTTAATCACCAGAGAACAAGACAAGGAGAGAAACTGAAGACATCAAGTTCATAGGAGAACTGGACAATAACAAATAAATGAACAAAAAGCATTCTTTTGAAAAAAAAAGATTTGTTTACATATATAAGTGTTTTACCTGATTGCATGAATGCATATGACACACACATGTCTGTGTCAAGAACATCAAAAGACAGTTGTTGGCTCTGAGAACTGATTCCAGATCCTCTACAAGAGTAACAAGTGCTGTAAAACACCGACTTAATTTTCCAGTTCCAGAAAACAATTTCTTGATTCTAGAAACATTCCCAGGAATATCAGCTTTATGTCCCTGGTATATACTGCATAAGATAGTGAAAATTTATTATAAGGGCAGTGACTTGAAGAAAGGAGAAGATGGAAGCAAAATTACAATTCTTCCTGGAAATACCCGACAGTAGAGAAGTGATGGATGATTTTTATCAACTACCAGATTCTTTTAATAGGCACTCTAAGCTGAATCTCCTCCAGCTATACCACTGTCCACAATCCTTTTGACTCAATCCTCCTTTCTTCATCTGTCTCCGACCTACATCATGCCGTGAAGGCTCTTCCTGGCTGCTATAATATTTTCAAGGAATTTTTTCCAATAAATCTCTTGCTATTCTAATTATATCTTGACATCTGCTTCCTGGGATATTTGAACTGAAACAAAATCTATAAACTGGCACCAAAGGTACTTAATAATTTAATTTTTTTCCTTTATTGCACTGGCCTTGCCAAGTGGAGTTTTCCGTTTTGATCTTGAGGACTGCAGAGTCGCTTACCTTTCTCATGAAGTCA
Organism: Alexandromys fortis; assembly: GCF_014885135.2. Classification (NCBI taxonomy): domain Eukaryota; kingdom Metazoa; phylum Chordata; class Mammalia; order Rodentia; family Cricetidae; genus Alexandromys; species Alexandromys fortis. Next base: position 3,893,214 of record NW_026067906.1, read on the forward strand.
TGTCCTATAGCAACTTATGATTGTCACTAATCATTTGTTCTTGTAATTTCTTGTCTTCTTCTCTGCTTCATATTGATCAGTTACTGTGACTTTCAGGATAAGTTAGGTAGCTTTCATTGTTCAGTACTGAAAATGTGTGGAGACGATTTTGTGTGAAAATCGTGAAGAATTCATGATAGAGAAAACCATTACATAAAACATATTCCCCGCCAAGCTCAGAGTTCTGTGTGACTGCAGATGTCACACTAACCCAAAGTTGAGCTCAGTGTTATTTCACTAAGGAAATTTTGATGACTCCTCTGTTCATCAGGAGTCTGTAAGTTTGTGTTAATGACACTTTTCTTGTTGAGTGACAATCAGCATTCACATATCTTGAAATCATTTAGATTTGTCAAATTGTACAATCAGGTCTAAGGAGAAGGTTCAGTGTTTAAATCATTTGTAATGCAAGAGAGGACCGCTATTTGATCCCCTAGAAGCCCACAAAAAGGCTAGGTGAGTGAGCAGCTTCTCTGTTATTCAAGCTTTGGATGGCAGAAACAGAAGATCCCCAGAACAAACTCTCTAGCAAGACTAGTTAAGTAAGGAATTTCTGGTTTGATTAAGCGACCTTTCCTTAATGAATAAAGTCAAAGGACATCTGGGATGATCAATTTACTGCCTCTACATGTACCCACACGCATGTGCACACATACTTATATGCATACCAAAACATGCACACACACACACACACACACACATCACAGCTAGAAACACGAAAATTAAAAAAAAAATCAGAGAGATAGCATAGTAAGTTTTAAAGTTGTTGTGTATTTTGTAGGTCAAAGACTGTGTAGGTAACATTTATGTAAAATTTTATTTATAATGAATCAATATTTCTATTCAGTTCTTTCTTGTTAGGCTCTGCGTTATAGCTGTCCACACTCCCTCTGTCTTTTCTACTTCTACTACTTCTGGATTACTCTTAAAAAAAAATGCTAGCGAAGTGTATGTTGGCCTTGTTTTGTCAATGTGTCCTTTCATTCCAAGAAGATGAGCTACCCTGACTTAAGTAGTCATCTTAATTGTTTCGAAACACACCCCCAATAAATGTCAGCTGAGATTGATTGTATCCTTCACCTTTGGTTTGGCAATTCTATCAATCTGAAAGCACTTATTGTTAATAAAATGCAAAGTAATTAGTGGCATTGTTTTAATGGTGGTACTTTTTTTAGTGTCTAGTGACAAGATAGAAAATAGAATTGCCCTCAGGTTCTTTTGTGTGTTCATCCATATTTAAGATTTTAGAATTAACCCCAAACTCTAAAATGTTAGGAGATAACTCAGTATACAATTTCTGTTATTTGTTTGGAATGAATTTCTATAATTAGATATATTTATATAATAAAATAAATAAGCTTATTGTGATAAATATGAGTCAGAGAAACAAAAATAAAAGATATAAAAATAAGCTATGGTCACAATTTATAGATATAACCAAAATTTATCATGTTTTACTTTTTCTGTGTTTATAAATGTATAATCAAGTTCAACTATGAATTATTCTGACATTAAGAAACAAAAGATTAAACAAGATTGGTCCAAATCTCTTTATTTTAAACTTCCTTCTTTTTGTCCCTTTCCCTTTCCTCATTCTCCTTCTGTTTTGCTATTTCCTGGTTCTTTAGAATTTCTCATATTTCCCTGTGTTGGGGTGGTAAAGGAATTTCTGTCTTATTTCTGACCCTAAGAAATGGGTCTTTTACCATTACTTATGATATGATTATATTCCAGGAGTACCAGCATCCTCCGTGCGGAGGCAGTCCTATCATTCTGTTCTTTTTTTTTTACTTAAATAACATTTTTTCAATTTATTTTACATACCAACCAGTTTCCCTTCCTTCCTCTCCTCCTGTACCCTCCCTTTCCCATCTACCTCTGTCCCCATTCACTCCTCCTCCATTCTATTCTTATTTTGTTGATAGTTTCTCTTTCTAGAGTAGATATTAGACTGCATAGAATGCTATATCTATTGTAATAATACAGTTTCTTGCTTGTATGTTTGTTAGTATGGTAAATTGTACCCATTTCTAAGTATCTATAGCCTTTTGTTTATTGAGGATAAAACTCAACTCATCTTGATGCTTCGTCCTTCTTATATACTGGAGAGTTCTAGTAACTATAATTTTGCTTTGGGGTTCTACACGATTGTTCATAAAATAAGTCTCAGATGATTATTTTCTTTATTCTATTCCCTCCTTCATTTTTCATCTTTTTTTTTCTTTTCTGATTGTTTTGAGTTTGGAAATTTTAGAAATAATGACCTTGTTTAATCAATTAGAAAGAATTCTCCCCTCATTAAGTTTAGATACAGTCTGTGGATAAAAGATAGAATTTCTTCCATAGACCTTTAGGTGGAATCTACACAGTGATTCTCTTTAGTCCTGGAAAGTCCCAGTGGAAGCAGGTGGGCCAAGAAAGGGTTTTATCCTTTTTCTCTGTGTCATTCATGCTTTGCTGTCTTTCACTGCATTTTCTGTCATTGACAAGAAAATTATTATTTTGCATATAATTTTATTGCTTCAGTTGTGTCTAATTGAAAGGTGGTCTCAGTTCTCCTTATCCCATTTCTTTCAAAAACAAAAGTTCTCTATTATTTAGTAATAAGTGTTTTGCATGGAATTGGTGTTTTGGCATACATTAAATTGTACATATATGTAAAGGCAAGAGACTGATGCTATTGCCTTCCTCAATTGCTTCCCCTTCCTCACAGTTTTCAAGCAGGCAAGGGCTTTCATTGAATCAGGAAGCCAGTGATACACCCATAATGAAAAAGTGTAACATTCAAAGATTCTCTTGTTTCAAGGTCTCCATCACCAAGATTAAGATCAGGTTAGACCACACCTGACTATATGGCTACTAGGCAAGCATATTCAGCTGTTCAAGCTTCAATGACAAACGTTTATTCCCTAAGCCATCTCTCAAGTCTTGGATTCCTTTAAACATGTTTTAAGCTGTTCTTATAGAAATTTAATTTCTTAATTTGTTCTTGTTAGCCCTTACAGATTTACTCTAAACTGAGAAGTGAATTGTTCCTAGCTTTATAATCCCACATTCATAACTATAGCCCTAGTTTCATAGTCCTAGCATGATTTTGTTCGCAGAGGTACTACTGTCTGCCAGGTAGTTGGCCCTCTTCAACTTACTTCTATGGTCAATGGATTAGGAGGAAAACTCTAATTAAGTGGCATAAGCCTCCATTCCTGATGTGATAGAAGATATGATGTAGAAGAGACCAGAAAAGTGGACCTCTTCTTACAAGGGCCCTTAGAGATGCTGCACAAGTCTGTGACAGAGGCATTATGGACCGGTTGCATTGTTTCCATCTTTGCTAGGTGCTAGAGACAGAAAGAAACATGGAGACACAAGATTCCTCAAATTAAAAGTGGCAACACGGGTTAAGCTTTGATTCTTTCTAGTGAGAGAAGATATAGGAAATCAATGATGCAACAGCTTCTAGGGCTGTTGATATAATTAGCACCATGGAGTTCTTGGGCCTGAAGGACTTGTGCCTCCACAGCCAGTTCTATGTAGTTATTGGTCTAGGATTTCCTTCCTGGTGCTCTTTGAATTATGCATTTGTAATTCATTATTTTTTGTGGTATCTATTTGAAGAGAAGTTTAGTTATATAAATAAATTCATTGTTTGACATTAAAAAAGATAATGTGTTTAACCTTGAAAAGAATTAATATGATATATTTCACCAAGAAAAGATCTAAAAACTTTAAATAATTGTTAAGAACAATTTTCATATATATAATTGGCAAAAATTTAAAGTTTAATAGCAATATATTACACTTAACATCTACATGTAAGTATACTGAAGTAGGGATTCTGGCCTCTAGTGCAGACACATTGTCCTGGCTTATATGATTTTATTTTATGCTGATGTTTAGGCATCCAGAATTGGAAAGGCTGTTATTTTAGGTACTGATATCTGGTCTTGCCTTTGTTAGGTGAGTGTTTTGTTTTTGGTGTGTTTCCTTCCCAGTTCTTAGGAGAATGTGTGGGCTCTGTTTGACCTGATAGGAAATTCCTCTGGAGGGCTGCAAGGTGTGGTCACTAGGATTCTAGGCAAAATGTGTTTCTGAGTATTGGGAGCTTACACTTAGGAATGGGGGGGGGGATCAGGAAGTTCACAGGAGGAAGGGAGGCAGATATTCTACAAGTATCTGCTTTGTTAGGTTCTTGGAATGGAGGCAGAGAGTGAGGAGTGGCCACAACCTAAAACCAGCTTCAGAGTTTCTGATGGCATTGGAGAATGAGACTGAAGAATAAAGGGACAGGAGAAGGTCTTCAGTTACCCTATCTTTTCCCTGGCAGGAATGGTTAATATGTAATTTCTAACCCATGTGATTCATGTGTTTTAAATATATACGTATTATCAACATATTTTTTGTCTTTTTTTAAAGTTAGACAATTACCTTTTATTTTCTTTGGCATAGCAAGATCATCTTTTGTGTATCACAAGTATGACTCTCCTTGTTGTGAAAATTCTTTGTAGAGCAGGAACAGAAGTAAGTACTGGGTATTCTACCAAAGTACAAATACCAATTTTTTTTAATTTTTTTTTTATTGAGAATAAGAAAAAAAAGTTTCCGCCTCCTCCCAGCCTCCCATTTCCCTCCCCCTCCCCCCAATCTTCTCCTCCTCCCCCCTC
>NW_026067906.1:3898140-3943894 GCF_014885135.2 Alexandromys fortis
ACTGACCCTATCCTATAGCATTACTGACGAATATCTTTCATATCACCATAGAACCTTCATCTGGTGATGGATGGAGATAGAGACAGAGACCCACACTGGAGCACTGGACTGAGCTCCCAAGGTCCCAATGAGAAGCAGATGGAGGGAGAACACGAGCAAGGATGTCAGGACCACGGGGGGTGCACCCACCCACTGAGACAGTGGGGCTGATCTATTGGGAACTCACCAAAGCCAGCTGGACTGTGACTGAAACAGCATGGGATAAAACAAATACCAATTTGAATGCAAAATATTTTCTGTGAGTTGGACAATTCCAAGAAATTTAGGCTGCCATCAGAGCTTTAGAACTCAGTGAGCATCTTGATGAGTTAAACCTTTGTAAGTTAAGTAAAATTTTAAGTTTTATAAGTTTTAGCTACAGCTTAACATTGAGTGTAGCATCATAGATTTACATAAAAACAACACTTCTAACATCAAGTAAAGATTGAGCAATGTCCTATTACCTGCCGTTGCCAATGCCTTAAATATCACATGAACACAAATTTCAATATCACATGAACACAAATTCAGATATTACCCCTTAGTTCTAATAACACACTAATTTAACTTCAGGCTAAAGAAGTTGCTACAATAGCATATTGTATCTTGTCATATGTCAAGTTTTGTTGAATCAATTTGACTCCTTCATTGTCTTTTGTTCCTGGTACTTACTCTCTTCCTTTGCATTTGGCTCCTTAGCTGTGCAGCTTGGTCCCAGTGTTTCTCTGCCCTTTATTCTTATTAAGGTCTCACACAGCATTTATGTAAAGAATCTTCTATCATGAATCCCTGACATCTATCAAGGGTCTTTTTGCTATCTCTTTTTTTTTTTTAGAGTTAATTTACCTAAATGTGAAGCAATCACATTCCTATGACAAATGACAGACGATAAACCAGTGTTCTGTCCTTTCTAATTCTTCATAAGTTCTATTCCCTGTGAGAAAAAAAAAAAAAAAAAGAACAGGCACCAAACAAGACAAAATAAACAAACAATCAAAAAAATGAATAACACCCACTTTGTCTCATCCTTTTACTTTCTCCTCCCTGTGATACTACTAAAAATCCCTTTCTTGAATTTGTGAAATTTTCTTTCCAGTCTTCACGTTCTTAATTTCTGTTGCAGTCTTTTGGTCTTTTCTATGTTCTTCTGTATTTACACTCTTTTCTCTTTATTCTTTATTCAGTGTCTTTGGGATAAGATATCCTCTCATCGGAATTCGCATCAGCAACCAACTCTACAATAATAATATCTATAAAGCTATTTCTCCTACACTCTGGGCTCTCTATTTCTGCTTCACCTAACTACTAACTACACTTTCTTACCATATTTTGCAGTGCAGTGTAAAACAAAATTGAGGCTCCTCTGTCTCAGCTATTTCCTTTTCTTTTTCCTTCGGTTGTTGACTAAGTTACTTGCGAACTCAAAGCCCTTATCTGCATGTTTATGCATATCTAAAACTGGTGAATCACTACGGGATATTCTAAAGGACTCTAGGATATGATTAGGGTTTTCAGCCAACCTAATCCCTACCTCTCCATACCTCCACCACTGACCCTCCCTGTCTATGCCTCCACCACCACCAACCCTGCTTGTCTGTGTTCCTTCCTGACCTCTACTGGTGGCCTCACACATTACCAAAAGGAAACCTGGATGTCCATGTTAAGTGTTTTAATGTAGTCATATTTCATTTGTGTTTTAATAAATAAAGCTTGCCTGAATATCAGGGAGTAAAGCAGCTGTGCTGGTCAGTCTTACACACCAGGCAGTGGTGACAGGCACCTGTAATCCCAGTAGTCACACCGGTTTGTTATAGAAACCAGGCAGAAGTGGTGCATGCTTTTAATCCCAAAACTAGAGAGTAATTTAAAAGATTTATATGGAGATTCCTGGAGGCAGGATCACCATTTTTGGACTGAGGTAGAGGAAAGAGCCAGTGGCTGTCTGCTTTGCTTTTCTGGTCTTCAGTTTGAACCCCAATATCTGTCTCTGGGTTTCTATTAATCAAGCTACACTTTAATTTGATCTTAATTCTGCTTCCATGTCATCTTGTGGAAACTGAAATTTGGCTGAGTGTCACATCTGAGTAAGTTAATTTTAGTAACCCATTTTCTTAAGATAAATGGTAAACTCAACCCATAACACAAATAATTAGTTGTTGCTTATAAAGTCTGCAGCCTAATCTTTTACTTCTTCAATCAACAGACATTTTAACTATTTCAGGGAAGTGTCCACATTTACTTATCCCTTCAGTAAATAAAGCCTGAGAATCTAGTACATTTCAGGTATATAACGTTGGGTAACATATACCTGTAAAATCCTTAATCATAAGACAATCAGACTAAAGGTGTGTAGATAGAAGCAAGGGCTGATAACTTGGTTGAGGATGGAGAGTATTTTGCATAGTCTTGTCAATTTAGGTCACTTCAAAATAGTCAAAATGCAGACAGCGAATAGAAGACTTAACAGCTTTTAGCTGTTTTCAGTGAAAGGAGATGCCAGACATAGCAGAAGCATTGCAAAGTCTCGGTGTGAAATCTGTCTGATGTGTTCAAGGAAACGGATGGAGAGCAATGTGTCAGGTGTGTTTAGCTGAGAATTTAAAGAAAGCAGTGGCAGGACTTAATTTCTCAGAATTATAACTGGGTATGCCTAGTGACAAATGGGTACTAGGGGGCAATAAATGGATACTAGAGGAACAATGATGTAGATAAAGACACTATGAAAAAACATAATAAATAATTTTTCCTTCTAGCACTAAGTCATAACTTAGATGAAACCACTCCTCATACTATATTTCAAGTTGTGTACAGTTCTTACCTAATCTTAGTTCCTAATCCTGTTGTTAGTCTATCTGCTAGCTAGCCTATTTTCTTTGTAGTTCATTCTACCAGTCAAGATTTTTATTTAATGTGATATACTCCTTTATCTTGATAAGTGGGTTATTTTTCAGAATGTTTAGAAGAATAAATCTCTGTAGATAAAACCAAAACTAAAAGGGTGGGTGGAAGACAGCAAAAAATTTGAAGTCAACAGTAGCTTGTTGTCTTCTGGGAGAAGTGAACCAAGGTTGTTACCTGGTAGTAGAGCAGGGAAAAGATAAATATGAGATGTACGTGGGCCAGCACACAAAGATATATTTTAAAATGTTATATCCTGTGCACAATTTATTTCTTTCTATATTTAAGCAGTTAGAGATTACCAACTAAATTTTCAGATGATGTTACTATTATTCTATTAATTAGAAATCTAAGAATTCCTATACAACATTTTTGTTCCACCACATTTGAAATTTTCCCAATTCTAGGTTCATTCTGCAAACAGCTGGCGTCTAACCAACTTTCTTTTATGAATATGTGTTTCAAAATATATTACATTATGTTCCAAAAATGTATTACATTATTGGGAAATCTATTATTACTTTATGTATTTCTGCTGAAATTTGAGTTTGCTCTAAAAGTCACTTTCTTATGAAATATAAAAAAACCATTCTTTATTTCATTAGGAAAAAAGCACCATTTATATGATTTCTCAAGACTGTTTTTGAACATTCTTTTCCACATCACAATCTTCTGTTTTTATATCTTTCATGTCTTTCTTTCTCTAGCTTGTGACACACAGTTATTTAATACAATTATAGATTTTTTTGTCTTCTTTTTCTTTGCCTAATCTGGGTTAAGGATTAACTTTAATGACAGTGTGTTCTGAAAGTTTTCTGTTCTGATTTTATTTTGGAAGTACTGGATTTCTAAGCACACAACAAACATCTCCTTTCATACAGGCCTATGATGTAGACATGAACCACACATGGATTGTGTTCTCCTGCAGGTTTAGTCCTAAAGGGAGAAGAGAGACAGGAAATGTACGTACCATTCTAGGGCTTACAACAGAAAACAAAACAGGGCCAAGTGATGGGAAAAAAGTTATGCTCATTTTTAGGGTGGATCAACAATAAAAGGGTATTAAGTTAGTGGGATTGATTTTTGAGGGAAATGTTCCTCTATGCCCATATACAGCACCTGAGATATCTGAGGAAAAAATATTATACTCATCTTTTATGAGTATATGGACAGATGTTAATGAGATAGGAAGACAAAAAAGCAAAGAGAAAAATGGTTTGAAGAGGTGATACGTTATCTCTAATGTTATGTTTCTCTGTTTAAATATTCAATGGTTCATCATTTTCCTCTGTTCTTGGTGTATGGTAGTTAATTCACATCAGATCCATTCATAAGTGTCACCATCTTGTTCAGTGAATATCATTAATTATTTTGTCTTATATTGATCATCTGTCATGTGTTCCAAAATTAATGTGCCCATCTTTCTAATTTCTCTCTTTAACATATGTATAACTTATGTAAATTACAATAAAATGTCTAAGACATGTAGAATTGCCTCCATGTGTATCCATGTGTGCCGGCATTTTTAAAACCTCTGCTCTGAAGGACAAAACAGCAACTAACATTTCTTTCTTTTTTTTTTTTTTTTAAAGAGTTACAGGTGGTTCTGAGCTGCCTGGCTTGGGTGCTGGGAACCAAAGTCAGGCTCTCTGCAAGAGCAGGAGCTGCTCCTAATCAGTGAGCCCTCTCTCCAGCCTCCAGACTTCAACATCCAAAATACCCACAGAAGTTCTTATTTTTAAACCCATATAAAAGCTAAAGCACTAGAAAAGAGTCTGTTTCTACTAACCGATCCGTGACAATCAACAGGATCCCTGCACTGCGAAGTTAAGCATGTCTGAGTGTGCACACATGTGCATGTAGCATGCAGTATCTGTATGAGGACAGGAAAAGCTCGGAAACCTCCACAGCCAAATTTTAAGTGAGCAGTGGTAAAGCAAGCCACAACACCTATCTCACTTTAAAAACCAAACAGCTCCTCCACAAACTCCCTCCAGGAGCCTGGAAGGTGTACAGGACTCTGGAACAGGGAAGAGACGAAGGACACAAAGCAGGTCTGGGCCACAGGGAGCTCCCACTCCAGAAAGCTTATGGCTAAGAAACACACACTGGTCTCCACTCCAATGTGTGGAAATCAATCCTGTGCTCTGCTCGGTCTGGAGCAGGAGGAAAAGCCGGCCTCTTGATGGATGAATGGGGCTTCCTTCTTGTGCACAGTGGTCTATTCAAACTGTTCCCAAACAGGTTCCAGTTAAACGAAACTTTTATAATACTATTATCTATTAATTACCTTTATATAACCACTTAATAAATGTGCCCATCACAAGAAACACTCAATCTTATTCCTTTAAAGACTTAGTTTATAAAATAAATTTTAACTCAAGTCCGCACAAATTATGCAAATTCTGGAGCTAGCACACAAAGTTAAATTTAGGATTTAAAATTGAAAACTGACATAGAAACTAAGAAAAGTGTAATTTACTCTTGCAGAGGACACTTTTCATGAGTGATCGCACATATATTTTGACGAGATTTGCTTTGCTCTTTGTCCAAGCTCACATCTTAACACTTACAGAACCTAGCATCATGCATTTTGGAATGAATCATTCTCAGTTAACAGTGTGTTAACATTTGAAACATCATTTCAGTGACTGCTTTCTCTGAGGTTTTTACAATTCACTTATTTCATTTCTTAATACATTGATCCATGACGATGAGTTTTCTATGTTTCAATACTAATGCTAAAACAATACTACTGCTAAAACATCCCATGAATTTATGGCCAACCTGAAAATTCCCACAAAAGTAGTATTATACAAAGTATATTTTTTCTCAATATCATTAAGTTACAAAGATATTGCAATTCATTACAAACAGTATGTGGGATCTATTTCCAGGATAACATTAAATATACAAAGTGTTAATTGGTGTTATGATAAAGTCATTTAACATAAAATACATCACTGAAACCCAATTGTTATGTTTTCTGATATTATTGTTGTAAAGGTACCAGTATTTTAGTTACAGTATGCTTAACTTTTGCTTAAATAATGGTGATAGTAATTTTATAATATTTATATATAATAACAAGTTGAATAACTACCAACTATTATCATCTAATAAAATATAAAAGTAAGATAATATTTTACAAGGGTCCTGGTGACATTAAGAAACATATTCTTTTGTATGACTTCAACACTGTCAAGATAAAGAAAAATCTTACTATTAGAACTCTTCTATGTTATACACTAATGGTGAATACTAAACATTAGGTACTTTTAAATTTAATCTTCAATAGTTGTACACATGTACACATTTCATCATAGACTACCTCATAAGCCTCTTATCACAACCTGATCCTACTGAACCCTTTCTTCATGATTTCCTCTTATTTTTTCATGTCCTTTTTTGTTTTGGGATACTGAGTTTAATTATGGTTTTATGCAGGGACATGAAGACAGTTGGGCATTTATAAAAACTGTAGATTTATATGATTGGATACTACCCAGTAAGACTTTTATTTATGCTTACAGTTGAAATGTATAGATAACCATGGTAAGAAAAGAGGGAACTAATTAATGTGGTAATATAATATATCAGGGTTAAAATATTGATAAGTCCTTGTACTTCAGAGAACTCATATAAAGGTGGTTAAGTTTAGAAATTTCTAAAGATTATAGGACCATTTGTACATGCTTGTATATATCTGAGCTGTAACCACAAATATTTCTTCCCTTTGAGGATGACTTAACAAGCTCACATGTAAATTACATCATGTGATTAATTAATATCCATCTTGCACATGGCTGTGAAGATATTTTGAAGTCAGGAGTTCTATATTGTTCTACATATCACATACCCTTTTCTGTCTGAACACTATCTGGCTTCTACCAAATAATTACGAAATGAATAGAAAACAATATTCATTAGCTTAAACAAATATGAAGCAGAGAAAGTTAAGACTCTGTTGAATAGATATTCTTGTCATTATAGTTTTCACTATTTAGTATTTCTTAGATTTTCAGAATATATTTTCATTAATTGTTTTCTGAGAAGAAAAAAATGGAAAACATCTCTCTCACTGACTTGCAAATGTATACAAAAGCTTAATAGCAAACCTGATAACACATGTTCAAAGATAGACATTTATGTTGAATTTTGTAGTCAACACTTAGATGATTTCTTACTATTTCTTCCCAGAGTAAAACAATGCAGTCAGCAATGTCTGAACAACTCCCCTTTTCATTTCTAGGCACCACAGATTTTCAGTGAAGGCCACCAAAGCCTAGTCCTTAGGTACCATATGTGAATAAAATTTTAACCATAACACAGGATTCTGGGAACATAAACCTAGGAAAAAAATCAATTAAAAACATTCTCAAGATTGGCATTGTACTATGGTTTGCATTTCTTCATTACTACAATGATGCTGCATAAAGATCATCCAAATGCATATCAATGAACAGCTTTGAAATCTTTTAATAAAAAACCTCTCTCATCTCTGTCTGGAATAACATTAGTAGGTTTAGTCTTTGGAGAAGTGATTGTAATTAAGTTTACTGTGAGTCAAAAGCAGTTCAAAGAGATTAATTTTAAGCATTGAAAACCTCAAGACACTTCATATGATGGCATGCATCCAGAAGTTAATCTAATCATTTGATGACAATTCTAGCATTGAGGATTACTTCACTTAATTGTTTTCACGTTGCCTCTTTGGGAATTCTTTACATGAAACAAAGACAGAAGGTCTTTTTTTTTTATAGAGTAGGGGAGATATACTTCAGAGAGAGAATGAACTTACCAGCTGTATCTTCTGAGTTAAATAATTATTGGGAATAATATTTTCAGTTATTTTAATATAAATTTTAGAGAATTATTTAAATAAATCTAATATAAGAACTTTCTATTCCAGTTGAGCTTGATAACATTTGTGTTATACAAATCAAAATTATTGAATTAAAAGTATAAAATAAATCAGGGTATTGCCTCATCTTTGATGTTCAGAGTATGCTCATCATTGTCCAAGCTGTGCCTCATCTCATACATCCCCATGAGAACACGCTGCTGGATCACTGATCAGGGATGAGGGTCACGGGAAGTTGAGTTAAAGCAGTTACAGTTTTATTCAGAAGTGTCCAACATCAATTCCACTTGTATTTGGGTGCTCCGTAGTATATTACAAAGCAGCATATTACTTCACAGTTTGAAAGACAACATTTTCTTGCCTGGAAATTATGCCATAACTTCTGAGCAACAAACACAATGAAACTAATTTACTTTCTCTTTTATCTTCCTCCTTTAGGTGCTCAGGAGACAGACTCCTTTGGAGTAATTGCCTTGATCATCTTTCCACTCACAAAATTGATAAATGAGCCTGCAGTGAGTATATTATCTGCCACTTATCATCATCATCATAGTCCACAACTAGACAACCACTAGTTACATCTGGTTTATTTCTCTTTTTAATTTCTGGGCAATGGAGACCTAATACCTATTGAAATCCTCTTGGGAGCTATCCTAGTAGAGGTGTGAGTTACAGTGTGTGGGCCCTTAAGAGTTCTGATGAAAGTCATTCATGAAGGATGCTTTGATGACCCATGCTCCAGAGTCAAGAGGTTTCACGTGCTCACTCAGCTGATAAATAAATTCAACTATACTTTCTAATCTAACATGACAGTTAAAGGGTTTATTTAAAAAGGGGAATATCTGCTTTGTTAATTACATGCATTGCATTGTTTTTTCCGTAATAGACAGCAAAGTAGATGCAAAAAAGGCAGAGAATTTTGAGATTGGTATATCTGGCCTCGGATGATAATTATTCCCCTAATTGGACATGTGACATTGAGAAAGATGTTAACTTCTATAACTCACGGTATCTTTCATGTTTAAGAGGAGATTACATTACCTAGACCAAAACGACTTGCGGAGAGGATCTAATGAGAGATAATTGCCAGGCAATTAGCACATAGACATTAGTCATCTCATTCAACATCAACTGTATGCTGCCAAGTATCAGATGTTATTTTAAATACATTTGAAAATAAACATGGAACTCCAGATTTCTTAATCCTATTATTTACTTTTAGACAAATAAAAGTACACAGAACGGTAGGTGGAATTGCATTATGAGATTAAAATGCAATTAGACAGACAAAGTAATTTACCAGAGACTTCAGAGGAGAAAGTAAATTCAAGCAGAATTTAAGTCCTAACAATTAAATTATACAACATAAAAGAGAATTCTTCTCTTTTCTCTTTTTTTCTCTCTCTATTCTCTGATTATGCTTATAGTTAGAATTCAAACTTATAAAGAACATAATCAACGAGGGTAATATCAATTTTGTTTCATTTTGTCTTAAGAGAGAAGGCATTCTGCAGTCCTATTAAAATGTCATTTTAGGAATCACACGAGAGAGAGAGAGAGAGAAGAAAAATGACAGCTGAAAGAAGCGTTACTTTTAAAGCCTTCTACAACACAGAATCTATAACTTATACATCAATTTGAAATAGAATGAATAGTCTGACTTGATTCCATGGGGTTGGTTGCATTGCTAGCTTTCATATTCAATGAGGTTGAGAAAACGTCATGGGAAAAAAAAGACAGAGGTGATGGCTCATGTGTGTTGAGGTAGGATAGGGCTGAATATTAGTGTGACAGTGATATCATACTCAATTGTGTGGCACCTGTCCTGAAACCAAGAGGGAAGATCAAAATAAATACAGAGATGAATGTAATCAGCATTTGATAATGAAATACATATCCCCACGAGCTTAAGCTGGCATATGGCATAGCGATGGGAATACAAGTTATTAGAAACAGGATTTTACCATGCAAACTGTACATCAGAAGAGCCTAGGTGGTTAAACATGGATAAAGATTAGGATTAGGGAGAATTTATTTTATGATTACAATACTACAGATAGTGTTGCTGAGATATTTCCAGGAAATATCTTACTAATGATGTAAACCTATTTTAACCATTTTCGACAATAAAGTTGAGGTGCATTGCCATTTAAAATGTTATACGTGTAAAGAATGAAGGAGACAGAGTTGGAGAAATGGCTCATTTGGTAACGAGCTTGGATGGCAAGCAAAGTGAACCCAAGTTTAATACTTAGAAAACTAGACAACGAAAACCCAAACCAGGTGTAGTGAGTCATGTTTGTAACCCAAGTGCTGTGCAAGTGGAGACAGACAAACGGCTTGGGATCCCTGGCCAGTCTGCCTTATTTAGTGATTTCCATGCCAGTTAGAGACTCTTTCAAAAAGTATGATCCATGCCTGTACCTGATGAAAGAAACCAGAGTTTGTCTTCTGGATTTCATGTACAGGCACACACACACATGCATGCCACACACACACGCACACACACACACACGCACGCATGCACATACCCACTCACATATGCACACACATGCATGCATAAAGATAGAAAGATAGGAAGGCAGGGAGAGGCACAGACAGAGAGGCACAGAGAGGAGGAGAAAGACAGAGAGATAGAGAAAGATAGAGATAAAAGAGAGAGACACAGACAGACAGACTGATGAAATGACTACCTAGAGTTGGAACACAAATGTTCTTAACCATTGTCTTGTTTTGTGTGTGTGTGTGTGTGTGTGTTTGTTTTATTTTATAATATGTATGCAAACCTAGAAGCCTGTTGCTTGTTCCCACAGAAACCACCAGAGACTCTGAAGTTATCTGCCTAGCCTAATGTTAAGACATTTAACCCATGGACTGCAGTTAATCTATTCTAGCTCAAAATTGGTCTTCATCTGTTTATTACAGATTGAAAACTAACTTCCTAACCTGGCTCACTACACTATGTCAACATCCTTCTCCTCTGTCTTCTTGGTCTTGATTTTGCATTCTCCTGATGGTTCCTGTAGGGCTGTGGGTAACTAAGTCTGGAGTGAATAAACACTTCATGTTATCTGATCTATGAGATGTTTTATTGAATGTGGGGAAGGAAACCATACAAAATAACAACTGAAATGCTACAAAAATTTGTAGTAATTAAGAAGCAACTAAATATATATGATTTATGTAGTATTATCTAATAGAGACTTAAAAACAAAAAACAATACTGATATACTACAGGGCATATAGGAGCTCTGATTGAACATTGAGGAATATTGTATTTGCAGCTAACTAGGGCTTTGGTTTTTTTTTATAAGTATCTTTCATTATGAAATTAATTATTTAAATAATTACAACGGTGTAAATGAACCATCATCTCAAAATAGAACACAATTTGCTTCCTGCTAGTACCCTAAGGGGCCTTTTTGTGTAGTTTATTGTAACCATGTCGTTGCTCCAATTCAAGAATTTGTGCTTCCTGCTTTATGGATTAAACACTGCAGGGGCTATAATGTTCTAACTACCTTTGTTTTTCCCTTTTCTTTTCTCGTGGCCAGGTTAGTATTTTACCAACAACTGACATGGTTTGAAGGGAGGCTGGAGGTAAGAACAGCATGTCTGCGGGGTAATTCAGGTTAAATATATGTGCATTTAATTATTTACACTCGGATTTCCGTACTGCAATTTGGAGTTCTGGGAAAGCAATAGAATCTCAGTTTATTGCTAACAGTGTGACGCTTGAGTTTTCAGAGAAGCGTTGATATGGGGCTAATGAGATTTAATGTGGGATATTTGGCTCTGCTAGAAATTGCCTTCTGCTCTTTCAATACATAGTAAGATTTTGCTAAGTCCCTTATCTTCAGGATATCCTTTAAATTGAAAGCTGAATACTGTAAAAAAATGACTTTACAAGTAATTTTCAAAATGTATGGCAAGGTTCTTTACTTGTTTCAACCGTGGAAGAGGCAGAGTTATGAAACTACATGAATTCTTGTTAGAGGAGGAGAAAGGAAAAAAAAGCAATATCATATATTAGGAACAATCAGATTTCTGAAGGATGTAATACTTTCATGGCTTATAGACGGCTGCTGAGGTTATGGAGTATGTTTCCATGAAAATAGTGATGTGTGGTTCCATATTTGTAGAATCCTGGATGGGAAATACTGATGTATTTCTGAGAATAGAGAGGATGGCCATAGAAGGAGAAGGTATAAGTGGTAAGATGAGAGGCATGGAGGAAGCATTATTTGTATTTTATTAGTTTTGTTGCATGAAGTTATCTCAGAATTAATACAAATAACGTGTGATTTGGGGTGTTGTGTGACTCTCAGAAATTCAGAGATTTCTTTCTGTGTATGGAGCACTTCTTCCTATTCTCCTCTCTATTTAACTCTGTCCAGTTTCTTTATCAAGTGATTCAGCGGTTTACTTCCCTCAGATCTCAGCTTCTTCATTCAAGGATAAGACTAAAACATTAGTTAGTTTCATACACAAATTTTGGCAAACTTGAACTACAGGATAACGGCTTAACATATTTCTTGGGCTTGAGATTTTGGGTCTATGGCATCTTCAGGTTTGGAGCTTTCTCTTTAAGCCATATAGTCTCAAGCCTCCTTCTGTAAACAGGTTCTCATCCTGGTTCATGTCTTCATGTCAAGCACAATATATACCAGGAAAGTTTTAAAACACTAGATTTTGGAGATATCCACATTCAGTGTTTGAGACTTTAAGAAACAACTTTGTTGTTGAAATGTGGCAAAGCCAAATATCAGTAAGAATTACAAAGAAAAAATCACGAACACCAAAACCAATGGACTCATCCTACAGGAAATAAATGTAACCTTACACAATGACAGAAAATATATTCTGTGCAGATTTCCCTGGGACATAATCAAGTTTGATCCGATGTTGAGTTAATGAAAATGTCTCCATCAATTTCAATAGCTTAATATACTTTGAAATTTATTTACTAAAAACCTTAAAATAAGTTAGAAAGATGAAGCTTTGAGTCTTCTATGTTTATTTTAATAAATAATATGTTCAAAGATAAGAAATCAACAACATTGAAATCAACAATATTAGGCATGAGAAAAGCCTCTTTAATGATAAAAATAATGATCTGGAAAACACATTAATAAAATTTGTGACAGGTTGACAATTAGAATGAGCAGTTATTCTAAACCATACAATTTATAAAGTATGCATGACCATGAATAGAAAACACAGCTATCTTTAACTAGACATGAAATTAAATTCTTCCTATGAAGAAAATTCCAGACACAGAGATTCAGTCATAACTGATTTTACTTAGTTGGGAAATAATTCAAACATAGTTGATGAGACCAAAATTAGAATACGTTGAAAGCAGACAATGCCAGTCTTCAGAGATGGAGAATTTTACATGGGTTCATCAGTTGATGTTAAGTGTAAAGAAACTCAGGAATGATATAGATCACCTGAACAGTGACTGTAACACTCACTGGTCCAAATACATAAATGTATAATTCTTCCAATTTCAAAAGACTCATTTCTTAAAGTCTAAACAAAAGAAGCAACATACTAGAGAGAGACTTATATTATCAAATTTATGATTAATGTTAGAAAGGAAGGAAATAAAATATTAATACGTATTGACTTTTACCATCACTAATTCAGGGATGTACAGTAAAATCGTGATGAATAAAAAAAATCCAAACCTTTGAAAATTTCACATATTTTCCATTTAATGTAAATAACAAAATATGGAGATTTGGAAGAGAAAAGATAGAATATTTTTATAACTATGGCCCGCAACAGCATTTTCTTACAGTAATAACAGTCTCTTAACATAAAGAAGGATAAAACCATCTGGGAATTGCTATGTTATTTGAAGAATTGCTTCAGCAAACATTAGGCTCTTTTCCAAGACATCTGAATCTTTTTTTGATTACTATGTGTCAGTTTTTATTAGAATATCATTTTGGAAACTATTATTAGTGGATGGGAAGTGTTGTATCTGATTTGCATATCCCTGATGATAAATGAAATTGTCTTTCATATACTTAGTTTTTGTACACTTTGCTTAGAAAAATGCTTATTTAAATCCTTTAGACATTTTAAAAAATTGATACAAATCCTGGATACAAATCCTTGATCAGATACAAGAACTAGAAATATTTCTCTAGCAGGTCGCTGGTGGTGCATTTATTTAATTTCAACTCTTGGGAAACAGAGGCATATGAATTTCTGTGATTACAAGGTCAGCCTCATCTATAAAAGTGAATTCTAGGACAGCCATGATGGTTACAAAGAGAAACCTTGACTTGTTTCTGTAAGATTGGCAATCGACTCTGCTCTGTTGGTTTGTTCTGTGAAATTAAACATTTGTCTCTGAAAGGATGAGGAGGTTTTAAGAATGGAGGTGTGGGAGAAGGTAGAAGGGGCAGGAGCATATGAATACATGTCACGAATACAATAATCATGTATGGAATTCTCAAAACAAAACAAAAATGAATTAAAGAGATACAAACAATTTTCCAAACCACACATTGGTTAGGAAGTTCAATAAATTCAACCCACGTGATGCCTCCCCAAGGTTAAATGAGTCATAAACAATACCCAGTGAAAGGACCAGACTCTCCAATGGGATTTGCTGAAAAGCAGGCAGAGCATGACCCAGCAGCTTTCTTGCATTATCAACTGTGGTGGGTGAGAATCTCAGTAATTCACCTTCAGTAACCCCTGCTCCCAGAAACCCTCTTTTATGTTACTAAAACTGACATCAGTGAAGTGATTCTTTCTGAAAGCTAGAATTAGGCAGAATCATTTCTTCAGCATTCTATCAGTGCCCTACTTGAAAAGATGATTTTTTTAAAAACAATTCTCAACTGGAAATATCATACATTAGTGTCCCATCCACTGCATTTAATATTGAGTAAGAAAAGATGAGTCTCTTTAGAGAAAAAAAAACACCATGGGGGGGAGACAAATCAAGAAAACTCACAAAGTATTAAAAATTGGTAGAGAAAAGTATCTTAAGCTAATATCTAAAAGAAATAAAATGTGAAACAATTTATTATAAAGTTTAATACTTGTATATTTGAGACTCTTCACCAGATAAATCTAGTAAGGTTTGTGACCATCAAAGAAAACTTTAAAAAAATCATTAGATATTTTGATAAAAGTAGCTAAAAAATACAAATTAAATAAAATTGCCCTGTATTCATGTTATAACACCAATGTATCATGATAAAATAAAATGAACTAACATGTATAATATAGTCAATATAGTCTATGATTTAATAGTCTGAGATTACTTTAAATTATGAAGCTATGTTCTCACCATAAATCAAGGATGCTGATGCCCTGTGACCTTTTTAGATTCTATTATAAAATGAGAATTAGAGAACTTCCAAATATCCATAAATACCTTGAATATAAGTACTTTCCTGAGTCTTGATTGTGCTGTTGACTGTACTTCTTGTTTGAAGAAGAAAGCAGCATAAATAATAAAGAAAGAAGCAAATACATTAATTCGAACTTTTAGTTATTTTTTAATAATTAAATTATTGGCAGAAGTATTACTGATTTTACTTTTGGGGGAATATTAGGTAATATAAATGATCAATTGAGAGAAATAACAAATTGTTTATCCACTGAGTCTACGATAACAAGGTTTGTTCTGGCTTGAGCTTTTGCCAGTCTTGTGTATGCCGGGGTAACTTTGGAGTTCAGATGCACAGATTTTCAGGAAGATACGCAGGTTGTCAAGAAGATATTTTTCTTACAACCATCCCCCACTGACACTGGACACTGGTGCTTACATTTGCCCTGACCCCTCAACAATGACGGCTGAGTCTTCAGCGTGTGATGTAAACACTGCATTTAGAGTTGAACATTCATTCCACAGTCTCTTATTCTCTGCTATTAAAAAAGTAAACATCCTTAGCTATAAGAGAAATGCAAATTAAAAGTAATTTGAGATTTCACCTTACTCCAGTCAGAATGGCTAAGATCAAATAAGAGAACAAAACAAACAGCAAACAAAAATGCAAAACAAAACACCAACAGCAAAACCAAAACAAGTGATAGACAAATGCTGGTACAAATCTGAGGAGAAGGGAACACTTCTTTACTTCTTACAGAAGAACAGGCCGGTGTAGCTAGTATATAAATCAAGGTAGAGATTCCTCAACACTTATTGATTCTTAATGATAACCAGCTGACTTGGGGTATCCTCATGAGTTTATTTATTGATTGAATTGACTTATTCCACACAAAGTATCAGCATTGAGGTATATCGGGGCATATATTATCTTTCACATTGTATTTGCAACACGATTTTAAAAATCCGTTCCTTTCTTCTGTTCATCCTCCCTTGATCCCTGGAGTCTAAGCTTTCAGATCTCTTTTTATAGATTGAAAGGTCAGAATTGATGGAAAAATAATTGAGGGACAATGACATATTGGATCTGGGTTAGAAGTGGGAGAGATTAGGGATTTCTTTGGTAAGAGACAATAGCAAAAACAAACAAACAAATAAATAAAATTTTAAAATAGATAGAAAATCATATTGTAAAGTTCCCTTCACATCATTAAAGCTATGATAATGTTATTTTTCATTTTTTGTGGATTAAAAAAACATGGGCATGGGTCTAAGAGTAGACACTTGGATGAGAGGTTTATATGCAAAACTGATTTGATTTAGAAACACCACTGACAAACAAATCTCTCCCAAAGCATAATAATTTTATGGTGGGCATAGTGGTGCATGCCCATCACCCTATCATCTGAGGGGCAAGGTCAGGGATATGTACATCTGCGTATTTTTGGCACCCCTACATTATATAGTGAGGTCCAGGCCATTCAAAGCACAAAAAAACTATACAGCTGTTTGTTTAACCAAAAACCAATCAATTTAAGTGATGGCTTGAAATTTATTATTATTTAGTTGACCAGGCATTTCTCCTGCAATCTTTGCTTATCTTGTCAGGGTTTCTAAAGTTTTTGTGTAGTAGTTTCAGTTTTCCGTTAAGTATGTTTTCACCCGGCTGCAGTAAAGTGCAGAGTGTCTCCCAGGCCAAGCATAAAACAACTGGAAATAATGTCATGCCCTGTCTCTGGGCTACAGCACAGAAATGGAACACTTCCCCTCCTTCTTTCTGCTTGCAAATAAATAATCACTGAATTCCAAGGATGACAGTGGAAAAAAGGAGAAAATAAAAGAGAGAGGATATGTCAGAGGGAGGGAGGAAGAAAAGAGGAAATGGAAAAGGAGATGGAGACTTGGAGACAGAGGGAAGAAGGAAGACGGGGAAGGGCAAGAGAAAGATGCATCTTGAGGGAAGTGTCAACCATAGGGTTCAGAGGTAACAAGATATGAGGTAAGATCCTAAACTAAGTCATTGCATTACAATGCCTAAAATAATTTAATAATTTTCTATGTTTTCTTCTAGGGGAAGAATATTGGAATAGAAAGTTCAACTCTTTGTTTTCATATCTCAAGTTTCTATTTCATTTATAAATATCATCATAGTATTATGTTATTATTATTTTAATGAATATAGCAAAGGAAAAAGAAATACACAATTTTAGGATGTAGTTGGGATTTATAAAACTTTGCACTGACTTTGAAAATATTTTAAATGGTTTAATTATGTTTCTCTTTTGTTTAGCTTTCTTTATAATCTAGCTTTTTTTTAAGAAAAATGAAGTTATGGTTAATATGCTTATGAAACTGAGATTATTATATTTAAGGCAAAATAAGTTAGTATGAATGAAGTGAATGACTGTTCTTAACGGGAAATCTAAAAGACAATTCTATTGCATTTTCCTAAATTTTCTTTCAGCATTTGAAATGAATAGAAATATTATTTTTGTAAAACTGGTTTCCACCTTATCCTAACAAGGACTGGGAGCGGTGATATTAATCTGTAGACTGTGGCTGAGCCCATCAGATATGCTTCATAAATGCACACCTGCTGTGCTGTTCAGAGAACCCATGCTTTATGACGCTCCATTGAATACAACGGACTGACAGTTTAAAAAGGCAGAAGGAAAGATAGGCAGGTGGGAAGTCCAAGAGCAAATGAGTTAATAATATACCACAATACACTCTTCAAAGAATCTGGTTATTACTTGTAAGTAATAGAGTGACCATGGTCTTGAATGAAGTCTATATAAGACATGCAGTATTACTACTAGATATGATAAAATGGATAGACTCCTAAGACTGAGCAGATACTGAATATAAATGCTGAAATCCACAGAACCATAGGATATTTTTTGCAAGTCTTTGAGTAATTTAGAGATAAAAGCCTTGACTGTGAACTAGCCAAGTTGTGCACAATACTTACACAGTATTAAAATGTACAGAACTTTTATCAAAAAATTGGCTTATTATAGTCCCTTATGTAATATTACATTTCTGAAGTTTCAACAAAAGGGCTATAAAACCTCTGTGTGGAGAAGCATAATGACTCCCAATTGTTCTAAGAAATAGCTCAGTCCATGGAAAACATTATAAAGAAATTTCACTCAGCCTGAAATATATTGATTCCTTTGATACAGTCATAGTAGTTCAAGCATGAGACTGAATATAAATAGGTCTTACTAAACTGAGCTGGGTTTTTAAATGACACACCCCTTCCAGCAAGTGATAGGTACTGGATATGGTTCAATTTAAAGTTTCTAGAAATCTGGATCTTAAGGTAAAATATTCCAAGGCTTACTCTTTCTTTCTGAATTGAAGTTGTGGGAATGTATGGGTTTTTTTTTTCTTTTGGACCTTTTAAATTTGCCCCTTTCAAGTGGAAAAACTTGCATGTTTAAAATGATTTAAAAATTTACACTCAGAAAAAAGGGTATTCTGGACTTTCAGATTTCAGTTTATTAACTTGTTAAACAGGGTCTAGTCATTTGAGATGTGGTGGTTCTTGCCTATGATCCCAGCACAGAGGAGGGAGAGGCAGAAGTATCTGGAGTTAAAATCTTGCCTCATTATATAGTGAACTTGGATCCAGTCTGTGATCAATGAGGAACTGTCTCAAAAGTAAAACAAAATTGACTTTTGGGTCAGTGTTCCTCTTCTGGTTCTCTTACCTCCACCTCCCAAATGGTGCCATTATAGACAAGCATTGTCATGCTTTATAAGAGCATATTCCAATATTTTTGTCAAATAATAGCAAGAATTTTGACTCAGTATTGGAAAAATATAAAGATAGTTTTCTAGCCCATTTTGACTACCTTATTTAGCTTCAGTTTTGGAAAATGTTGACAATATATAGCCATTTGTACTCTTAAAATTTTCATGTTCCAAAATTTTCTATTTTGATAACTTTCTCTAGGATTTTAATAAAAAGCAAACACTGTGATCCTTGTTTTACTATGACCCAATTTTTAGTTAATAAGTTTCACTCTTATGCACACATTTCCAGTGAGCTAGTATCGATTTTCTCGAGTGACAGTTGACTAGATTGTACATGCAATATTCTTCACTCTTGATCTCTGCTCTTAAGAAAATATTTCTGTCTTTGTCAGAATTCTAAAACTTGTGATGTCAGCCTTCTTCCATTTCACCTTTTGGTGCAGGTGTCTGCCCTTTGGACATGGTGATGGCAGGTTTAGATGCGGTACTTTCTGAGGGTTGCATCTAAATATTTTCACCAGAATTACACAACTGTCCTTTGTGAATTGATATGTCATTCTGTTATTTTCTACTATTTCATTTTTATGTGGTTAATAACTATAAACTACGGTGTGCCAAGAATGAATTATCATTATTACCTGTGTTACTCCTAATATCATTTCACTTTTATTAACACAATATATGTGTATAACTTTCCATATTAAGATATTATTTCAGTGAAAGTAATAAGTTGCTTGTCTCTGAGTAGCAATTATAGTTTTTTTAATGTAATGTACAGTTCCTTCAGGAGTGTATGAATGTTCTGAGTATTGATGTGTACTCATGTGAAACTTATTTCATACCTTTCCTAATTCATGCTTTCATTGATTTATTGACTAAATGAGTTTTTTCACACAATCCTCTAATCCCTAACTTCTGTTAAGTCACTCCTTGCTTGTATGCTTCTCCTCCTTGCAATCCATGCAAGCAATAAGATTCACTTCAATATATGAAGCAATAGGGAAAATGGTTTTGTCCTTTTTTGAGACAGGGTTTCTCTGTGTAGCTTTGGAGCCTGTCCTGGAACCAGCTCTTGAATACCAGGCTGTCCTCAAACTCATGGAGATCCACCTGCCTCTGCCTCACAAGTGCTGGGATTAAAGGCATGCACCACCACCACTGCCCAGCCCTTATCTTTAAAGGTAGGAAATATGATATAATTGGAAGATTCTATTTGCATAGGTTTAATCCTCACCCCAGGGGTAGCATATTCATAAACTCAGATGATTTTCTTTAAGTATAATCATTGACCACACTTGGAAAAATATATCACAAACAGTGTTCTTTAAAGTTCTTTCTCAGGTCCTTTCCTTTATTGACATTGTCCTCTCTGTTTTGCAATGGATCTAAAAAGGTACAGATGAAACCATATCCAGACATTATGTTAGCATAAAATGAAAAGACTGCATAATTACAATAGATCACCTGTGTTTTTCTCTCCTAAACTACTGAGATAAACCACATAAGGACAAAGCTGGAAAAATACAATTAAAAAATAAATTCCCAGTGAAATTAACTCAAAACTCTTTCATGTTGGCATTAGCTATATATGGATTAGAAATGCAATTTCTCTCTCTCTCTCTCTCTCTCTCTCTCTCTCTCTCTCTCTCTCTCTCACTCACTCCACCCTCTCCTTCTTCTCTGTGTGTGTTTGGATAGCTTGAAATTAGAAAGGGGACCATAAAAGACGAGGAAGAGATCTAAAAGGAGGAACAAGATACAGATGAGATAATAAAAAATACAGGTGTCACAAAAGCAGATTGGATGACTATTTGGGGAAAGGAGACTCTCCATGGAAGAGTATAGTAGGGGAACAGGTAAGAGCAGAGCACAATGATCATTTATGCATGGAAACACATAATTAAACCCATCACTTGGTTCGCTAGTTAAATAAATATAATAGAAAGAAAATAATGGGTTTCCCAGAGAAGAGAAGAATGGGTGTTTGGAAGATATTTAATGTCTAGCTCTCTGCCTATACAGAATGAGGCGTTTTTTGTTAATATTTGCCAATAAGAAGCACCCCAAAAAGAAAGAGTGTGTTAAATTTGAAGATCAGGTATTAGGGCTTCAATAATTTTACCTGGTATGACAGGAACATGAATTTACTGCCTGAATTAAGTCTGTTACCTTTATTTATTAATTCCTTAAAATGACATAAAGTTGTTCATATAATCAGCTTGGAGGTCCCTAAAAAAAACTGGCAAGAAGACATTGGGGAGATCAAAAAGAATGTGCATCAGCCATCTTCCACATCACCCTTACTCAGTTCTTTCTTTTGGGGCCTCACTCTTGTATCTTTTACATTAAGATCTGCTACTATCTTGGGAATTGACTCCCACATATAGGTCTCATCTTAAACTTAGTCTTCAAAAAATTTAGTGATTGTTTATTTCGAATGCATTCTTTATACCATTTGTGTTTTAAAGGCACTCATGCTGTATTTTAGAACAATAATATCCTTATTCATAAATTAATTTAACATGTTCCATATATCATTTTGCATCTGCCATGTAGTTTGGGGAAAATGATCTTTTTTTCTTAAATCAGCATTAGAATGCCCCATCTCCTTATAAAATAATTTCCTTTTCCCCTCAGTGAAACTTTGTACTTTATCTATATGAAGTTAACAGATATACTGGAGATTGTACTCTGACTTGTCACATCTCCCACTGATCGATCTCCTTTAGTTCCATCACTAATCTCAGTGGTCCTAAATGACTCATCCAATAATTGTTGTTAGTATCAGAAAGAGGAAGTATGCACTGGTCAATCTCTACTACAATTTGAGATATTGATTGAAACTTATTAATAAAATAAATTTTTGGATATCTTTCACAAATTACAAAATTACAATTTTAGAATAACTTTATTGGTTTAAATTTGTTAAATCAAGAAATTGAATTTTTTTTGTCTTTCCTTTGTTCAATTAATTACATTATGGTTTCTCCTCTTCCTTTCCTGAGTAGAGTATACACATTGTTTACTCTTATTTCTTTCATGTACAGTGCATTTTGTTGGTAAATGAAGCAGTATGTGGTAATCTTCAAAATGAAGAATGTGGTAGGTTCAGTTATTAGGACCTAAAAGGTCTGGAGAGGCTGGGATAATATAGTGGAAATGCTTTAGCCTCCAAGAAGAGATAGGTTCCTAGACAATAACACAGAATATAGTGAGGTGAGTAAAACATCCATGACTATTCTAGACAGGTACAACACCAGAAATAAAATAAATTAATGACATTTGAAGTAATAAACTACTTAACATTAACATATGTAAATAGTGAGACATATGAATCAGAGGATAAAACAAAAGTTTGTCAGAAAGTATGGTTTTAAAAAAAATCCTTAACAGAAAGATTATAAATAAATTAAATATCAATATGTTTCATTTCAAAAAGAACATCTGTATCTCCAGCTTTTTGCTTCCTGTAGCTCAAGGAAATTCATAATTATGCTTTAACATCTAGTCTAATTCTTAATAGAATTCTGCATTTACCAAGTTAGAATTAATTTTGTAATCAATAAATATTATCACATTTCCATTCTTATGTAGGCACATCGCTATTCTTGACAAACCGTACATTTACCCTCTAAAATATAGTTTCAAAAAGTTTTTTCTATCTTCTATTCATAAAAGTTTAACACTAGAATTAATGATTTTAATTGTGTATTTGGAAGGTGCCTTTTACATGTAGACAATAACTTTGGAGACAGAGTCTCAAAGCACCAATTTTAGCTTAATTAGTTCATGTATTTGCTCAACTGATAGCTTCGATGTCTGTGCTCCATTGCAGAAATTACATGTCCTTATCTGTAAAAACAGAGAGAGTAACTCACACATATTAAACAGAATTACTCATGGTTGAATGTGATAACATAATATGTGTGTAAGCATATAATTTAAATTTTATTGTGTTTAGTCTTGGTTTTTGTTAGCAGCTCCCATTTGAAGAGGGCAACTAAGGAGGTGGAAATTTCCTTTGTTTGGTTAGGTCCTTCATCTCAACTAAAACATTTAACTGCTTCTAGAATTTTGATATTTATATTGTTAGGATTTTTTGGAACATTGGAACTCTGGAATATTGATACAATATTTTTTCTTTATCCTATTGTATTTTATTTTGTCATGAACGGGAATTATCTCATAGATATGACAAAATCTATTTTAAAAAAGGGATATAAAAAAAGTCTGAAAACAAGATTGTTATTTTAAAGTTGTTGGAGAAGTGTTTCTCAGTGAACTCATGTTTTAAGTAAAATCTTCTTGATGACCAAGTCAATTAAGAACCTTCAAATATACCTGGCTCTTGACGTGTATTATGCTAATTTCTCCTTTATAACACAAATGTGCAGAAATTATGTTCTATTGTAGCTTATTGATTTTTGTGCTATGCATATCATTCTTAAATGATGTAAGTCAACTGAAGTTGATGGATACAAATTATAAGCTGCCGATCCCTTGCAAACACACAAACACACACACGCATGCACACATTCATGCACACACACACACATCCCTCTTGAATTGAAGAGTGTGTTGGATCAGGAGAGAGGAGACACCAAATAGCGAGGACTTGTATTATCCAGAACATTGTGTAAAACACTGCACTGTTCCTCAAACCCCTCAGGAGGGGCAGCACCGTGAATTGAAGGACAAAGGAGAAATAGCAAATGAAGAAATGATAAAGTTACTGGATTCTCTTCATTTCTTTGGTTTGCCCATTTCTTCATTTTTAGAAATATTTCTCTGAAATGTAACAGATTTCAGAGAATCAGCCTATAATGTCTGACCCAGCAATTCTGATGAGGCCCTGATTATATAAACCCCTTACTCCATAGCCCTCCGACCAGATTGGACACCCACATGCCAGTCTTTGTAGTAGGACTTTAAGGTACAATGCACCTAGAAGCAAGGGAAAAATATTTATTTGTCATTATATTTTGCAAAACACTTTCATGAGTTTTTTATTCTACCACATTGGTTCCAACTGTGCTCCTAATAGATTCTTTTGAAATTCTTTACTGTGGCTGCCGTGTTTTATTAGGCAGTGAAGAAAGAGTTTCAAGTACAAATGTATTACTGTCTTGAAGTTCTAGGAGAGAATATTCTAGACACAACACATTGTCACGGGGAAGGTCCAATTAAAACTCAGACACACTCACTTAATCCTTCTTTAGAATGACTTTAAAACTAGCTAATAGGAAGTTCTGAGCTAAGATCTCTCACTCACACTTGGTAGTATCATGGTTTCTATTTAGTATAATCATAGGAAATTTTCTTCAGAGAAAAACAAACATGTCTTAGCATTGCAGTACAAATTTTCTAGAGTTGTTATTTGTTACACAATCTCCCCTGAAAGTCTCCAAAAAAAGATAAAATCACGAGAGTAACTGTAAAAGGGCTATGGGCTTACAAATTGTATCTGATCAAAGTAGGCTCAGGCTCACATACTGAAAGAGGCTGTATTATGCAAAGAAAGAATACAGACTCAGGGTCACATGTTTCATCGTGTTTATTTTATATGTTGTTTGATATATTGTAAGGGAGATAACATATTAGGAAGCTGTAGCATTCAATATCATGCCTACTGCTTTCAAAATTCAAGCAGAGGTATTTGAAAATATACTCCCTACTTTATATTTTTATATTTATCTTTGTGTGCACATTTATCACAGCATAGAGTGGAAGTAAGGGGAAAACTCATGAGACCTAGGTTTTCACAACCTACCATATAGAACCCAGGAATTGAATTTAAGTCTTCATTCTCTGTGGCAAGTATTTCTACCTTCTAAAACTTGGTCTCACAGGCCCCCTTTGTAACCTAAAGTAAATAAATAACCTTTCCCCCTACAAACTGTCTAACCCTTCCTTTTTTATTTCCCAGAGCTCTGGTTTTTGTTGTTTAAAAGGTTTAATTGGTTTAAGATATGTTATTTTAAACGTCTTAAGGAAATTGTGAAGCAAGGCCAAGGAAAGATGAAATGTAGCTGCTATATTATAATACAGACTACAGGGACTTTTATAATAAGGGAGTTTTCGGATTTGTATTTATTGAATTCATTTTGTTTCTACTTTGTAATTTTATTTTATGCGTTCTAGTAATAATCTTTTTATGACTTCTAGATTTATTAACACTCAAAAGTTATAGTCTTCTCAAGTGACTTGAGATTTATACATTGCAATTTTAATCTGCTTTTTAGAACGTATTAAATAATAAGATAATAAGACAAATATATATATATGTGTGTGTGTGTGTGTGTGTGTGTGTGTGTTTGCTTCTTATCCCTTCCATGAATCTATATTAGAACTATACTATCAGCACTAATGTAATTAATATGTAATTTTTCTCTTTCTCCATAACTTGGTTTTAACTAATTGGAAAAATTCACTATTCTTAAGCCCAAGATTTCTTACACATCACTAGTTTAACAGAATTCTCATGTTTTGAAGTAGCATTAACAAATATATAGGTCTAAGGAAATGCTACTTGTTGGCACAACAATGTATATCCATGTAACTCTTCATTGCAGATATATGATTGGAACTCTAAAAGATCATAATAAATGAGTTAACCCAGGTCCAAATGATGCATTCTCTCTCTCATCTGGGGTTCCTAGCTCCAACCCTTTGGATATGAGTATATACCCTGGAATAACCACAGAGACAAGGAATATAAAAAAGGATTATTGTGAGGGTATAATGAAATAATAGAGAAAGCAAATAAAATTTCAGAACCAATCAACAAGAGGAAAATCATGCCTGATACTAAAAACCTAGTCAACTACCCAGGACTAGTAAGATTTTAGGTCTTGAAAGAGAACCTATAACCATCACTTTACTAAGTCATCATAATCCTAGCTACATTCTAAATATTTCTATTTCTCTTTATACCCATGGATAGCTAAATATTTTTCCTTGTACCAATGGATATTATAGCCCTCATCCATCAAAAATGAATTAGAAACCCTTACAAAAAATCCACAAGCAATCAAATCTAGTGTGGTAGATACTAGCTCCATG
This sequence comes from Alexandromys fortis, assembly GCF_014885135.2. Lineage (NCBI taxonomy): Eukaryota > Metazoa > Chordata > Mammalia > Rodentia > Cricetidae > Alexandromys > Alexandromys fortis. Next base: position 3,924,126 of record NW_026067906.1, read on the forward strand.
AGAGGTAGGGCATTGTAAGAGCCAAAACATGGAGTTTGTTGTAAGATTGTGTCTCCTAAAAATATGAAAAGCTACAACCATGAAGGTTCACCAATTCAACTGTCTAAACATGACCTCGAACACAGACAAACCATATGTATACTGATGTGGATGGGGAAAAGCTCCTTTTTTAACCATAGACCAAGAACTACAGGCAACTAAAAATTGTTGGAAGAAGGAGAGAAACAGTATTCCTCAGGCAAGAGCACACCAATTACTTTTATAGTACCAAGTGATCTGCCCTGAAGACAGACTGAGCATGTTATAATTATGAATTTAGAGACAAACAAACAAAAACACACACATATATACACATTTACACAATATACATGTTTACACACATATATAAATGAATATACATATATATGTTCACATACACACACACACACACACACACACACACGGTTGCAACAAGTAAAGAAAAGCAGACCATAAATTTGAGAGGGCAAGGAGTTGATACATGAGAGGGAAGAAATGAAAAGGAAAATAAGGTAATTATATTAAAAATAAGCAAAAGACATAAAGTATGATGGGATACATTTGGAACAAAGAGTTTAGAATAAGCAAGAAAGGGATTGAAGAAAGCAGTGAGGGTAAATATGATCAAAGTACATTATATATGTATGAAATTGTTAAAATTAAGTCGCAAAAATTTTAAAAGACAATAAGAATCAAAGAATGGCAGTACACATTTTCATGATGTTGGGATATTTCTCTGTGTTTTTCAGCACTGTATTTTGAAACTGATGATGCAATATTCATAAAGCCAAATGACATGTCAAAAGATTTCTCTGATTAATATTTAATAATGCGATTAAATGATTTTGCAACACTAAAATATAAAATGAAAAGTTGCAAGCAGTAATTCTAATATCATGTCATATAGACCAGATAATTAAATATATTTATTAAAAGTATAATTGTAAACAAAATTCCTCTAACAATATGCATGCATTTTTATGTATATACATATGGAGCATCACATATAAAAATGCTAGCAATATTTCATATTTTGTAGTTATTTTCTTCATATTTCTTTATTTAAATTTATTTTACAGTAAATAACTGTTCTTATAATGGCAACAAGATTTTTTAAATTAGAAGCCAAGTTTATAACAGAAAAGAAAAAAATTAGTAGATTAAATAAGTAACTGAATTTTTATTTAATCATTACAAGGGAGAGATTAAAAGAAGTATTTGTTTGCAATTATACACAACTATTTTAAAAGCTAGTGGCTAAAGTACAGACAGGGAGCTTTTAAAAATTCATCAGAAAAATTGAATATTAACAAGAAAATACTCAAAATACATAAACATCAAGAATATAAAAAATTTAAGCAGTAATGACACACCAATTTCATCTGATATGTCACAAACACCCAACAAAACAAAGACCATTTGTTAAAACTTGGAGTCAGCCAAATTATAAGTTCCCAGGGTCTCTCAGGAACACAAGATAATAAATATTCTTTATTTTGTTCTTGTCCATTTGTCAAAGTAAAAACCACCAGTACAGAAAAAGTCTGCATTCTTTTTCATTGTTCCACTTGCTACCGATCAGGACATGCTGTCTATACGACATGATTATAGTACAGCGATTGAAAAGCAAATGATGTAAGTCCAGTGACAGGAAATGGTGCGTTCATGTATGATATTCTCCAATAAACAAAGCAATAACAAAATCAGAACAAACAAATGAAAAAGGTAACGAGAACTTGGGAGAAAGAGTAGTTGTTGGAGGTAAGGGGGAAATTGGCAGTGAGGGAATGAGGGTTGTATTTGGTCCAGACACTTGATACGTATGCATACATATTACATGAAATAAATATTAAAAGATGAGAACATAGAACTTCTGCACTGAGTATGTCTGTTCTAAGTACTTATAAATAATACATATAAAGATCATAGTTAGGGGAATGAGCTGAGAAAATTTTCAAGAATACAAAGTTTCCATATGGTAAGGAGATAGTCTAAAAATGAGCAATAAGGCTGGAGAGATGGCTCCATAGTTAAGAACACTGGCAGTCATATTTGATTATCTGAGTTTGCTCCCTGGAATACATTGCAGGAGCAGAGAAACTACTCTTGCAGGTTGTTCTTGACCACTACATGAATATCCTGGCATATTACGTCCCAACTACTAATTCCAAATTTTAAGTGGATGCTTCCACCACTAAGAAATTAGTATGGACTATGATGGGTACACCCACTGAAACAGTGTACTTGAGCTAATGGGAGCTCACCAACTCCAGATGGACTGGGAAGAAACAAACATAGGACCAAACTAGAGCCTCTGAATATGGGTGACAGTCGTATGGCTAAGGCAGACTGAGGGGCCGCTGGGAGTGGCAACAGGATTTATTCCTCCTACTTGTACTGGCCTTTTGGGAACCCAGTCTCTTTGGATGGATACCTTGATCAGCCTAGATATAGTTGGGAGGGCCTTGGACCTTCCCCAAAGCAATGTGCCTGACCCTCTCTGAGGAGGGAATTGGGAGGGATGTAAGTGGAGGAAATGGGAGTAGAGGAGGCAGTGGAAACTTGGATTGTATATGTATAATGAAATTTTAAAATTTAAGTAATTTTTTAAAATAAAAATTAAAAAAACAAATAAAAATTTAAAAAAAGAGATTGGTATGGGATTCATACACTAGTGATTTTCTCAAGTTGTTGCTGAAATATATTGTACTTTTGCTTCTAGAAATTATAACACATTACAGTAAATTATATCTAATTATATAATTTATAAATTATATAATATTATAACTGTAATATAAATTATGAATAGATACTGTATTGTATTTAGTGGTTTACAATATCTATACTTCCTGATATCGTTTGTTCTTTTATGAATAACATATAATAAAAATTATTATAATTAAAAACTCTGCACAATTTAAATGAGGAGAAATTGAGTTGTCAAAATATTATATTGACTTTAATTTTATAAATTAAAGACATTAGAAATTAAATAAATCTTACATGTGTGTTTGCACTTTCACAAGGAGAAAATTGAGTACATAGAGATGTTAATATAGGTGTCCAGAGGGCATGATTCACATTGAAATAGATCTGAATTATATATTATATAATAATCATAATTTATAATAAGAAAATTATTTTATAATGTTAAATTAAATGAATAAGATACAAACATATAGTATAAATCTACAGAGAAAATTTGCAATGCAACATTTTAATAAACATTTGTCCAAAAATTGAGAAATGAGTTGCATGAAAGAGAAACCGATTGATCGAACAGAAGGGATGTGATTTTGATCTTGTTTCTGTTGTGTCTTGCTTCTTATAGACTCCTAATAAAAACCCAGGATCACTGGTGTGTGCTTTGTAAACTGTGGAGGAAAGCTTGTCAGCTGCATATATTCCTTTCCCTGAAGAAGACGGCCTGCCAACTCCAGAAACAGACTTGCCAGTCAGCACCCAGTGCCAACTTACACCATGCCTCTAGAGAGACTTGTTTCATAATGCCCCAACTTCATTATGTTGCCCTCGTTTGTGCCCCCTTTTCCCTTTCTGCATTTACAGCTAAATCCCAGTCAAATTAGCCTTTGTTCTTTCTTGAATCTGTCAACCCACAGTTTATCACAAGGTCAAAAAATACCTTCCCTCAGAGTCCCGTCACGTTAATTTTCTCATTACTATCCTTGTAATCAATCCTTATATCCATAAACACACTTGTTTCTCTCTACATGATGACTATGACTCCATTCAACATCAAACAGCATACCCACTACTATTACTTTTATTAGTATTTCTATTAATTTTTGATATGACTTTTATTATTATTGCTATTAATATATCATTATCTGTTATGTGTATTTATCTATTCATTTAGTTATCACCCAAGATCTCTTTAATAAACTGTAAATACCATGAGGAACTTTGATTGCAGTTGTAAATTCAGATCCTAGCCGATAGGTGTTGCTATGAAAACAAATTTTGAATGATTTAATTAATATATTTATGGGGCAGGATTAAAAGAAATTGCTACAGTTTAAAAGTCATATCTCATGTAAGGAGAGAGTTCTGTAATTAATAAGTGTCAAAATAGAGAATAAAGCATAAGTAAAAGGTTTGGTTATATTTTCAAGTTTTGCTTGTATAAATTCGGATGGGATAGGTCTCGAAATCTGCCTTGGATATACCCTATCACTGTTAGACTCTATCAGACTTCTTTGTAGTAGCTTGGCCTGACTTAATACATAAAGTTGTGCATTAGCGACTGAAATTTCAGTCTTGAACAGAAGAAAGAAAGCAAGGGATCCTGAAAGTCTGAGATAAGCCTGGATCACATGGACACTTGGAAATCTAAGTATACAGAAGGCTAAAAGCTCTTCAAATTTCCCCTGTGTACCATATCCATCTGTACATTTGCATAACCCATCAAAAATAGGGGACCTTTATATCATTTGAAATTAAGCTTCCAATCCTCCTGTGAATAAAGATCTTGGAAATCTATGCAATTTGAAATAAATAAAATATATATTGGAAGGTAATTTATTTGCTCTTCTTCTCCATCTTCTCCCACACAGGTTAAAGTAGGTAGACTGACAAATATTAAACTAAACACAAAAATTTTAAACCAGTCTAGAGTCATGCACACTCCATTATCTTTATATAATTGAAATATCTATGTTCTTCCATATTAATTTAACCCATCTCCATTAATCTGTGCATTGCCACAAGGCTATGGCTTACCAGGTAAAATTCCATCTGGCTCTGGAGGAGCTACATGAGTTCTCTCTGACTTTGCCTTCTTTCTCCCAGCATTCGGTTTAGTTTTCCATGCCTAGCTCTGCCATGGCTCTACTATGGGCCCAAAGAAGTCCCTTTATTAACCAATGACATTCACAGCATACAGAGGGAAATCCCATATCTCCAGGGCATCCCTAGAAATTTCAGGAATGTAGATCTACCTTCAGGCAGCACATACCCTTAAAACTTGAAGACTCAAGGAAAACCATGATGAGAATGAGAGACCTCTGTTTAATATCCAAGAAGACAATAAAAAAAATATATCAACACTATAAGGAAACAATGTAGTCTTTGTTATCCTTTTGAGAAAAATGGTTGTAACATTGTGCATTGTATATTTTAACAAAATACAAAATAGGCAATGGGAAATATGATCCATTGTCCAAAGGCAGAAGAAAAACATTTTCTCCCCAAACTCCCAAGTTAAGTAGACACACACATACATTAATATATATAAACAGGTATCTCATGCAAACCCTAGACCAACTGAGCTACATGTTTTATCCACTGTCATCAATGTGTCAAGAACCAGCAAGGAATAGAAAAAAAAAACCTGAAGAGCATAATGAATCCCTGCTGTGATGAGGAAAGGGGCACCAATCAAAACAACCCCTATACCGTATAGAGTCCATCTTCAACTGACCTAGGCGTTTGGTATGTTCACCAGTTTTCAGAATTGGAAAGGCATGCTTAAACATTTGTTGTGGAGGATAAACGATACTACCTGTCAAAGTCAGATCCCAGTTGTAATTATGCTCAAAGCAAAGGAGCTCATCACCAACCTCCAACTCACCACCCCTATTCAGTTAGATATGCAACTCTTCGAAATCAGAGTGAAATAGAAAACTCATATCTAAGCACTCCTCTGTGTGGAGGACAGGGGCTATGTTAGAGTGGAATGTTAAGCATTCTTCCACTTTTTACATCTGTGTCCATGAGATTTAGGGTAGAGAAAGCCATATAATAACTGATACACCTTTTATAAAAATGTCATGAAGATGAAAAAAGAATAATAATGTGGACCTAATTTCTGTTGCATAAGCAAATGCAATAGGTTTCTTATATCTTTTTCTTCATATCCTATTTGCATACAGGTGACTCTTTCCATATGTTTACGTCTAGTATCATGAAATTCTATAAGATACTATTTATTATCTTGACCTTGTTTTATATGTTCAGGAAGCTTAATTCTTTCAAGTCTCAATACATGTGCAATGTGTCTGTATGGTGACATGCCAAGTTTTAAAAGAAGTTGCATGCATTCCATGGTCTGTAACACTCATCTCACTCAACAATGCATTGAGTGGTTTGGGTTGTTAAGCCATGTCGTTCCAGAGTTCTTTACAAAATTGATTGTGAGTTTTTGGAATAGTTGCAAAGCTCAGAAATACATAGTGCAGCAGCCAAAGAGATTACAGAGATCTATGGATGTATAGGAGCTTCTGTCTGTTAATTATTATTAACATTCATTCATTATCTGTATACTGAGCTCTACTCGTGAGTCATACCATAAAGGCAGCTTATGAACATGTTGGACTCCCTTTGCAATTTATTTCCTTAAGTTAGAGTAGCACAGACAACTGTGTTTAAATAAAGAGAACAGCTAAATTCTAAACCAAAACATATTCCTTGGGTATCTTGAAACATGCCTTCCTCTTTTTAAAGTGAAATGTATTAATTGTGATAAACTTCAAAGTTATTTACTGACTCAATATTATTATGTATGCTAGTGTGGTGAAATGGGTAATAAATATAAGCTACTATTATTTTTGTTTGTTCTGCCTAAGAATATCTCAGACTGCTTATTGCAAATATGATTACATATATACATATAACTAATTATACATATATATTGTACATTGTGTAATCTATTCTGAGGTTTTGGTTACATTAAAGTTCTGACACCAATTTAATAGTTCTTAAATTCCTTTGATTTATAATTATTACAATATTTTCTAAGACCAATTAAAATTTGATGTGTCTTTTTCTTCTTAATATTGAAATAACTGGGTTGCATAGTTAGAAACAACCCAGTTGTAATGACCTGCCAGCGTGCCAAGGGGTTCTGAAATGCAGACTTTCCATTGCATAGATAAAATGTCTTGATATATTCTCAAGCAGCAGCACAAAAGGCAGAAAGATCTGCTATCTCTCCTACCTTGGGAACATTCCTGGGTCTAATGAAGTCTTTAAACGGTTGGGTAAACGTTTACTGATTGCTTACTCTTTCCCTTAATCTTCTTAATGTTCTGTATGCCATCCAGAATAGGTACTTTGTCAACTTCAAGTACATTTCAGACATCAAATAAAAAGAACTCTTATTTTTCTGTTTTTTAACTTGTCTGTCTCTCCAGAGAAGCAAATCAAATACTTAAATCAATGCAGCATCCTATTACCGTATTTGAGATATAATTCAATTGTCTATTCCAAAATAGATAAATTTGTATTTATTAATGCAATGCCACATGTCTAAATTATAGATCTGAGATCATAAATCTCAAAACATTGCTTATTAATTTACTGAGAACTCCCATGGAAATATCAAAGTGTAGAACATTTCTCATAAGATTCTAGATATTTTACTACACAATTCATTTTGTTATTAAGTGATTAGAATTGCCTTTCTGGGATATATGATACAATTCCTGGTACCATCAGACATGCAGCTATCTAGCAATGCTGCATACCTTTGGAAACGTTATAGACATTCTTATGTCATGATAAGTCATGTAATTAACTTACTCAAAAGTGTGAAGTATTTTGCTTTGGCTTTTTGATATATTATACACTTGACACCGTTTCTAAGTATGTGCTCTAAGTATACACATAACCACAAGTGAAGGGACATTCCTAGTGGATTCTGGGTACTTACCCTCTGTCAGGCACTTTGGTACATTATCACCAAAGTCTTCAATCAAAACAAGCATCAAAGAGAGTATTTTTACTCTGTTTCAGAAAACCAGACAGAGAGGGAGAGACAGAGAGTGTTTTTAGGCTATAGCCTGACACAGTCACTGGGTTCAAGGAAATGAATTTTTTTAAAACACAGTGACTTCCAAAGAGCTGTGTTCAGGCCTCAAATTGTTCCCATTAGGTCTTGACTGTGGATGCAAAGGAAAATTAAATTCACACATGTTGCCAAATGGCACAGTGGTATTTAATTGAAACATCACTTACTTTTAAAAGTTTGGGGTCTTTGTGACCTTGTAGCCAGCATTTTTTTTTTTCAAAGTAAACCACAGAATCAACTCACCCGGGCTCACAGGTGTTAGGATTTTAGCCAACCAGCCTGGCTACCGCTTCCATGAATCAGTCACGAGAGACTTACGACACTCCATTGCCACCCATTTAAGACGCCCAAACTCCTCAAGTTTTTATAATAAGCAAAAGGGTGGAATGTTATGATTTTAGCCAGCCAGCATGGCTGGCAATTCCGGATTTCAGGGCCACGCATGTGCAGACGAGGCAAAAACACCTAGCCGCCCTGGGGATCTTAAAAAGCCCTGTATGTCCCACATGCAGCATGGTTGCATCACCTATGTGCTGTGCGACACAGCTATGTAAGCCCTTGTGCGCATGCGTGAGCTCTGCATCTGCATAAGATGTAGCTATGCTAGGCAGCCTTTAAAAGCTGGACGTGCCATCTTCAGCCCTCTCTTTCTGCCAGCCAATTTCATAACGCCATTGTTTTTTAACAGCTGACTAATATTCCACCGTGTACATGTAGCACATTGCTTTATACATTTTATGGTTGTGTGGCATGTAGATTGTTTCTAGTTTCTGGTTTTGATGAATGAAGCTGCTATGAACATAGTTGAACAAATGTCCTCGAGTGTCTTATTAGATCGCTCCGGTTGATATTGTTTCTCTGCATTATTGTATGGAAATTCCTTTCAAAGATTTTCGCAGGAAGCTCGTCAAGACACAAGATATTAAAGGAGAGGTAAAGTAGCACTATATTCTAAAGGGAGCTGAAATATTCCATCCTCCAAGCACTAAGCTCCAAGTCTCTGAAGCTGTCCAGATTTACTAGTAATCTCCTTATTCAAGCACATATAAGCACTTAGGACTGCTAAGAGCTGTGCTCAGATGGACTGCACAGCCTGAAATAGGCTTAGACTCACCAAAATTCTATTCCCTTCCCTATTTCCAATCCCCCTTTCCAAAATATTCCATCCCCACTCCAACTCTACCCCCATTTACCCCTCCCCTAGAAGCCTTCCATGGATATCAGCCAGCTATGGTATCCCAAGATGCAGTGAGACATGGCAAATGAGTGGAACTTGAAAAGATCATCCTGAGTCAAGTGACCCAGGCCTACAAAGACAAACATGGTTATGTACTCACTCATAAGTGGATATTCATTTTAAAATAAAGGAGAACTATGCTACAATCCACAGACCCAGAGAAAGTAAACAGCCAGTAGGTCTTCACTGTAAAAAATGACCTGCCTTGATCTGGGGAGTTAAGGATGCAAATGAAGTATAGAATCCTTGAGGCAGACAATCAGGAAGGAAGTGGGAGCTCTGAGACATGAGCCAATACTCCATTCTACGGTGTTTCTCTGTTCTTGAGGAGAGCACCAGCTCTTTTCCATGAGTTAAATTTCATTTATTCCTATGAACTAATACTATCCTCTGAGTGAAAATGACCCGTGTATGGCTTTAACCACCAATCTTCCCAAACTATTTTAGAGTCTACCATGACACACACAACTGAATGCCATGCTGCACTTCCTTACAGTATATCTTTGATGAGCCTTTAAGTTCTAATGAATTTTAGTTTTTCTTGGTTTGTGTTAGAAGAAAGGTTCTAACATAATAAATCCCATTAGTGTTCCATTCATATTAATCCTCACTAGGTAACTTGTTTAAAGTGGGTGTTTTTCAATTTACTTATTTTCAGAGTTTCTCCTCAGATGTTGCAATAGATTCATATCTGTTGATTTTGCCTATAAGAGTGGCTGCCTTTTCTGAATGCTTTAGTGTTATTTGGGGGAAAATTCAGCTTTTACTCTTTGATATGCTAATATTAGCTTCCCTGAGTTCTGGAAATTTCAATGCCCTCAGAAAATGATGGTTTGAGAAAAATACATATTTATATATTTTGAATATTAACAAAGAAATTTGGTTTTTCACTTTTACATCAATGCACGAGCTTTTCAATACTAGCAGAAAGTAATGATTACTTTTTTCTCACCCCTTAAGTTTACTTAGTTGTGAAAAGGCAAAAGAACTACCCTTCTTTTGATTGATTATGTATTTAATGACAAATAATAGATTCATCTAAATTAAGCCCTTTATAATACCATCATTTTAAGTATATTTTTTCATATTCCTTTTAGTCTTTTTGCTGAAAATTTAACTATGTTGCATAATTTAAATAAGAATGTGAATGAGGAACTAAAAAGGCATCAGGGGAGTTCAGAGAAAGGGCTGGGTGGCTCATAAAGGAGATTTAGAAAACACTTATTGACTAGGATTAACTCTCCACTTCGTCTTGAAATTGATGGGTGTGGGACCGATAGAAAAGGAGATAAATTTATTTTCAGAGAATAAAATATACCACAGGCAAAAACATCAATTTGGAAAACGTATATACTCTTAAAGTAAAAGAGAATGCTCAGTGTGATGAAGAACCGACTACAAGAAGTGGAATGAAGAATGATCAAGTCATGGTGTTTATTACATTTGATATTTGATTCACATATATCAAGATGAACAGTGAACATATGACAAAAGACCTTGAGTTTCCCTAGGCTTGTTTACACTTTAGCAATGCTAATCTATATATCCATAAGATAGCCTACATTATTTTCTTTTTTCCATCTCCAAACATTCAGGAAACACCTTTGGAGACTGACAGCGTACTATGATGTCTGTAAAGATAAGAATGAAAAAATAGTTTTCTCAGTTATAATAAAGAGTGGCTTTGCAAACTGGTAGTGAGAAATTGGTTTCAGAAAGAGCAAATGGGAGGCTAGGAAAACTCAGACTGGATTTAAGATCACTTGTTTTTCTAACTGTAAGCATTTAAAAGAGATTTTGTATAAGTATCAAAAGTTTAAACACGTTGTATATAAATAGGCTGTTGTATATGATAGTATTAAATCTCATTGAAACCTGTCTGTGCACAATAATGTTTACAAAATCTAAAACTATATCAAGTAAATAACAGCATTATAGCATGCAGTTGAGTTCATATATTCATTTTTATTGCAGGTAATTCTGAAAAAAAAATGCCTTTGAACATTGGATCAATTTTGTGTGCTTCCCAATATATTTTTCTGCGACAGCAAAAATATTCAAGAGATAACTAGAAATTGGATCTGAAATAACAGTTGAGTCCTAGAATTGCCTTTTATTTCTGCTGATGAATAATTGGTTTGTATCTAAAGGTAATACTTTCAGATAGACTGGGTATCCTAAGGCATATCTGAAAATATTTTTTTCCTGGGCACACAAATTGAGCTCAAAGATTAAAGAATCCATGACTATAATTTTAAGTTTGATTTATTGACACCCATTTTTATTGAGTGTGAGAACAGATTGATGAGCAATTTGCTTTAATCCTCCTGCGGAAAGGTGGGATTACTCAAGAGGATTTTTAGTAGTTTGATGGTTTTCTTTTTCTAGTACAATCTGCCAACTTTAATAACCAAGAAGAACTGATTTGTTTTTAAATTATAAAGTTTATATTGCAGAGCAGAAATCAGAGAAGAAAGTCCCCTGGAACATATTCTTTGTTTAAAATTGCAAACTTGTTGAAAGAAAGGCAGTATTAAACAGCATCAAACAGCACAAAGCATTGCATTAAAAATGAACAGATGAGTAATTTAACTTTTAAATGAAAATATCCCAAAGAATCTATTGAAAGAAGTTATTTTGAAAGAAAAAGTTTATATATTTTCTGTATTAACATTGATATACATATCTGTCCAGTCACTTTCTGTTGAGAGAATAGAGCTTGATGCAAGTTACCTAGTGTGCTTATCACAATGCCTTCTCAATTATGGTGGATTTACTCTCAAACTGTGAGCTAAGGGATTGTGGTATAAGCATTAGGACCCAAGTTTGTAGTTCCAGCATCTATTTTAAAAAAAATCCTGGTATGTCAATGTACACATATGATCCAAGTGCTTTGAAGTGGATACAGAAAGATCCCAGGGGTTCTTGGGCCAGATAGTGTAGACGTTTTTTGAGACTTAACTTTAGTGAAAGATACTGGCTTATGAAATATAGTGGAAATGATTAAAGACCTCTACATTGGTCTCTGGCTTCCATACCTCTACCACAAATATGTAAATATGCACACACACACACACCAACATTCACAGACATAGACACGAGAGAGAGAGAGAGAGAGAGAGAGAGAGAGAGAGAGAGAGAGAGAGAGAGAGACTGAGAGAGAGAATGAGAATGAAGGCCAAAATGAACATAATTTTCAAAGTTTATAACCTTTACTGATATTATAAAGAAAAGTGATTATTTTTGGCACCAGGAATTATCAACGACTGGAGTTCATAAATGATAACTTTGGCTGAGCAGGCATAAGCAGGCACTGAATAGAAAATGAATTAGTGACTTGTAATATGATATAAACCTGTTTGTGTTGTGAAGAAATAACAAATAATGTAATTAATCAATTCCTTATGATTACTGAACCAATCAAAAACCCATCAGAAGCTTAGACATCTCTGACTTAGGGGATTTTTCTCTTCACCACATTACTAGACTCTACAAACTGGCCATACAACTTAGTCCAGATTAGTGTGTCCCAGATATGGGTATATAATGGAGGGATTGACTAACATTGTGAAGAATTGTGTGAACAAAGTCAGTTGCTAAAAGTGTGAGCAACCAGTGTAACGTTCTGTTGTCCTCATTTTCACTGCTCCCTAAAAATAGCACCTTCTTATCTAGGGATGGAAAAGATGCTGGCATTGAAAACACTTTCTGTTTTCTATGCACTTTGGTCGTGAGTGCTTCAATTTCCATTTGTCTTCTTCTAACTCAGATGGGTTTTAACGTGCCCTGGGAGTTTATATACAGCAAAAGGGCATCATTTGCTTCTTGTGGAGATGAAAACCCAATCATTTCACCAGCTGACCTGCCTGTGGGCCTTCTGGGCAGAAAGCCAACAGCCACAGAGAATTAAAGCAAGAAAGAATTCTCTTGAGTTCATATCCAGGAAGGTATTTTTCAGTGCCCCCAGGGATCAAAGGCGAGGATAAAGCAGATTCTTTATAACTGGGTAACACAAATTGATAGTAGCATGAATAAATAGCAGTGTTTGAGGGTGAGTTAAAATATGAACAGTCCTTCAAAGTTCACATTTAGCTCTTTACTGCAAATTCACAATTGAATCAGTTTGGGTACTTAATTATTTCTGATGGAAGATAAAAGCACACACTTTCTTGAGCTTCCACACACGCTAAAAGTGTTTACAGAATAGAAGATGAAGCAGAACACCGACGAATAGTGTTTTTATTTCTCAGTATAAAGCCAGGGAAAGGAAAGTATTCCTCCATAAATGACATCATTTTATATATCTTTTGTTGGTTATATTTTATTGCACTCAAATCATTTCATCTCGATAATGTACAGAACATATACTCTGATATATGTGTTTCCTTTCTCTAGAAAATTGCCAAGATAATTAAGAGATGTCATTTCTTCTTGCTTTCTGAGAAATAAAACATGGGACATTTTTTCCTGTGAATAATATTCCCCCCACATATTCTGTTACACCAGAATCTGTCCCAAGAAATTTTAGCTGACCATACCTTACACTTTTACCATCCAGTTTTTCCTTCACTTCAAATGTTTATTGTAATTTTCTCTTTGTTCTTTTGGCTGATGGACACCTGGAGCAAATCCAGGGTGATTTGCTCTTAGAACCCTGACTAGGACCAGTGAAAGAACGAGGAAATTAGAGACTATAAGAGGAAACAGACATATGGATACAGAGTCTCTGGGTCAGGTGTTTTATGTACACTCTGACGAAAGTTGGCCAAAGTCTACCATCCCCTATAACTTCAGTGTGTTCATTCAATCGAAGCACAGGGGAAGAAGATAACTAGCAAGTAGTCTCAGACTACAGGCATCTGGGAGAAAGAAGCTGCAGTTGTTAGTTTTTGTATTTGTATACAATGGCCTTTTTTTTTTTTTGCAATTGAATCCCTGAGGAATAGTTTGCCATCCCTCTGCATCTTACCTTGCACTCCAATGGGACTCAGGCATTGTTGTCCTTGAATGGCTGCACCCATGTCAACAATGTACATTCATGTAGGACATCACTTGCTTAGATTTCCTCCAATTTCAGCACCTCCTCTTCTTTAAAAAAAAAAAAAGGTTCAAAACTGATCTGATTGCCATGGAGGTTTGAAGCAATACTCTATACCAGACTGTAAAGACAAGAAGGCAGAATGTAACAGTTGCTATGCCCCTCAAAAACAACAACAACAAAAAATTACCAATAAAGAGATTAAAACCTTTATACAACATCAATTTTATAATTCAAAACACTTTTTTATTTTCTGTTTCTTTATTGAATATAGATTCTTAGAGAATGCATATCAAATATTGTTTCCCCTCTTTCCACTCTACTTCCCTCCACATCACACCCTCAAATCTGTTCCCCTCCATTTCCTCTTCAGAAGAGAGTAGGCATCCAAAAAGGACAGTAGAACAAGACAGACATGATACAAAAGGACAAGACAAAAGCTCTCATAATGAGGCTAGTCAAAGAAACCCATGAAGAGGAAGAGAGTCTCAAGAGCAGGCAAAGATCCTGAGACAGACCTGCTCCACTGTTAGAAGTTTCCCAGAAACACCGAGCTAAACGCAGGCCCTTTACTTGCTCCTTCAGTCTTTGACAGCCCATGTGAATCCTTCTTAATTGATTAGGTGGGCCATGTTCTCCTGGTGCACTCAATTCCCTCTGACTCCTACATTACTATCTCCCCGTCTTCTGAGGAATTCGCTGATCTCAGAGGGAAAGGACTCTATGAAGAACTCCAATTTGGAGACTGTCTGTATAATGTCTGGCTCTGGGTCTCTGCAGCAGGAGGAAGCTTCTCTGATGATGACTGGGCAAGGCTCCATCTATGAGCATAACACACTATCATTAAGAATCATCCCATCTATCTATCTATCTATCTATCTATCTATCTATCTATCTATCTATCTATCTATGTTTTGGCCATTTATGTTTGGATCTACCATAGGTCGTTGGGCTATCTAGTCTTAGCTTCTGAGTCCATACATTTGTTTGGTACTCCCACAAGTTCTAAGCCACCAACACCCAGCACTTCCTAAAGGTGGAACATAGTTTAATTGGATTGTTTTGTGGCTAGATTGCTGTCCAAGTTTCTCTTTCTGTAATCTATAGAGTACCTTCTCTTGCAAAAAAGAGTAGAACATAGGGATGAAGGGTTTAAACATACAAGAGCTCAACTTTTCTACATTCAATAAATTGTGTAGAAGTTATACTAGGCAATGGGGCCCTGAAGTCAGTTTTCAGAGAGCAACCCAATTTTTGTTTAAGTCAAATTAAGTTCTGTTCTATTTTCGTAACTCCATATTCTGGAGTCTTTGAAAAGTTTGAAGACTGCCTATTCTTTTGAAATACATATATGTCCATCCAGAAAATCTAACTAACATATCGACAAGCTTGACTATTATAGATGATTATCTATTAACCTATATTTCTTAATTGTACATTACATTTTAAGATAGCTGTACAAACATAATACCTTAATCAAGATCAGATATACAACGTATACATAGTATAACAGAATTGATGTTAAGTTTGTATCAAATAACCAAGATCCATACCAATGCAAATCTCTATAGCACACTACAAAAAGTTTGCTCATTTTCTTCTGGTAATTCTCTGATTGCTCTTTCATCATGAGGCAATGTTGCTAGGTACCACCTGTTCAAGCAGTGGGTTCCAAAATAAAAGAGGGAATTTAAAACTCAGGAAACCCCAAGGCTTCTATGATGCCTTTTGGAGAGAGGTATTAGTTTATGACATGACTAGTGAACAGATTTGACTAGTGTTCTAAAGGGAAACACTGTCTCTGTCTTTCTAGTCTGTTTTACAAATGCCCTTAACAGGGGTTTTGAACAGATAGCTCACTATGCCACTTTTACAAAACTACAAGGATGGTAACAACCTCGCTGAAATCTCTAACACAACCACAATTATGAACATAGTGATCTGATTGGCAGATTTGGGTGCATAATACAAGTCTGTGTTATGTAGGTTTATTCATTTAATTCAATAAAGTATGAGGAAGATTGAATATGTAAATTAGTGTTTATATCAATTCCTAATCTCACATGGATCCATAAGCTATTATACATACATGTGTATTAGCATGCAACTTTATATAGATATACTTTTTAAACATACCTTCTGGTGGTACTCACTGTAATTCCACTATTCAGGAAAACAACAAAATTTCTAGATCAATTTAAGACTACATTTGTAATCTTAAGTAGATTAGCTTCATCTACTCCATCAAAATACAATCTTTATTAGGGCTTGGGATATAGATCAGCGACAGTATGCCCTAACCCACCACATGCAAATTCTAGATTTCATTCTCAGGAAAAATAAAATGTGTTTTGTGTGGCTTAATAGGTAATAATTAAGTACAATATTAAAGGAAGCTGTCTAAAGGGCATGAACTTTGTAATCCCATCACTTGGGGGCTGAGGCAGCAAGGTTAAAGCTCAAGGCTAGCCTGGGCTGCGTGGTGAATTTGAAATCAACATGGGATGTTTGAGATTGTGTCTTTTAAGACCCAATAAAAACATTGAAAGAATTCTGAAGCCACAGATTTTGCTGTTTCCCCTACTTCCTGCTGTCACTTGATATTAACCAACTGACTCAGATTTGCAGATTTATATTTTTAGATTTTTCTTTCCTGTAAATACAGGAAAGTGCAAATCCATTCTTATTTTGCTGTTACTTTGAGATGTGGTTTACTTTATCTCTCCTGTGATGTTTTATTACTATCGGATTCTGTGTTTGCAGTTCATTCATCTGTTTATATTTCCATATAATTTAATTATATGTATATAGTTTTAGTTAATAGATTCTTTCACTGAATAAATGAGGTATGTCAAATATTTTGCTCCTACAACAATGAAGAGATTTAATTTCTATATCTTTTTTATTGTTGGATAATTTCAAAGCTAATATCAGATGTAGGATTGATGCGTCAAGGGAAAATTACATGCTTTTCTGGTTTATTTTGTTAAAAGTTATTATGATAGGTGAGAACAATTGATTTAAATATATTTAACTAATAATAGAAATGCATATATTTTTGGAGTACAATGAAGTGTTTAGATGTGTTATTAAAAATGAATATTTTTTAAACTAAAAATTCATCACCTCAATTTAAATTATGATTTTCTCCATGAAGGCATTTATATTATGATTCTAGAAAATTTGAGTTAGACAATGAACTGGCATGCATTATAGTGGTCATGCTGGGCAACAGATCACTCTATCGTCCTGCCTGTTTGTTCTATAGACATCCTTGAAAAGGGAGTTAAAATAAATGGTTACCATCACTTCTGCTTCTAAGGTCACTGATTGGCTATGGGTATGCATAGGTTTATTTCTCACATTTAAAGAAGCTTTATCATTTTTAATGGGCATTAACTCTGTATGTCTTCTAACATTATTCTCTTTTGACAGTAATATAAGACAGCTTGTTTTCTTCTGAAAAAAAATTAATTTGGTCCATAATACATATAATACATTTGTGCAAAATTCAAATGTATCTAATAAAAGAAGAGCACAAAGCCACATGTATTAGAAAACTCAATGAATTGTCTGCAAACCTGTTAGGGGATAGGCGATACTGATTAATTCTGTCCTCTTGGACAGTAGCCCCTTTCTCAGTTGACACAATGCATTCTTTCAAACTATTTTGCTGCCTTCATGAACCTCTAATCATGTGCAGATTTGTTCTCCTGGACACTTCCAAGACTTTCCACCAGCTAATGCCTGCCACGGATATCTTCTCTTCCTTTGAAAAGGCAGGCTTTTTTTGTTGCTCTCAGCCTTCCTGCTCTGCCCATTTGTCCACCTTTCTGCTTGACCTTTATTCATTCGAATTTGAACAAAATCTGTCTGCTACTAGTATTTCTTATTAATGGATGGGGCACTCACCTTTGGACAATACATTTTAACAGGAGCGTTCTGATCAGCCTTGCTGTGTTTTTGAAAGCGCTTGTGAGTCTGAACTCATTTTGTGTGTGTGTGTGTGTGTAAATTCTAAGAAATTTTTAGACAGCTTTATATACTTCATATATTCTATTTTGGCAATGAATCAAAAAGGTCCAATTATAAGTGTTCTGTTTCTTTAAACCCTTAGTTTTCTTTCAGCAGGAGAAAGCGTTGTACTCAGATATTAAATTGTCATACAATTTATACCATTAAATACAATTGAGTATAAAGAACTTGATGTCTATTTTAAAATAAGAATATGTAGCAGGGGCTAGAAAGATTGGTCAGTGTTATGGCCACTGACTACTTATCTAGGAGTCCCCAGTTTCCATTCTCATCATCCACATGGTGGTTCACAAATTCTGTAATTCTAGTTCTAGGCCATAAGATGTGTTCTTCAGTCTTGGTGGGTATTGTTCACGAATGTGCTACTTAGACATACATGCAGACAAACATCCATATGCATAAAATAAAATATAAATACAAAATTTAATCAGCACTAAATAATAAGCACATTCTGTACAATTTTTACTAGTTGGTATGTAATTTATGAAACTGAAATGTGTAGTCTCATAGAGTCATTCTTAGCATGATCTCCAGTGTGAAAAGCTATGCTCTTTATGATTTGTGCCTCTCATTGTTATTACTGCACTCAGGAAGCACAGAAACAACTTTAGGAGCTTTGATACTCTCCGTAGGAAACTCTGGAATTCTATTTAATATGAACTTAAGCATGGCTATGACTAGATGATATAACTTTGAGAAAATTATATCAAGGAATGACTCCTTGGCTTCTTAGTACTAATGTAAATCCCCTCCTGCAGCTTCAGCATTGCACAAGTGATTCACTATGTGCTCTGCTGCTCCAGGAGCAAAAAAAAAAAAAAAAAAAAAAAAAAAAAAACCTTTCTACCTCTTTTCCTTTCTACTCTAGCCACCTGGATCTACGTTGTATTTTGACTCAAAGAGAGGTCAGTCTATAGAGTGAACATGTATCTTGTAATCCTATTTTATTAACGTTTTATATTATCTGTTTTCAAAATTTGTAAAAAGAAAAAAAAGAAAGAAAAATCTCAAAAGAAATTCCATGATTATGTGTTAATTTGTAGCTGATCTCGTACCCACTGGACAATATTTATAGTATTATTTAATTATAACTACTTATAATATTATTTAATAACATTATGTAATTACACCATTATTTAACTACATCCATTTATAGTATTATTTGTAATTTAATTATGATTGTTTTTATGAATGAGAATTTCAGTATGCATGCAATAAAATGTGATCACATGCATTCTTCATTTTCCTACTCTAATTCCTCTTATATTCTCCCAAATATTTCTCCCTAATAACTTCATGCCACTGCTTTTTTTTTTTTTTTGATAACCTACTTAGGCTGATTTTGCTTCTCATATGTAGTAGGAGGCCATTTGTTTGTTACCGGCTGCCCAGACCACAAAATAAATGCTTAGAAATTATATTATTTGCATTACTGTTTGGCTAATCACTTAAGCGTATTGCTAGCTAGCTCTTATAGCTTTGGTTAACCCATTTCTACTAATCTGTGTATCACCATGAGGCCGTGGCTTACCTGGTAAAGTTTCATCTGGCATCTGGTATCTGTCTTTGGTGGGGCTACATAGCTTCTCTTTGACTCCACCTACTCTCTCTCTCTCTCTCTCTCTCTCTCTATA
>NW_026067906.1:3943987-4056693 GCF_014885135.2 Alexandromys fortis
ACAGAAGAATTTCCCACAGCATTTCTGCTTTTTTCCTATTTAAATAAAAAGGAAGAGATTAACTTTAACATAGAAAGATTACATATAACAAAACACATATCAATCAAGAATTACAGTTACAATATTTATATATATATTATATTTTTTATAACTAAGGAAAACTATAACTATCTATTCTTCAACTCGATCAAAGACTCCAGAAGGATATAATTTACCTAAATAAACAGGAAGTACATTGTAAGCAACTTTCAGATATCTAGAATTAACAGAGACATCTTGCTGTTTGGACAGTTATGCCTGCTGCAGCAGGAAGAACTCTTAGAAAGCTTGGATCCGATGGTGGATAAGACCTTTGATTCCTCTTCTTTCCTGCAAATAACCTCTATAACACATTATGGCACCATGCAAACCAGCCAATAGGGTGGAAGTTTCCTGATTTGGTTGTGACTGATTTGTCTGTGTCCTTCAGCTAAAGTATAAGGTGTCCTCAGAAATAGAGCCAACCCATGTAGTATGGTGAACAATCAAGGTCAAGTATATTGCCAACATCAGTATGCCAGGTTGTTTAGAGACTTCTAAGTCCCCCCTGATCAGCGTCTATTAGGAAAGCAAACCCTGATTTCTGGCATTGGCATTGCCTATACTATCACCAGTCAATGAAGTTTTATTGATCACTTTTCAGTCTATGCACACCTGTGCCCTATATAATGCCTAATTGTTTGATCTTTTAATGTTCCTTTATAGATTTTTTGGCAAGAAGAGTGTTCAATCTTAAAAACACAATGGAACACTATTTTAATCATACTAATTTTCAAAATTTCATTATAAAGAGTTGTAGAATTATCCTACTGGATACTGAATAATTTACTTTCGCTAATCAATGATTCCATCCAGTAGGCTCATTAAAACTTGGGAAGTAAGGACAACCTACAACACTTGGGTAGCACCTGACATAGATTCACAGTGACCTTCACTAAGGTGATACATGTAGTAGATATTGCTGAGAAGAGATTCCTAGCAGCTGACCTGCTGGGAGCAATGCAGAGAGCTTAAGAGAGTCAACCCTCTTGAGGTTAGTTATCATCCATGCAGGGGTAGAGTTTTTGGTTTGTGCGTAATTCCTCTCGCTGTACAAATTATACAGTTTATAAGTAGTCCCTCCCTTATAGAACTGCAAGAAATCCCAAGTAAGAAATGACTCAAAGTGAGACTTGAGTGGGATTAATTCCTTGGTCTTTGATTTGTGCCCTATACAGAGTGACATTAGTTGACATCGTGGGGAAAGTCACCTAACTCCAATCATTGCAGACAAGATATAATTTCTTCATAGACAATTCTAATTAACAAAATTATATTTTACTCTACAACTATTTATTTTGAAGCTGTATCTTCTAGATATTCGACCACTATGACCTACAATACTCTGTCTTCTCAATTCTTGCCCCATTATGAAATTGTATCTTTCATCACTATGGTTTCCATATACTGATGTTTTGTATCCC
This sequence comes from Alexandromys fortis, assembly GCF_014885135.2. Taxonomy (NCBI): domain Eukaryota; kingdom Metazoa; phylum Chordata; class Mammalia; order Rodentia; family Cricetidae; genus Alexandromys; species Alexandromys fortis. The sequence continues at coordinate 3,945,490 of NW_026067906.1, forward strand.
CATTTAATCCACGCACATTCTTATCTAAGAATATTGCATCCTATCTTGCCTCTGCTTATAATAATTTTTCTGTGACCATCATCGTTCATTTTTTCATATATTTCAGGTCTGTTTGTTGAATCACGACAATTTTTGATGGGTGGGTGAAAAGCCTTTCTCTGTACAATGTACTCACAGTTTTATAATGGCAGATATATTGCAGTTTCGTTTTTATCTTATTTGTTCGATATCTTGTAAGTCTCATTTCATTGCAATTCAATTTTTATGAAAGTAGTTTCTGGTCTACTGTCCTCAGTGTTTTATCTCCAGTGTTAAAATAGTGTCTGGCACTAAGCAAATAATCAATAAATATTTCTTAAAGTTTATTTCTTTTTCCTTCCTTATTCTTCCCTTAAGCGAATCTCCCTTTCTTACTATTTTCACACACACACACACACACACACACACACACACACACACATTAGCTTAGTGGTCTTGAAAAAAATCATATAGTTTGATATAAAGTGATTTTGTAGATTTCATTGGCTTTCAATGACAGATTTAGAGGTCAGTGATAATCTATTTTTCAACACAATTTTATTTGCGAAAGAAACATGCCTCTTAGTTTATTGTTTCAACCCTCCCATGCTTGCTATTGTTTACAGGCTTGTGAGTCTGCTATCTGAAAAGGCTAGATTCATCTGAGTCAGTCACATTTGGTGATATCAGCTATATTTACTCATGTGTCTGCCTTTAATAAGAGGGTGATCTGGGCTATGACTGGGTGGCATTACCTTGCCTGAAAGTGATGAACATGTCGTTTCTCTTCTTCTAGCATCCTAGTTGATGCTTTTGCTATGGTTGCAGGCATAAAGAAAGCAAAAGGACTGAGGGAAAACATCATGACGCCATCTTGGAACAAGAACAAGGAGCCAGTTTCACCCTTGGAATCAAGAGCTACCCAGTCATACTGTAGCATAGAGGATGTTGAAGTTGGTAGGGTGAGTGAATCAAAATCCTTAGTGCCACTGATACAACAGCCTTTCCAGGTGGAGTCTCCTCTGTTTCAGTCTTCATATTCCTGCCAATTACAGAGTTTGTCTTATTGCCTCTTCAACTGAAATGTAAATTCTGTTTGGGATAGACAATCAGGGGCCCTAAACCTTTTATTCAATAGGTTTCTCAGAGCTGAATATATGGCCACAGAATCATTATCAAGTCTGGAGGTTAATGTGGAAAGAAAAATCTCAGGAAAGTACCTCTTCTATTTACACTGAAAAAGGATACACTAAGAAAAATGAAAGTCTGACAAAGGAAAGAAATATGGTCTTGGTTCAGTGCCATGATCCCCACACTTTGAATCCTTAACATTAGTATAGTCCTAGTATCCTAAAATTTATATTTATATTCTTTAGAAAATATTTTTATTTCTTAACACGACTGATTTGAATCATTTGATTCAAATAAAGATGTGCCAACTAATATATCACAGATAAGCCTATAGAGCACAATTGCAAGAAGATTGATTTTCCATTACAAATTGATTTAAATGTTTCTGTCCTATTTTTGGTTCCATTTATTATTAATATGAGTGTAATTGACTCAGTGCCAGAAATAATATTTGTCATGTGTTAATAACATGAAGATTATCTGCCTGGTCATTTCACAATCACGCAGATGCCCATCAGTCACACGATTCTGTCACTCATTCATTAGATGGATCACTCAACCAAAAATATTTATTAATTGAAAAAAGTGAGTTTAGGTTGCTATTTTACAATCAAAAGAGACCAAGTCTGTATTCTTATACAGCTTATACTCTACTGTTATTTAAAAAAAAATCAGTGCAATTAGTTCTTTAGAAAAAAAGGAGCATTCTTATTACTCAAAGGTTTCGGTGTAGAAATGGCGAGTGGTGAATGATGGATTATTTAAAGTTAAGTTTCAAGAAAACCTGTTCAGCTGTGTTTGAGACATGACCAGCAGAGTGAGAAAATCTATTTTATTCCTTTTTTCAAGAGTTGCCCTTTTCTAATGTCAAGCAAGTACAGAACAGATGAACTTTGGAAGTGTCAGTCTTGGAGTGTTATGTAATTTGTTCCGAGTATGAATTAGTTGGGCTGCACTGTTGAGTGCATTAAAAACAAGGAAGATGAGCTGAACACATCCTTAAAGGGCAACATCGCTCTTAGTCTGCTCGGCTACTTTTGCACACCAAACCATTTCTCTTGGAGTGGGGCTTTAGTCTTACTGTACTGTGATCTCATGGGCCAATAGAGGTTTAGGATTACAGGCAGGCCACAGAAGATGGGAGAACTGGAATAAAGTAATCGCATGACACTACTTTTTTTTGATTATCAACCAGAAGTGAATAAATCTGCTTCCTGAAAAATTTGAAAGATATGCGAACATTTGTTTTGGAAATTTGGTACTTCAGCTTTGACCTGCTCCTACCAGTTAAATATTAAACCATTCATTAGCATAATCCTCAAAAAGACACAAAACCATTAGTATGGTTTTACTTATACTGAATTCATGAATAATACAGTCAAGGTGGCTCTCTTTAGCGTCACAGAAGCAAAAGTATACTGTAAAAGAATGTGCATCACTGTGAAGTCTTGGGTGTGAATGGTAATGCCAAAACACTATATAGCTAGAGTGTGATTCAGAGACGGTGGGGAGCAGACACCATTACTGGAGGTTACTGGAGAAAAGGAATACAATGACCCCCAAAGAGAAAGCACCAGAAGCTGTTGGAGGTAAGAAACTGTAAGACAGTATTTCTTATTTTATTTACTCTTTTTTCCCTCTTCCCTGACAGCTACCAGCTGAACACTGAAAAAGAAATGGTTTCCCAGTTTTTGCCAATCTAAATATTGTTGTCATTTAATATTTTTAAATTATAAATCTGAGCACTAAGCTCATATTTTTATAATTCCAGGGGCTTTGATAAAGAAGAAGCCCCGCTCTGCCATCTGGGCATAAGTCTCCTAGGTAGATAATCAACATAGCGGAACATGTTGCTCAAACAGAAACAATTTGATTCCTAATAATTCCAACACAGGGAGAAGTGGATTCCTCTTATATTTATTACTTCAACAATATCAACGAATAGTTTCAATATAGCACACTCTAAAGCAGAAGGAATCATTTCATTGTCACCACTGATGATTTTTATTATTATTGTAATTCTTATGGAATGGTCAAACAAACTGAGGACAAATGAGTAAGGTCCTATCTTATTAGCTGTGAGTGACAGAATTAGTAGTCTAAATAATGATGGGATCAATTGCTTCATTATCATATTATTTCTTCTCTGAAATTATAAACAATATATATGATAAGCTTAATCATGCAAGTCCTTAGTTTTAATATATAATCAACATCATAAACGCACAGAAAATAGGAAGAGTAGTAACATACCAAAATGATGGAGAGGGAGAGACAGATTAATGGTAATATTGAACACTGTTGAAATGAATCTTAACATTTTTGCCTTCTATGCAGTGTGTGTGTGTGTGTTAGTTTCTTCCTTAATAAATACAGGCAGAACATTTATTGTTTTCTTCTAAAATCTTGTATCTTAGGGACATATTGCATCAAATACTTTAAAAACAACAACAAAAAAATGAGGATAAATGGTTTCCCTTTGGTGTTTATTCATTTACGTTCCCCGTCTTCATTTTTCAATTCTATGTTGCTCTGGACTATAATTTTTTATATGGTTACATTCAGGTGACCATGAGGGATGCAGTCAACCTCTATATATATCACAAAATATTACATAGATAAAGGAAGCCATCTACTGAGGCTTTCATGCTCCACGGCCAGTGCCACTTTGACCTCCTCCTAACACAAACAGTACTCTCTGTCCTTTCCTTTTTCAGTGCACCAAAAGAGTCGGCATGCACACAGTGACAAAAAAAAAAAAAAAAAGTTGATCAGAGCATGCTCCATAGAAAGACCTTCCTTGTGCATATTCTGTGTGCTATTTCTCCATGCCAGGTCTGACCCATGTTCCATCTTCACAGCTCTTCATGGCTGTCTCTGCAGGCATCAACTACACAAAAGTATTTTTGGAATTTTCAGCAGAGCACTTTCTTAACAAAATGAAAATATGTCACCTGTTCCCCATCTCGCCTTTTAGTAGCTTATTGGTAGAAGTACCTAAACAGGAAAAAAAAAAAAAAAAAAAAACCTTTGAAATAGAGAAAAATAGCAAGCTGGTTATACCTTGATATCCAGCTTCCAATACCACATAGAACGCCTCTCACAAAACCTGAAATGTCTTTTTCAAAGACAAAGCCAGCCTTGAAACATACTTTCTTTGTAAACACCCTGGTTGTTATTCCTCAATAGGTTCTGAAACTTTGACTAGACTATCACTTAAAAAAAAAATCTTTTCATGTGTCTGCTTAGTATGTGTGTGTGTGTGTGCGCGTGCGGGTGGGTGTAAGAGAAAGGGGGTGGAAATTCACATGTGTGAGTGCAGGAATGCGCATTCTATAGCACATGGAGGTCAGAGGGCAACCAGAAAACCCTTGCGTGTTACATTATTTGAAACCTGGTCTATATATACGAAGCTGGACAGTGCAAATCTCCAGGGATTCTCTTGAACCCCCCCCCCCCACACATCTCAGTGTGGAAGATCTGTGGCTGCATGTCCTACACAATCTCTGATTTTTAATATGTTTTAGGATTCCAATCCAAGCAACCATGCGTGCATAGAAAGCAGTTTACCAACCCCGCTATCACTTCACTCCCAAAGATAACTTATTACCAAACAGTTGCCCTCTCTAAACCTATGGCTGAATGCTTAGTTATTAAATAAAATCACCCTTACAATATTATTTTCAAGTCTTGCATTTTCGTCCCCAAGAGCCATTCCCTATATAAATCTAGAGCCAAAAGATCCATTCTAACTGTTGAAACCTGTGTACCTCTTTCAGCCACTGAGGCAAAATCTTAAAGCATCAGTGCAATTCTTTACTAAGAAATATTTTGTTTTCTTTCTGAGGAAACGCTATTTTAGAACTGTTTTAGCTACATTCATTGCAACAAATGCTTTTAGTGTGATTTTTTCATGTTTTGTAAATAAAGATTTTTTTTAACTTTTTACTAACAGTAATCTTTTATAACTTATTTCTCCAAACTCCCTTAAATCAGCCATCATATTATAAGGCTTAATGTCTATGAGACACCTATGTCTGGGTGATTAAAGCTGAACTTGGCTGGGTGGCTTTCCCTAAGGTCAGCATCTCTGAGAGTTGGTTGGCATAGCTGTGTCTCTTAACTCTTACGTTAGTCATGCTGCTAGCCAGGTAGTTGGGCTGTCTGATGCCACTGAAGGATAAAGACATGAACTGGAACCTCATCTTTGCTGTCCCAATCCCTTTGTTAAAGCGAATTCTTACTAGGTGCCAAAGAGATATACTCTGTCTTATCGAAGTAATTCCAAGTACATGACTTGGCTACTAGAGAGGGTTAACGATTGCAAGAAATAATGCAGTCTTCCATCTAAAACATTTATGTAGAGTGCTAATAATTGTCAAACCTGTAGAAGTCAGCTGTATTATTCTGTTAATTTATAAATATTTAAACATTTCAATAATGACTTTAAAAGCCGCAGTATTTGAAATGTTACTGTCTATAATAACCTCAGAATTGCTGGAAATTTACAAAAGAAACTCTGAAATGGAAATGGCAAATGTTATGAATTGAACATTTGCAATATCATTTCTAAGCAACCAATAAATGTTAATGCCATGAGTTGCCTAAGGAATAGATTATAAAAACTTACACAAAATATATTTAAATGATTTCTAGCAGTAGGAGAGAGTTCCAAGAGAACATATTCTCCTGTATCATAGGTGGTTTTATATAGTATTAGAGCTTTTCCTAAGAATTTAATTTAAATTCAGAGTTAGTCCATATATTTATAATAATCTATCCCACATAAACATAAAAAACATGGAATGCTTACTAAAGCACCAAGGTCAAAGATGAAAGGTTGTCTTTTCTAAGTGAAGAATGACTGAATCACTAAAGAAAGCATCTCTGACTTAGTAGTTGATTAAGAAAAAATACAGCAGATACCGAAATGTGTAGGTAATATAAACATATATTATAATGAGTAATATCAACTTTACATATATTTATATAAAATATGTTTGTATATATTGTGATAATATACATTGCAGGATATTTACTCAGCTATTCATTGTTGTATGTAGAAATGTGAAGAGTGCAGAACAAATGAAGAAATTGAGTTTTAATATAAAAAAAAGACACCTCTAATAAAAATGTCATTCTCCAAGTAATATGAAGCATGAAAATTTTTTCATATGTACCTAAAATTGCATAGGAAATCTTCAGTGTGGCCCTAGGAATCTGAGCTTCACTTCATAACTAAGGAGATTGAGTACTGAGTTCTACTAATGCTGCAGAAATATAGTCTGTCCTTTGGAGGAAATTCCAAAGGGAAGTGGAACTAGACAAAACTCTATGGGAGTAAGAACAACTGAACCAATCTCATGATGCTGCCTCAGTGCCCTACCTAAGAGAAGAGTATTCCCAAGGAACAAACATTTGAGTGAGTCATACCTAATAACACTTTCTTGGAATATGCCTTTCTTTAAGCACACTCAGAAATGTCGGGACAGAGGGGTCATATTATATTGATCTAACTCTGAAGCAAGAGTTGGAGGCATTTGAGGGAGATTCATGGGCATGGAGCCTTACTCTTCCTTAGGGAAGCTTGAAAACAGAACTCATCCTGGTAACTGTTGAAATCGCACTGTAGTTGAATAAATAGCTCCCCTTACTGCATGTCACATTAAAGCCGACGTATACGAGCTTTCCTTGAAAGGCATGTTAGGTAAAAGAGTCTATGGATGGTTTATTGCTACTTGGACCTATTCACTGAAGTTAAATGAATTACATGTCCAGTCAGCTCTGTGGTGGGGCGAGTAGTGAATAGGGTAACCACACATCTATCTACTTTGGGGAGATATGCAAGGAAACCCAAGTTTAGATATTTAAACCATTAGTTCCTTAGAAAATAATGGCCTCCAATAATAGATAATAGACAGTTCCTACTAAATGAAGCATTTTCATATGTTCAATCATTCATCCATTCAAAAGAATAAAATGTAGACTGGGGAATAAATGACCATATTGTTTGCTATTTATTTGAAGCCAGATCACATGCAGCTTACACAGGCACAGAACTTTCTATGGAGCTAAAGATGACTTTGAACTCTTCATCCTCCTGTCTCTACCTTGTAAATCTTTATTCTTCTTTTATTGGTTTTCCATGAACTGGGAGAAGAAATGAAATCGTATACTGGATGTAATAGTATAGCAGTTAGTCAGGAGGGAGAGAGATGGCTCAGTGATTAGCAGCACGCACAACTTTTGCAGAGGAGTTGAGTTTGTTTCCTAATACCCATAGGAGATGAGTCAAAAGCACCTGTAACTGTAGCTCTTGATACAATGCCTCTGGCCTCCACAGGAACCTGTACTTACATACAGCTTCCCCCACATACATATCGATAGAAAATAATAATTAATATTTAAAATTACACTTATTGGAGTCATGCCAATGTCTTGGTTGTCTAAACATGACTATTAAGCCTGAAATATGATCCCATGGCTACCAACATGGAGAGAGTGAGAGCTAAATCACCTCTCCATTGTCTTCCTTTATTAGTGAAAGTTGAAAGTCTGCCTCACAGAGTTCTTCATTCCACGGTGTAACCAAGTCACTTGGACCTCTCAATGGACCAGACACACACCCACAGAGATCTTTAAAAGATCTGTCACTAAAATCTGAATGTTTTCACAAAGGAAAGGGGTGTCAAACATGAAAAAGTCTGACAAATTCTATTCAAAGGAAATATATGTAAAATCAATAAACTCTCTGTGATTTATCTGCAATGTACACAACCTAGACACCAGGAAAACCCTACTCCCAACCCAGATGCACATGTGCACATCATGGGGTATTCAGCAACAAAGACTGCTTGGCATGGGTTTAACACAATAGAAAGTATTATTCAGCCTGCAACCATACTGGATGTTTGAGATCCCAGTATATCAAGGTTGGGATCCCAGTGTAGCAATGAGCCTTTCTCAGGGTGAGATTAAACACAACAATCAAGTTGTGGGTGAGCATACTTCTGTTAACAAAACAGTTGGCCACAAGCAGATCTACAGAAACTAACGAAAAAAGAGGGTTAGTACATTCTGACACTGTCACAGAACTACATGGACTATAATGGATTAGACCTTTGCTTCAGTTGTGCTAGGTGATGCTGTCTATGTGATGGGTGTTACAATGTGAACGGTTCTTCCATCATAGAGTCAGTAGTGCTAAGTTCTTGGGGTCTACTAAATCTGGGATTCTGTTACAGTGCAAACATGGACACAGAGAACGATGCAGACAGAATGTCCTCATAACCTTTCATTATTAAAGTTCTGGTATGCTGTCAACACAGACACAGTCTGTGTGCCTCATTAAAGTAGGAATCTCAATCAAAAATATATAAAACCTTAAGTATTCAAATATGCAGCCCAATCAACTAAACACACAAGCTGATTGTTAAAATATGCAGCCTATTAGTAAATCTCACTAAATGAAGTCTTGCAGGCTAAAATATATCCAAAACTTAGAAAAAAAAAGTGATGTCATTTGTCAAGTATATTCAAATATTTAAAAAAATACAATATGGTGTCCAAAGTGATACAAATGATAGAAACTTGGTGAAAAGCAAGTGTTGAATCTATGGGCGTGAGACAATGTTTGGCGGGGCAGGAAGAAATGAGGAGGGTCTCTCCATCACAGATCATCTTTTAAAGTTATGAAAATATGAGATGTTAACTTGAAAATTTTGTCCTAAATGCTTTAAAAGAAGAGCATCTTAGTCTCACGGGGAAGATTTTTTTTTAAAATTTATTTATTATGTATACAATATTCTGTCTGTGTGTATGCCTGCAGGCCAGAAGAGGGCACCAGAACTCATTACAGATGGTTGTGAGCCACCATGTGGTTGCTGGGAATTGAACTCAGGACCTTTGGAAGAGCAGGAAATGCTCTTAACCACTGAGCCATCTCTCCAGCCCACGGGGAAGATTTTTTAAGTGCCTAAGAGATCAAAAACAAGCCAGAGAAAAGCACGCATTTATGTAAAATGGCAGAAATTATTTTATCTTCTAAGAGAAAGTTGTGAGGCAAAAACCATTAATTTAGCACATCTCTGTTTAAGTTTGTTGTCTTGCTTTGTGCGCTAAATTTTGAACCCTTCTCCCACAATGTCATTTTGAAGCATCATCTCTGATGTTGATATCATATAGTACAATAGTGTAACATTAGATATTTTATGTACTTAATATAGGAAAGGCCATTTCAAATATTTATATACTGTCTCTCTTGGTGAAATCTGCATGTAATAGAAAGGGATATGGCTGATTTCACAAATGCAGGCTCTGTGTAGCTTTTCATAAATGTGCAGATGGTTAGTTGATAATATCAAGTCATCTTTTGCACAGATGGTTACATAAAAATGATTAGTGGAAATTACACAAAAAGATTCATTCAGATCATAGCAGTGTAACAGTGTAGGGATTACAGTTTATATTTGTGAGCTAAAATAGCACATGAAGAAATAGGAGTATCAAAATGACCGTAATCAATTCAGCAATCAGTACCCAGTGGGCCTATCCTATATTCAACTCATAGTCATTCTAGAAATACTCAGAAGGCTACAATTCAGATTTCTTCTTTATTCAGGATCCTCTGTACTGGTTTTGAGCACAATTTTGGGTAATCATATTTTCTAATAACAATAGTATGATTTCAAAACTCCTTTGGGGAAACTTGCCTCATTGTTTTAAATTTCTCTCATCTCCCCTCAATTAACAAGTTATGCAACCTTTAATGGCCACTAGAAGGCCAGAAGTTCTTGAAATAAAATGGCTAGTGAATGATAAAGAAGTTTTAGCAGAGAATCATTTCCACCTACACAAATGTTTATGTCTGTCATGTTTCCCCAAAATTTGTTAGACAAGGAGCTATCGTACTGACTTTTTTTATATCAAAATGATACTTTAGAAATTTGGCTTTAGATAAACAACAACAAAACATTTGATAAAACAACTTTACGACCCCCACACATCATACTATATAATTCCCCTCCCATAAAGAGTAAAGAAAAATCTTTTGGTTAAGTTGTAATCTAGAGAGAATTATCTCAATTTTATCTGCTCAGCTATTTCTTATCCATGCTTGCTCCTTATTCCTAGGTTATATAACTTTCATAGAAATAGACAACATGTATTTTAGGAAGAAAATTTTCTCAAATTTGGAAATATGTTTCAACTATAGTTATAAAATTTTGCTTAAGTATAGATCACTTAGACATATCTTAAGTATGTAAGCTTAATTTACAGAATTACAAATATCCTATTATGATTACTGATTAATTAAAAAGAGGAAGGCAGGTTTTATCCTCAAGGTAAATGTAAGTGAATCATTTTGCTTTTGGCAATTAACAAATTTATGTAAACATTTTTTTCTAGAGCCTATGTTGTATTAAGTACATTCATCAATTGAACTAATGAAGAGTCAATAAATAGATATAAATGAACCCATTAGTTCAATACCTAATGATGTATAGAAAAAAGGATCAACCATGACTGTTTGAAAAGAAGAAAAGCACATTCTTTAAGAGTATCCTATTAAACCTTCATTTAATATGTTATTTCAATAAACATCTCAGTTTGCTATGGCTTTGAAATATACTGTCCAAGGGCTTTCAACACAATAAGTTTTTAAGTGCAGTTTAAAATACAGTTCAATATATAACAAATAGGAGTTGGAGAGGAAGAAATAATATGATCAAAAGATATATGAAAAATTTAAATAATAATATAAAACAAAATTATCATTGGCAATGCGGATTTAGGCATAGTGTGTTTAGGTGTAGAATTTTCCCAGATATTCGTGAGACAAATGTAATACACTCCTACACAAAGAAACAAATGCTTTTGAAAATATGCATGCATACTATCTTATAGAGAAAGACAGGAATATATATATGTATATATATATATTCAACTTCCAAGCATTTACATAGAATCAATGCAACTCTCAAATTATAATAGAATTTTCTGAAATTTGACTAAATGATTCATAAGATTAACTGTAAGAACACAAAGCAGAAACTCATTATGAGCATGTTCAGAATAATGTAGGACTGTGGGAGACTGATAATTTCCAATATATTTAGAATCTACATTAATAATAAATGTATCATACTGAATAAAATAGACACATTAATCTGTAGATGATCTCAAGTTTAATATCTACATTGCCAATAAAAAATAATGGGAATCAGTATAGTAGTTCAGTATCTAATAAAGTTAGGCAATCAAACAAATGTTTGTAAAGGACAAAAGGAGGCTCCTGGAAGAATTGGACTCTTTCCCAGTTAGTTATCCAATACTATTTATTCCTGCAAACGTATATAGGCAAGTAACACTATATCGATTGAGCAGGATGTATTTACATATTTAGGAAGATATGTGTGCAACAAATATGACAGCAATTAATGAAAAACTTACAGGCAGTGAATGTGAAAGAGAGAAAGGAGGGATGTATGGGAGGGTTTGGAGGGAGTAAAAATAAGGGGGAAATGATATATCATTGTTATAATCTAAAATGTAAAAGAATTTCAAAATGTATATCTGTTTAATCTTCGATTGATGTTGTATTTCATGAGTGTCCACAACTTTTCAAAATTTGCTCAAGTTGCTTGAGGTGGAAAAGCTTGAAAAGCAAAGGGCTCACTGTCCTAGAATTTCAGTGCCATTAGGAAAGGGAAGGCTAGTAAAATCAAACGTATGGTGGTGCATGGGGCAGTATAATAAATACTATGACAAAAGTTAAAGGAGGCAGAGTGACTGCAGAGGGTTTTGTTCTTGTTCCCCAAAAGAAAGTCAACAAGTTCCTCTACCATGTACTTCTGTGAAAATCAATGAGGCATTTTTATCTGAAGGTTTGGAAAGGCTGAGGGACAATATTATCATAAAGTCATGAACAGAAGAGGGAGCTTCATGTGCTGTTGGCGGAAGGAGAGATTAATGCAGCTCTTTTGCTCTGCGTTATTACTTTCTGGCAATGCACAGAAAGATTACTTTCTTGTTAAGGAGATGAATAAGTGTCAAGGATTCGTCTCGAGCATTGTTTATATTCACATAAAAGGAAAATGTCTTCGAATTTATTAAAAGGTAGTGGTAAAAGGAATTTGTGGCACATACAAAGAAGACGATAACTTGTGCCCCTGGAAAAGCAGATAAAAATATTTGTTTACTAAGAAAAGCCTTGAAATTTGAAGCACAGTGTAAGTCAATGAACTTAATTTCTATCAGTTAGTATTATTTTCCCCACCAAGTCTGAAAGGTGATTCACTAAATATGAACTACTGAAGCGTGATGGGATTCCTAGTGCGTTTTATGTTTTATATTTATGGTTAGATTCACATGGAATAAGCATATATGCTTTTTACTGCAAACTTATTTTTCTGCCTTAAACCCTTCATATAAAAATAACTTCTGTCTCAGGGACACAAATTTCAGTTATAGAAGAGAAAGAAGCTCATGGCCTCTCTGGTACACTATGGTGACTACAGTTAATAGCAATATATACCATAGACAAACGTTTTAAACAGTACATCGAAGTGGTCTCATCACAAAAAAAAAATGATGAGTCCATGAAATAAATAGTTTGACTTGTCTGTTCTGTATCACACATGCAAACAAACCCACAAACACACACATATGTAAGCAAATTAATGAATTAGAAAAAGTCAGTTCTGCAACAATTACAATAGGTAGTTACTACACTGTTAATACAAGTTAATTCAGATAATGTTAGACATTGTAAAAACACACAAACACACCACATAAATTATAGGTACCAAAGTCATAGTCATGGTGTTGCTTGAATATTTCAAGAATGACTCCTGGTAAGTCAATAAAAGTTAAATACATTTCTTTTGAATATGTAGGTTGTATAGGAAGAAATATCTGAAGGACAATGGAGGGGAAGACCTTCTAGTGACAAATGAAATCATTGCTTTAAAAAGTCAATGATGGGAACAGATTCTGAAGAGAGCAGGTGTTCCATGGAAGATATAAGAAGAGAATCCTTCTTCTTTGTTAGTTTTCCTACTTCTGAGGCTGCTCCAAAGGAATTAGCAGACATTGGTTTAATAAAGTTGCTTTGAAGAAGACTTCATTGATTTGTTCCCTAGATTAAAATGTGGTAATAAGGTTCCTATAAATAAAGTCATGAAGGAGAGGCTGTGGGGTAAAGGGAACACTCCTGTATGCTGGTGGGAGTGCAAGCTAGTACAGCCCCTTTGGATATCAATATGATGATTTTTCAGAAAATTAAGAAGCATCCTTCCTCAAGACCAAGCAGTACCAATTTTTGGTATATACCCAAAGGATGCTCAATCTTACCACAAGGACATGTGCTCAACTACATTCATAGAAGATTTCTTAGCATAGCCAGAACCTGGAAACAAACTGAATGCCCCTCGAGCAAAGAATGAATAAGAAAAATGTGGTACATTTACACAATGGAGTAGTACACAGCAGAAAAAAATAATGGCAACTTGAAATTTGTAGGCAAATATGTGGGGCTAAAAAGCATCATTTTGAGTGAAGTAACCCAGACCAAGAAAGACAATTATCATATGCACTCACTCATAAGTAGTTTGTAAATATAAAGTAAAGAAAATCAGCCTATAAATCACAATCCCAGAGACCCTAGACAGCAATAAGGACTCTAGGAGAGGCATATAGGGCTATAATCTGCACTTTGCAAAGCAAGCACATTTTCTTAGCATGGCCTCGTCACACAGCGAGCTGGGCAGTGTCAGTCTCCTTTTGTCACAGTTCTACTGTGTCTAAGTCAGCTTAATTGACTGTGATCCTTTAATTTTCCTTCCAAATTAACACTGTCTCCTTGATACATTGCCTAAGGAGGAAAACCTGCAAAAACAAGGCAACTAACAGTTTAAAGAATTTTTTGCTTTGAAAAACAATAATATTAGAGGTAATTAGGATCAATATTGGCTAATATTATCGGTTACAATAATTTTTTCTATTCCAAAAATTACAGTATTTCCCCACTGCATCCCTTTCCTTTCCTCTGCTGTGATGCTATCTTTTAAAGCTCAGCAGCTGACAACATTTGAGGCACATCTGAGAACTCTGTCTGAACTGAGTCTGTCTATACCCACCTTTGTAAAAACTTACTGCACTTGGTCAAAAAAATTATTGCCTATTTATTTACATTTGAAATTAATGTAACTCTAGTTTTACTTTCTCAGCCTTCTTGAGATCAGTTTAGAGACAGCATTTGGACACCCACCCCACTTATCAAACCACTATTATCTGAAAAGAATAAATATTGTCCAGCCTAATGAAAGCCTAGGCCCATGACCCAACAATCTTCTACTACACAAATAACCTAAAAACCTCAAGATGTGAACACTTTATTCTGTTCAAATTCTTGGGTTGTGAACTAATTCTCAAGGTAGTTGCTATCAACCTGTGGGCGATGACCACCTTCGTAGGGTTTGCCTAAGACCATTGGAAGACACATATTAACGTTACAATTCATAACAGTAGAAAGATTGCAGTTATGAACTGGTGATGAAAATTATTTTATTGTTGAGTGTCAGCAGAACATGAGGAACTGTATTAAAGGGACACAGCTTTAGGAAGGCTGAGATCCACTGTGTAACCCTTTCGTATGTCCAGAAGAATCTATCAAAATCACTGTAACCCTTCCAACATATTGTCACATTGTGGCCATGCAGAAAACATTACATCAATTAAAGCTTATCTACAGACTTGGTAGAATTAAGCTCTTCTCACTTTAGTTTGCTGATCAAGAAACAGGTTTGGGGTACTTATTCACCGTAAGTATATGGAATGAAATCAGTTACGGCTGAAGTATTTTCTGCAACTAGACTAACAGAATAAAATCTCAGCTTTTAGTATTTATAAGATATTCTGATAGACTTATGAAATGTATTTTACTATAGAGTTCTTAAGATCTGGTTATCAATTTTCACTTAGACATACATTATAAGAACCATTACATTATTATCTGAATTGCCAAAAGATGATATTTTAATCTTACTTGGCATTGTTTATCTTATGTATTAAAATATAGTCTCTAATGTTCAGTTTTTATGGCACCAAGAGGATTAAGGGACATAATAAATGGAAAGTACTTTCTAATACATTCTCCAATTTAGATAGACACATACTAGCTGGTAAGAAAAAATACAGTCGTGCAGCAATTAAAATTAATAAGAAATATAACACATTATAGTGAAATACAATAAGCACACTACATTCTTTTTGCAAGCAGTGGGACTTGACTTACTAGTTTACAATGATTTCAGTGATTCTGAGAACCTAAATTACACCAATGTAGTATGAACTTTTATTTTGTGTGTGTGTGTTTTTTTCAGGTTCTGCGTCACACAACTGTTTATTTTTATGCACAAAAGCAAAATCTTATATCACCATCAGTAGTACTTCTTTTAGATTTTGGAATTTTTATTTCTCCTTGTCATAAAAAGTAACATGTCATAGGAGAATATATGCAATTATCACAACTGCCTTCCCTTCACCTGATTCATTGAAGTGTAAATCTTTATGGAATAAAGCCACAAAGTAGAAAGCAGCTCCATGGGTTTCTATTTAATAGGAAGGAAAACTTGGCGACCTCCAGCACACGGATGTTCTTCAGACTGTAGGATAGATGGTCGGCTTTCTGGTTTGTAATGCCCGGAACAGTCCTGCGATTGAACCAATGAATTTCTCGGCTCCTAGTAGCAGTTTTAATGATGCCCATGTGTCGTTTATTATCTACTTTGTAGTATTTGAATATTTGGAGAGTAGTTAAATGAAAGGGAGAGTGATTTGTATCTTGCTATTTTCATGGCCTACATAATTTCTGGAGAGAAAATAGGTTATTTTTCAATCATGGAAATAAAACTTTCACAAATGAAACATTATTAACTCAAGGGGGAAATATTCATTCCCAAAATTACATACACAGATTTATTCCTCTGATTCCTTAGCTAATTAATGTATAATCCTATTATATCGTGAGGCATTATTGCAAAATTAAATCACCAATTTCACATCAAGCCCTTCGTCCTTTTACTCCATGCCTTTATTCTGTTCCTAATTTTTTTGTACGAATTTTATCTGTCCTTCCTTGGCAAACTTTCATCACATACCTTCATATCAAAACCCTTGTTTTTCTTTCTATCCCCATTCCCAGACTCTGCATGGACTCATAATTACCAAATATCTTTTGTGAGTCAAATTCAAGCAGTTTGAAAAATTTAACACAAATGCCTATTGTGACTTTGAAAATCTCTAAGTTTATCATAATAGTAGACACACAAATATGAAATTTTGAGAATTTCATGCATTCTGTTTTCATCTTTCTCCTGATATTCCTTCTGGATCCTCCTGGATCCCGGACACACACGATTTGTGTCCTCATTCTTTCTGTTAAATATGCTACACATTCCATTACTGCTGTGTATGTTCGACCAGATATTTGACATGCCACTAGAGCATGTTAGATTTCCCAGTGACTGGACCTTTGAAGAAATGAACTCTTCCTCTCCCTAGAGTTCCAGTCATCAGTTATGGGTGGGAGCTTTACTTTCCTCTTCCCCTTCCATGCTGAAACTGTGTTTGGCTTGAGCTGCCTTGGTTTTCGTCAATGCTGTCACTACTGCCATGATTTCAGAAGTACAGGTATTCCACTATGTCCAGAAAACATTGTATCTTTTCAGTGCAAGCGCCAAGTGCCTATAGCTCTTAAAATATTACTGCCTCTTCTCCACCATTATCCTTGAATCTGGGGAGGAGAGGAGGGAGATAAAGATGCTACATTTAGGACTGAACACCACATAGTCTTTATTTCTATGTACACCGACCAGTTGTGTGTGGGGGGAGTCTATGTTGATCTTCACACACATCAAAGCAAGTTTCTCTGATGAGATCTGAGAGACGCATTAATCTAGGGAGATAACAAGGAGTCCTCACGGACCAGTTTAATAAAGTGTCCCATTAACAAATAAAAGTATTACATTTTCACATAAGGTCTATGATCTATCTAGGTACAGATTCGTAGGCTCTATAACTGTGTTAGGTGTGAGTTACATGGTGGAGTAGGTCTTAAATTCAGATACCACTATTGCCCAGACATGGTAGCTGAGAATTTCACATCAGGATCTGAAGGCAGGAAGAAGACAGACACTGGGCTTGCCTTGTGTCTTTGAAACCTCAAATCCAACCCCCTATTAACACACTACCTCCAACAAGGCAACAGCTATGCTGCCAAGGCCACACCTCCAAATCTTTTCAAATTCTGACACTCCCTGTTGACCAAATATTAAAATCTATGAGTCCATGGGGACCATTCTCAAATGATCATATTACAATCCTGGGCCCCAGAGACTTGTAGCCATATCATAATGCAAAATGCATTTAGTCCAATTTCAAAAGTCCCCATAGTCTATAAGAGTCACAACATTGTTTAAAAGTTCAAAGTTCAAAGTCTCTCCTGGGACTCATGGCAATATTTTAACTGTACTCCCTGTAAAATCAAAATAACAAAAAGCATATGGCATACATCCAACATATATTGGCACAGAATATGTATTACCATTCCAAAGGGAATAAAATAGAGCATAAGAAAAACCACACTAGACCACACATGACTGAAAATTATCAGAGCAAACTCCAAACTCTGCAACTTCGTTCTGATGCAAAAGCACTCTTTAGGGTTCCAACTCTTTTCAGCTGTGCTGGCTACAACACACTTCTTTCTCTTGGGCTGATTTCATTCCCTGTTAGCAGTTCTGTTTGACTGGTATCCCATAACTCAGGCATCTGCAACATCTTGGAGTCTCCAGTGAAGTACAAGCTTCAGTTTTATAGCTTCACTCAATGGCTTCTCTGGGCCTCCTTGCAAAGACATCCCTGGCACATGCCAGGCATCAATGGCTTTTCTTGAGCTGTGGATGGAGATTCCACAACTCCTTTCTCTTACCCTTGAGTCTAAAGCAAGAACCACAAGGTTGGAACTTCTGAGTTTTGATTGCTGTGACTGGAACTTGTTCCCCTTATTCAATTACATTTTCATCAGCTTTCTGTTTTAGATGTTTTTCTTTACTGCTTAAGCTTTTCTGTAATTTCTTTTTACAAGTTAGCGGCTTCAATGTGTGGATTCTTGGCCCTGAGGTCACCACTCCTTCTATTCCATTTAGTATCAAGTTTCTTTTTAAACATTTTATCATCTTGAACACCAAATTTAACTTCAACATTAAAATTCCAGGAGCTCCTTTTTTCTTCAAGCTGTATATTTTGTATTTTTCTTTGCTCAGATTTTTTCCTTTTCATTACAGATATGAAGAAGAGTGGCCACTGATATTCATATGATATAGTCAATACTAGATTGTGTTGAAATCTCCTGTGTCAATCTCATTAATCCAAAACTCTTCAATTTTGCGCCTGGCAGATTTTTCAGAGAAGAAAAATCATTTACGTTCTTCACCAAAATATCACATTAATGGTCTCTAGGTCACTTACTAATATTCTTTTCCTCTAACATTTCTTGAACTAGGCCTTTACAGTTCAAACAATTCTCAGTACTGTGTTGAAATAGGAGCGGCGGCGGGGCTGCATCCCCAACACCCCAGCCGCTTGGCTAGCTCATGCCCGAAATAACAACACACAAACTGTATTCATTTAAAGAACTGCTTGGCCCATGAACCCTAGCCCTTACAGGCTAATTCTCGCACCTGGACTAGCCTATTTCTAATGATGTGTGTAAGCACCCCAAGGTGCGCTTACCGGGAAGATTCTAGCCTCCATCCATCGTTGCGTCTACCTGGGAGGGCTGAGCATGGTGTCTCTGCTCCCGAGCTGTCGGCTCTCTCTCCGGAAGCAGAGCAGAGTCTGACCTCACTTCCTCTTCCGCCCAGCATCCTATTCTGTTTATTCCTCCCACCAATGCTTTAACCTATCAGGGCCAGCAGTTTCTTTATTGCTCAGCCAATGAAATCAACAGATTGATATATGACACTCCCACATCAGTACTGTCTTCCATGTTCCTACTAATATTGCCCATTAAGCCCCACTTAAAGCATCGAACTGATTTTCTAATCCAGGATCCCAAAGTCCATATTCTACCAATAAGCTCTACCAATGAGCAGGCTTTTCATGTAATACCCTGTTCTCTGGTAACAACGTTTGTCTTAGTTGGTGTTATAATGCTATGAAGAGACACCTTGTACATGGGAACTCATAAAAGAGAACAATTAATTGATAGTTTTAGTCCATTATCCTTATAGAGAAGAACATGATAGCATGCAGTCATACCTGGTAGCTGAGAGTTCCATGTCAAGATGTGAATTTTGGAGGAAAAGAGAAACACCGAATCTGGTTGGAATTTTGAAACCTCAAAACTCACCCCCAGTGACATAATTCTTCCAACAAGGCCACACCTATGCCAACAAGGACAAACCTCCTATTCCATTCAAATACTATCATTTCCTGCTGGTGAAATATTAAAATCGATGAGGCTGTGAGGGCCATTCTCAAACCATCACAGTATATCATATAAAGTTTTCTCAAATATTTCACAATGCAAAACTCTTTGCTAGTTTTCATGTTCACTAAAACCAAAGAGTCAGCTTGCCATTGTCAATAAGACATAGTTTGTTAGTCTTTGCTATATATAATTGTTTTCAAATCATTTTCTAAATGCCATGTCTCATTATTATCTTTTGAAATGATAAAAAGTCCATAGGGATTAATGCCAAAAGAAAATTAAAGCAATATTTGTAAGATTCAAGAAAGATCTCATGGTATAGCCATGCTTTGGAATTCCGCCAAGTCTCTTACCCGTGGGGATCAATTAGCTTCACTCTTTTCTGCTACATAATGCTACAATATAGTTTGGGTCAGCCAATTCACAAGGGTTATTATTTTCAGCAAGCCAAAAACAAATGAAAATTTTCCTGATTGTCATGTAGATACTACTTTATTTTCTTCAGTCAATATCACAATCTATCACCCCAGGTCTTTTCCTGGGTGCTCTTCTTGCCTAATTCATGCTGAATTTCTTTGTGGATGTGATGACATTCAAAAGTTAATTGATCTTCTCTTCCTTTTTCATGTCTCTTAACATTTTCATTGTAGAAATGATGGAGACTTTCAATGAATCAAGTTTACAGTTCTTTGCTGCACAAGTCATATCCCTTGCTTTTAGCCACTGTGACCCCAATTTGGAAATTTTCTATCCTAAAATCTGACCTTTTTCTGCCTTGCCCTCAAGCCTTGGACACACACAAAAGCATGTGACCCTTTCATCATATCTAAGCTACAGCCTCTTTTCAACAAATACTCTGGCAGTGCCTTTGGAAAAAATAGTTCCTGGGGTCTGTTTATACAAAAATCTACACATGTAATGCTTCTCTCTAGTAACTGAAGTATGCCTATAGTCAGAACTAATATGTAAAATCTTGAAATATGTGACTCTTACTTGTTAACCTGTGATTTTTTTCTCTCAAGAGTTCTATAGTTACCGCCAAATTCACTGCCTAAGTACTATCCTTTTTTCATTAGAATTTCTCACCCTCACTGAGTTTAAAGAAAGATTTATTTTTACTCCCACTGTTAGTCTGGTTTCCCTGGCTTCTTTATTCTTTTGTTGTTTCTTTGAGCTTGTGTCTTTG
Source organism: Alexandromys fortis (assembly GCF_014885135.2). Lineage (NCBI taxonomy): Eukaryota > Metazoa > Chordata > Mammalia > Rodentia > Cricetidae > Alexandromys > Alexandromys fortis. The sequence goes on from NW_026067906.1 coordinate 3,966,321, forward strand.
TGTTATGGATATTTTATATGGGTCATGTACTTTATAGGTATTATCACTGGCTGAGTCTCTTTGTCTCTTTCAAATGTTAAATACAGAGCTTAATTCTTTATTTAAACATTTTGTGGGGGTTTTGCCGATATATCTCTGCATATACTTTTGAAGTTATTACATTAATTTATGTATGTGTTTATTTACATCAGTGGGCATTTGTATGGATTGGCATGTAGAGGTCAGAGCACAGGACATAGGGATTGGATTAGTTAGCTCTTTCTACTGTGTGGATCTTGGGGTTGAACTTAATTTCCCAGGCTTGTTGGTAATCATCTCTACTTGGTGGATGACTATCATAACAGCTCAAAAGTTTTTAAATTGATTTGTTTTCAAAACCTTTTCTGTTGTTTTTTCCCCCTAGAATTTTGGTGTCAGAAAAGTTACAAATTTATAAGATGTATTTTTCTGTCCTATGCAAAGAGATACATTCCATAATATAGCTATCTATATGAAGGTAGGTAGAGGAGATGACAGATGATTTGTGGATGATAGATACAAAAATAAAAGATAAATAGACATAAGTAGATGATAGATATATGAAGAAAGAGAAAAAAGAAATATAGATGATAGAGAGATAGATGATAGATAGATAGATAGATAGATAGATGATAGATAGATAGATAGATAGATAGATAGATAGATAGATAGATAGATAGATAGATAGATAGATAAGTGGGTGGATGGATGGATAGATAGATGGATAGATAGATAGATAGATAGATAGATAGATAGATAGATAGATAGATAGATGTAGTAATACTAAAAACAATATCATATCTTGTCCTGGTTCAGAATCGATGTCAGATGTGCTATGACAAGATTTGAACTCAGCAGTACAATGTTTATTAAGTTTCTATGCGCCTTTATAAAAAGTGAGGGATCTGTATTTACCTCCAGGCTGTTTATCTTAGGTCCTTATAAATGTCACTTCTCAGAACAGTGACTAATGTTAAAAGATTGCTATTCTAACCGAATTCCAGGGCTTGTCACTGTAGCTGTGTATCACATATTAGCTGTCAAACTAGACCAGTGCACTTTACACATCTGATTTTTGTTGCTGATTTGTTGTGTGAAAGTTTATGTCCTCTGAACTTGCCATCTCATGTCTTCTGTATTACAAAGCCCCTCAGGTCCATTTCATTGTTCCTTGGCTCTCATTTCTGTTTATTAGCTTCTTTCCACATAGGCCACCAGAAGCTGATAATCAGCACACTCTAACTCCCTATATTTCACCAACCATTTAATATTTTCCAATGGATACTCTTGAATATGAGAAAGGTATGAGAGTCCTTAGGTCAAGAAAACTTATCTCCCCTATATGGTAATCATTTGGTTTTGATGTTATGCTGGGAAAAAAAAAGATGAATGTAGCTTTCAAATGGGATGCAATTGAACAACTTGTAATCAGTTTGGACAACATTCATTTGTGCAATTACATTTGTACATGAATCCTGAGCTTAAATTATGTAAAGTGTGGGTAATTTGTTCACAGATAATTTTTCTGTTCTTCTCAGAAGTAATGTTATTTTTAAGCAAACCACAATTTGGATGCCACTATAAGTAAATCCTATGGTAGTTAGTCTGGATTATCTGCCAAGGGTCAGCCGCAGCAATTGACAGGTCCTGAGAGGATGCAAGGTGTCGGTTATCGAAGTCAATTAGGCATGCTAGTCAAAAGAATCTTGCAGCCTGATTCACTCTCAATCAGGTTACTTCTTTACTTATATACATACTCATAAGACAAACACAGAGTCATGTTTTTTCAAAAGATGCAAATTCTATCATTTTGATTTTGAACATATGTTTTATTTTCTATGACTTATCCAGGGTTGTAGGATCAGTTACAATTAATCAATACAGGTAGAACAGATTTTGCTTTTATCACAGTCCCATAATGCTATTTCAAAGAATCTATAGACTGTTTTTGCTAAGCCAAGCATACTTAATATATAATAGTCTTTTCCAGGCTGTCCAGGCTCGTGGTTTTAAAGAGTTAGGTAAATAGAAAATAACTATCAGTTGAATCATTCAGATCAGTTGAATTGTTCTGCCTTGACGAGTGTACTATCAGTCCTTAAGGGGTTTTGATGACAATGGGAGAAATAGTATTCCTCAGGGAAGAGCATACCAACTGGGCAATCCTAAAACATACATATAAGAAACATTACACAGACTAAGAAGACTGTACTTATCTATTTAATGTATATATTGTTAAACATAATTAAAATGTTCATGGAAAGCTTTGCATATGTTACTTTTCTAATTTTATTGCTTGACTCAGATATTATAATACTATGAAATCTTGATCTGAGGCTTCAAGAGTACAAGCCCTGACTCCATGCACAGATTACCTCTTAAATATTAGATTCTTTTTATTATTCCAATCTGAGTTTTGAAATACTTCAGCTACAACATTTGTGCTAGACACTTAAAAATCAGCCGATTTCAAAGCAAGCCAAGGACTGTGAGAGGAATTATAACTAATTAAAACAATATCAACTCTAACCCTGGTTCTGGATAGTTTACGAATACAGCTCTGAGTCTTTTAGATTCATTAGCTCATTATTTTTTTTCAAGTCTATTCATTTGGCATTGTTTCAATTTGCAAAGGAAATAGTGAAGCAGGGATGTTAGTCTGGTCAAGCTCACACAAAGGGAAGCAAATGGCAAAGCTGTTGATATTTTTTGTTAATCCCTACTCTCAGACCAATTCAAAGCTCCAGAAAATAATAGAAGAAAACAATTGGCAGTGCCTTGAAAAAGTGGCTCTAGGGGACAAAGTGTAAATGTTTCTATACTGGAAAGGTAGAAAACTTTGAAAGTGAGTCTTTCCGTACATGTACTTTTGATCTAGCTGCCTGTTCAGAGTCGAAAGATTTCTGAAAGATGGAGTTTCCCTTCTTTTTTGATGATATGTTTACTGTTTACATGTAATCTTTACTTTTATTTTCCTGTAGGTCACTAGAGAGCTGAAATGATAATGGATTTCATTGTTAGTGTTTGATTTTATTAATAATGGACCTCTAGAGATTTCCCATATTTTGATAAGTTTGAAACTTACTAATGGGTAAATTATACGTTAAACTCTTCAGCCCTGAACAGGTTTGTTGCCTGTACAATGGCTGCAACTTCCCTGTCATTGGTGCTGACCCTGAGGCTGCTGCGTCTAATTCTTGCCTGCCTCTTTCACCAGCAGCCCTTGTACCTTATTCCGGTTCAAACTGAAGCTGCTGACATTTCTGGAAGGAAACTACACAGCAGATAAACTAATAACTGTGACCAAGAGGTTGGAGTGTGGTAGGCTCAGGCAAGACACACGATTCTCGTTGATGAGAATCCTGCCAGTCACAGTGACCCCAGGGCAGCTGTGGACATTGAAATCAAGGATGACACAAATGTGAAGCCAGCTTCCATTTCAGGGGGAGAGCTGTTGATCTTATTCAATAAACTAAATGACAATGAATTTGTAGTTCAGCTGCCAGTCTCAGAGCCCATTGATGAAAGATCTGCAGCACAAGGGTATGAATGACTTTCAAGTTATTAATGTGGAGAAAATGATCCTATCAGTACTTTCTGTTATCAGTTGCTCCATGGAATGTATGGGAGATAATTAAGTAAATTGGCATCGCAAGCTTAGGGGTTAATATGGTTGGACATGGACCTGTCAAAAGATGTCAGAATTCCCTCTGACTTATTGTTGCACAAAGAAGGGCACACAAACATCCAGGAGTTGATGTGCTGATTTGATATCACACTCAAGACTTCCTAAGGAGCAGCTGAAGAATCACATGACCCTTGAGGTGATTGTAGTGTTTGCCATAAGCATTCCAGATTTGATCACAGAAGACATGGTCAAGGAAGTAGTAGTCACAGTCAACATTAGAGTATAAAAGGAATCAAGATAGTGCCACTGTGAAATCCAAGATGGTTGGTTGGTGATAGTGAGTTTGAAGGAGTCAGGAAGAAAAGAAAGCTGACCACATCACTCGAGTCACGGGATGTTGGTTTTAGGTCAATTCAAAGGCAATGAGAATGATGATCACAACATTATTGCTGCAAAGATAGAAATGATGCCCAGAAAACTGAAATGTTGAAGTTCTAGGAATACAGAGTTGCCATTAACAATATGACAAGTCAATAAAGAGGCAACATGAACCAATAGATATGCAATACATTGCTTCATTTATTCTTCTCTCATGCATTACATCCCAACCACACCACCCAGTTCCTCCCTCCCACCTTCCCTATCATTGACATCCACTTCTCCTATTTACCCTGTTGAAGTGGTTGAAAATGATGTATTGAGCTTACTGAAACTTTGAACATGTGGATGTGTGTTTGCATGGTTCTACAAAAAGCCTCCAGGGAGCTAGCTGTAGTCCTGCCTCTGACCTGTCTGGTGACATGTAAAGGGATGTGACAGGGAACCACTTAGTCACTTAGTAACTCTAATTTCTCTTCTCATTTTTGAAGCTCATGTCAATTACATTTGAATCATTTCATTATTTTCAAATAATCATAACATAAGCTTATATCAAAACTATCTTCTATGACTTTCTTTATTTTGATTATTTATTTAAAGCATGTTAATAAGATGAATGGAAAACAACAGATATATATATATATTAGTAATCGATTAAAGTATTTTATCTTGAAACAAAGTTTTCAAACAAATAGATTACCATAATTATTTTTTTGTTGCTAGATATTGAATCCAGGGTATCATTCATAAACGATAAATTTTCTGCCACTTTAAATGCTTAGAAAATGATTAGAGTTCTGAAGAAATGTGTTCACAAAACTTCTGAAACCTTTTGAAAATTTAATTGTACATTGGATTATATTAACATATCTGTTGCTGATAAAAGAACTTTTTTGGGAGTGAAGTGGAAAATGTAAATAAAGAGTGAAGTCTGTTGTATAACTCTATTAAAACTAATTTTAATCCAAAGCATTATGCTATTAATTCCAATATATATGTATACATATATAGGTATATATATGCTTTATTGTCTTTATTACAATGCAAAACTCATGAAAAAGATTATTGATAATCCATTTATATTTTTCTTATTTTACAAGCTTAACTATGCCTATGTTTCCATAACGATTATAAAAAAATTAATGTAATGAAACAAAAATAAGTATCCTACATGGAAAAACTATGGTATACTTTTAAGTAAATTAGTTCTCTTAATGATAATTAAATATGCTTTTCCTAGTTTATTTTTATTGCAGTCAAATATTTCTACTACCAAACTTAATATTATGAAAATTAATTAGTATACTATAATTTATAATAACTTTAAAGTAACTTTAAAATTTAGTATGCTTTTTATATATAATTCTAATAGACACCAATATTTTTTTTTGTTTCTGTAGAATAGATCTTCCTTCTGCACCTGGTTGGTGGATCCAAAATACTACCATCATTGAAATGAATATGCTCTACTGGTTGGTTAGCATCTTAAGGAAAATAAGCAGATAGATGCATAAGGCCGAGACTCTATTTCACGGTATAAATTTTATGCATTTAATTCTATTGACTCTGTTCCCCTATGAAACTCTCTAGACCCCTGCTTCTAAACAGCACAAATGGTTAAAGAAGAGAAAACAGAAGTGTTTGTGCTTAATGGTGTCCAGTAACTACTTTTAAAATGCAGTGAACTCCCTGCCTCACTGAGTTAAATGAGAGGAATAGAAAGGAAAAGTGGTTGTGTGACTTTGTTATATGTTATATTATTGGATTTATCGTAAAACTATCTTGGAAAAATGTAGTCATTGATCACAGAGAAACATTTTGAAACTTACAAGGGAAAATCATTTTATGTCATTGGGTCCTTTGAATATCTCAAGTCAATATTCTGCCTTATTTGTGATCTTGGTTATATTATTCATGCCCTATGAGAGCCTCCTCCTTTGTCTGAAAGAAAACTGTATCTCTCTTTTTCTGGCAGGTCTTTAAATGTCATCTTGGTTGAATAATTACCTTGTGGCTAGTAATTCGTGATACTTGTTAGTTTATTCAGTAGAGTTAAGTTTCCAAATTTTATACATTAACATTAACATTGGTACATAAATGACAATAAAAAAATCATTTAAATGAATAACCATATTTCCCATGAGCCTCTGGGTAATGTTCATGAATGTTCTTATATAGAACAACACAGGTGATCATTATTAGATACACCCACTTGAGTGCTCAGTTGGTGTAGGCTGGGGACTGCTTTATTGTGAATACCTTACACAGGTAGACTAGGGTTCTTCATAAGTAGACTGTACAATCTATCCTTTGATCTTATCATTTTTATACTGTATTCCCACGTTTTCTCTTCAAGAAAGAGATCCATGAATCTATTCTTTTTTGTTCCGTATTTTTATCCATGACCAATAACATTTTGTAAAAAATCCCCTTAAATGATGATAAATGCCCATAACCCAATAAGTGGCCAAAACTATCTATCCTATCTCTTGGGAATATGGGACTTGTGTTCTCTAGATTGCTTCCTATTCTCTGCAGGTGCTGACAATTTTGGGGGAACCTAAGAAAATTAAGAACATGTTAAAGTCCTGGAAGACCTATCTGTATCATTTGCTGTCAGTCTGTGAAATGGGAAAGGATAGTTCTGCCTGGAGTTGTACCTGAGATTGGACCATCGCAAACCTCTGCATCTCGGACTGATAAAGAAATCAAGGCAATAACCCCTTTCACAATAGCCTCAAATAACATAAAAAATCCTTATCTAACTCTAAGCAAGCAAATGAAAGTGTTGCATGATAAAATCTTCAAGTCTCTAAAAAAAAAGGAAACTGAAGAAGGCATCAGGAAAGTGAAAGAACTTCCATGATCATGAATAACTAGGTATATCACAGGAAAAATGGCCATCCTACCAAAAGCAATCCACAGCTTCAATGCAATTCCCGTCAAAATTCCAACATAAATTTTATAGAACTTGAAAGACAAGTCTCAACTTCATATGGAAAAACAACATTTCTAAAAAAAACAATCCTGTACAATAAAAGAACTATTGGAGGTCTCATCATCCCCAATTTCAAGCTGTACTATAGAGCTATAGCAATAGAACCCACCTGATATCCGTATTAAAAATAGACACATTATTCAATGGAATAGAATCAAGGACCCTGAAATAAATCCACAAAGCTATGAACAACATTTTGTTTGTTTGTTTTGGCTTTTATTTTGTTGTTATGTTTTTTTTTTTTTAATTGAGAAGCCAGCCATACAAATTGGGGAAAATGACAGAGTCTTCAAGAAACAGTGCTGATCAAACACAGTACCTGCATGTAGAAGAATTTAAAAAGATACATATTTATCACCCTGTACAAACTCAAGTCAAAGCAAATTAAAGACTCAATGTAAGACCAGATGTATCGAATCGGACAAACTGGGGAATAGCTTTGAATGCATTGGCAAAGGAGATGACTTTCTAAACTGAGCGCTGAGAGTGAAGACACTTGATTAATAAATGTAACTTCATGAAACTGAAAAGCTTCTGTAAGGCAAAGAGCACCATCAGTAGAACAAAACGGCCTATTGAATGCAAAAAGATTTCTACTAACTCCACATCCAATAGACGACAAATATCCAAAACATATAAAAATTTAAGAAACTAGATATTAACATCAAAGAATTTAATTTAAAATGGAGTACAGATCTAAAAAGAGAATCCTCAATGACTAAGAAATGCTTAAAGAAGTATTCAGCATCCTTAGCTGTTATGGATATACAAATCAAAATTACTTTGAGATTCCATCTTAGACCTGTCAGAATGTCAAAATTAATAACACAAATGCTTGAAAGTATATGGAGCATGGGGAACACTCATCTATGGGTAAAGGAGTTGCAAACTTGCTAAAAAAATTGGCATCATGAAATTTGCAGGTAAATGGGTAGAAATAGAAAAAAAAATCATCCCGAGTGAGATAACCTAGACCCAGAAAGACAAAAACAGAAGGTCTTCATTTATAAGTGGGTATTGGCTACTCAACAAATGATAACTAAGCCACAATCCATAAACTCAGAGTGATTATCTTAGGTAAAGTGATGGGCTCTATGAAGAACATATGGCTCTCCCTGCAAAGGGGAAATAGTATAGGTTTTGCTGGTGTACTTGGGTCAGGTGGGTTTGAATGATCAGGTTGGAGGGGGCAGGAGTAGGCCTTAAGGGCACGGGACGTAGGACAGAAGAGGAGAATGTGGTGAGAGAAGTCTAGAACTGGAGGTCTCTTGGGTGGTGTGGAAATCTAGTCTGGTGGAAACTTTCTGAAATCTATGAAGGACATACTAATGAGAACTCTTAGTAATGGGGAGGGGGTATAAATCTTCAACGGCCATTTATTGTAGCCAGGCAAAACTTGTAAGAGTGGCCAACAAATTTCTCACCTAACTTGAGGTCCATGCCATGAGAGAAGCCCATGCCTGTCACAGCTTGCATGACTGGGAACTGGAAATTGAATAGCCCAGAGACCTAGGTAGAACCAAACACAATTGGTCTAAAAAACAATGAAATGATTCATACTGATATTATTTTATATTCATTGATTGGTATATTATCCAGTCTTCGGCAGAGAGGCTTTCTCTGGTAGCAAATAGGAGTAGAAACAGAGACCCAGAGGCAAATATTGTGGAGAATCTACATAGGGTCAGGAAATCCCACAGAAGATTGTAAGAGTTGGGGGGAGAATGGAAGACACCAGAAGACCACAGCCAACAGAATCAACTAAGATGGGTGACTACGGAACGACAAAAAATAAATAAATAAATAAATAAATAAATAAATAAATCAGCAAGCATAGGCCCAGGAGGGATCTGCATCAATTTGTTAGCTTCGTGGTTTTGTGTGACTCCTAACTGTGGGAGCAGCTTTGTCTTTGACTCTTTTGGCTGCTCTTGAGACTCTTTCTCCTGCTGTATTACCTTATACAGCCTATTTTGTGCTATCGTGTTTTGTTGTTGTGTCTGGGAGGCCTGCCTTTTTCTAATAGGAGACATAGGAAGAGTGGGCTGGGGAAGGGAGGAAGTGGGGAAAGAGTAGAAGGAGGAGAAACTGTGGTTGGATTATGTCGTATGAAAGAAAATTTTACCTTCAATAAAGATTAAAATGTTTCCCTACGTCAAGTAAATATGTTATGTGTGATAACTTCTCCTTGAACTTAAAGTTAAGGGCATGAATTTGACTTCCATAACTATATTAAGTTATACAACCAAACCAAGGGAAATGAAGTAGTGATTAAGGTGCCAGATAAATTGACCTTTGCTTTAATCAAAATTAAGATTATCCTGGGTAAATTTGATTAAATAAGATGTGCACTTAAAATGTACTGGAGTTTTCCCAGAAGAAATACAAGAGTGAGATTCCTCTGATGATCTGAATTATTCATCATAATTTGAAAGCCATCGTTCAGACTTATGGTCATCTTGGAAGAGCAAGGAGAGACCATTGTCACTCTAAACAAGGAAATGAAGACCTTATCTATAAGAATTCAATTACAACAGTCTGGAGACTAACCGTGGAGGATTAATAGAGGCAGAGGACATTGCTTGAATGTCAGGCATTTTTTGCAACCCAGACTACTGACCCACAGAAAATATGTTATAATATATATGTCTTATTTAAAATGTTAATATTGTCGAACTGCAATTAATTATGCAGAAACAGAAAATTAATACAGAACACCTTAGATGTAATTATTTTTTATTGTCTCATTTCCTGGATTTTCAATGTATTTGTTGCATAGACAAATATATTATTTAAAATCTTGCCACCATCATAGGGAGAATTGATTAGAATTACTATGCATAGTCAATCTTACAAGTTCTCAGAATGTGAATGAAGCATCAGTTACAGTTATTTTTCAGACTTTTGATTAGGGGTTTAAACTTGTATTTTAGCAAAGAAAATTAAGTACAATAACACAGTCATGGAATTACTATGTTGTCAACTATTATAGACAAGTGGAGATATTTACTGTATAGATTAATCAATATTAAATTAATTGAGATATCCTGAAGATTATCTTCATTATCTTAATTAGTATCACAAGCAAAGATAAGCAACATGTACATTCTTTATAGAAGTCATGGGCAAACCCTTACATCACTAACATCTCAGCAATTGGCATTATATAAAACTTATCTTTATTTCTTTATTGTCTCTCCATATTGTCATTGCCTTTTAATATGCCTTTTAATATTTGTCTAACCTCAAAATGATTTCTAAAACATTGCTCTGTATAATTATTTTCAATAATCTGATTTTTCAATCACTATGGAAGGAAACCATTACCAAAGACAACTTGGGGAGGAAAGGGTTTGTTGTCTCCTAGAAATCTCAGGTCACTTATTACTGAAGAAACTCAGGGCAAAAACTCAACGTCAGGAATCTGGAGGCAGAAACTGATGCAGAGGCCATGGAGGAATGCTGCTTACTGGTTTGCTCTACATGGCTTGCACTACCTGTTTCCTTAAACAGCCCAGCACCGAGTGCCCAGAGTTGGCATCACCTGCAATGGAGTAGGTCCTCCCACATCAATCACTAGTCAAGTCCCCAGAGGACTTGTTTATAGGTCAATTTGAGGGATGCTTTTTTTTTTAATTGAGTTCTCCTCTAGCTTGTGTCCAGTTGACATAAAAAGTAGACAATTCACAAATCTCCTTTTTACTTTGGGCAATTGTGTTTACTGCATGATTTTAAAAGCTCAAATTTTTCCATGCATTTTAGCAGTTAAACACATAGTTAAAAGAATCTATTTATTCTAGTTTTCTTACAATCTTAAAAAAGACTAATTGTATTTCTTAAAGTTTCAAAAGAAGAGTTAACAAATGTTAGAGGAAAATAATGCCAAACATATTTTTATTCTTTTTCTGATGATTTGCATAGTTTCGAAATAGCTATGTTGTTTCAAAACTGATTTCTGTCAGACCTCAACATTTCTCTCTTGTTTTGAAACATTTTTAAATTTACAACTTATACTACTTGAGACAAGTTCCTGTGTAAGCCTTAATTGATTCCCATGTAGGAGAAGTTCATATAGAAGCATTGGTTCTAATTGTATTTTAAGATCAGTACTCTCAGTGTAACTGATGGCCTTTGTAAGAATTCGAGTTCCAAATTCTCATCAAATCTTAGTGCATAAGAAGTTCAGGAGAAAGGCCTCAATGCGTTTTACAACTAACAAGTTCTCCAAGTGTAGATGAAACACACTTTTCATTCTTTGAATTATCATAAACCCCATGTGAACCTTCTTACCACAATACAGCAAAATGTAGTATAAATTCACATGGTAAATAGGGCAACACTGTTTGCCCATGTTGAGAGCTGACACTGTATAAGCAAACATGCTTATTAAATTAACTCTTCTCCAAAGCTCCCTCTTGTCAGACAGGCCGGCCCCAGACCTTGTAGTAGAGAGAATGCAAACGAACAAAGTAAATTTATTATGACCTTAGGACCAGCTAGAGGGGGTAATTCCTTCTTGAAGAGAATGCTATATTTTGTTCCATGGTATAAAACTGCCCACAGTGGTAAAGAGAAGTTGGAAGCTCATCAGTTGAGAAATAACTCTCTCCCACCAGGAAGTGTCTCAATCAGGAAATCACATATCCTTGTTAGAGAAAACCTTCCCCAATACACTTCTGTCAGGGGCTGTAATTTCCCAGTTTGATGATACAAGCTTTTGTTTTCTCACCCAGGCTTCTCCAGTTGCCCATGCTGAACGGCATAGTACTCAGTTTGGTAACAGTTTTGTTATCTACCTACTATTTCTATCTTCTACTTTCTACTTTGCTCTCTATCTTTAAAAAAACTTACTCTTTTAAAATGTCATTCAAGGTTCTCGTAGCTAAATTTCCACCCAGAACACCAACCATGATGAGTTCTATTTTGTTCTCTTTCAGGAGAAGCCAGGTCTGGGTATTAAATTTTAAATTCATTAAATGCTTCCATTTTGCCCCTGATGTAATTCCTTTTTTAATCCATTTCCATGAAGATACTCGTCACCCAAATCTTATTGCAGTACACTTGGTTCTAGGAAGGAAAATCTCTCAAGGGGTGGGTTTTAAGTTGGCTATGAGAAAGAGGCTTTCAATGTGTTGCAAATAAACACAATTTGCATTTTACATGCTGTTGCAAACCTATTGATATTGCCATCGTAAACAGGACATTAAAAAGAAGAGGGTTTTACTTTTCGAATTAAACAGAACTAGGATGGAATTCTGACTCTAGGGCTCAAAATTGGGCAAAGTTCTGTAAGATACTGGCTCATCTTTTTCCTTTATATGCTACGAAGTAGAAACACTGGCAGTCAGGGACTAAGAAAACGTGAGTAAAATTACCTGGCATGTAGCAGGTGCTCAATAAATAGTAGATTTGTTCTGTTTCCCAGACTCTAAAGTCAGGCATTTGGTGCCAGATAACTTCATTTTCCAAAACCATTTTCTGTGTGAGCCAGTTGGGCCACGTTCATAGCCCATATGTTCCAGCCAGATAAACCCTCATCTGCTGGCAGATTTCAGCAATGAGAAGTCATTTTTTTTTCATTCATCCTATTGCTTTTGAATACTTCTGGTTTTATTTTATTTTTCCTTTTGTCAAGAATGGTCTGTGGTAGGAGGCAAGCAATTTACCTGAGGGGAGCATTCTGCCCATCAATATAACTTAAAACACTAATAAATATCTAATACAGAAATTTTAACATGATTCTGGAGGTCTTACATACAATGACTAATTTATTCTGCAAAGCTAAGTTTTGACATAAGTGATCATAATAATAGTATCCCTCTTTAATGGGAGAAGACATTGAAACCCAAGGGGAGGAGTGCTTGATTCAAAGTTACATAACCTACAAAATGACAGAGCTGGACTAGGAATAAAACAAGCAAATAAAATAGAAATTCCAACTTTATGTGGTAAAGCAAGCTTATAATCTCAATGTGTAAAATTCTGAGGAAACAGATTAGCAGTTTGAGGCTAGACTGGGATACATAGAAAAATACCTTGCAGGATCAGAGGGTGGGGAAAGAAAATTGAAGAAAGGAAAAAAAATTCTTGCATCCTGAATTCTCATGAAATCTACAAATATATTGGAGTAACTTCAAAATATATAGCTCTTAAAATGTAATGACCAGAGAGTCATTGTTGAAGAAAGTGAATTTCAGCTTTAATAATCTTCCTTTTGTCATGTCTCATTCCGAAATTCAAATTGCTTATAAAAGTCCAATATAACAAAATTGGATTATCTTGTGTGCAAGGAGGTTCTTACCTAAGCTCAAAATCAGGTGTGAACACTTCACAATTACAAAAATTATAGTGAAGTATTTAAATAACCTGGGTTTATTAACAAAATCAAGTTGTCAGGTATTATAATGGTCAAGCACACAAGTAGCTATAGTGATTGGCTATTTGGACTATATCTAAACCAGAATGTCAGGGAAGGAATACATGTACTTATATTTACTTCATTGCCAAAGGTAGGGCCACACTTCTCTTCAGCTACAGTAAACATTTATACCATTTACTTCTTTTCTCTTCCATGAAAAGTCCAACGTGAAGAAGTATTAAAAAGTCCTGTTAAAAAGGCATGAGAAAACATTTGAGCCGGGCGATGGTGGCGCACGCCTTTAATCCCAGCACTCGGGAGGCAGAGGCAGGCGGATCTCTGTGAGTTCGAGACCAATCTGGTCTACAGAGCTAGTGCCAGGACAGGCTCCAAAGCCACAGAGAAACCCTATCTCGAAAAACAAACAAACAAACAAACAAACAAACAAACAAAAAAAGAAAACATTTGAGAAATTTTCACTTCATTTTATTCTGTCGAATTATGCCAGTTGGAAATGATTCTTGCTTCTCTTCTACCATGTTGATATAGTTGTAAAATTCTTCCCATTATTTTCAGTAAAACTGCCACGTAATCTCTTGTTTTAACATGCACATGAGTTTCACTCAATTTTTAAAATAAATAGTCGTGAAATCTCCTACATGGACACCGCAAAGCTTAATATCTGCAACATAGGCAACATGGGGTAGTTTACTAGTGTTACACAGCGATATTTTACTATATGCTAAGTAGGACGAAAAACAGAGGGGCAACACATTCCAAAATCAACTGAGTGCAGGAAAGGATAAAGCAGGAAAGAGCCTATTTTGAATAAGAAAGCCAGGACAGGCACTTAAATGGTAATGCTATTAGTCCAATCTGGTTTATATTTAAACCAGTTTAAACGACTTTTGAGGTAATGCATTGAGGATATATTGCCTGTGGATAAGGCCAGAATATTAGTATTAGGAAGATCAAGGAAGGAGCTATTGTGTAGCTGAGACAGTGGCTGAAGTTAGCAGTAAAGGGTAGGGTAATGTGGGCCATCTGTTTAGATTATTCCTTTAAGGGGGACACATTCTGAATTTACTGTATCAGAAAATCTGAAATTCCACATTAATCCTCTTTTCAAAGGTTCCACACACAACTCTGATTAGCAGGAAAAAAATCAAAATCACTGGAAAAGAAATGTTGGCTTGAGAGTAGCTAATAAATCGAAAAACCCTTAATTTTGTCTGTCTTTAGAAACAGGGAATATAGCAGATTTCCAAAATAATTAAGAAGAAGGGCCTATTTTCTTTGTAAGCAAAGAGCTTCATAATCTATAATGTGGATCAAGTAAATTTTTCTCGTATCTTTCTTCAAGTGAGCATTGGCGGGCTGCAGACACACGTGATTACCCTTCCCGTATTTCCTTCTCTTTGCTTCATTTTTTCTCTGCCCTCTTGCTTCCAATTCCACTCATGTGTATTGGAGAAGAATTTTCCTACTTCATGGTTCATCCAGTCTCAGGAGTGAAGATAAAAATGCCTAGCATTTCTTCCGTCGATAGAATTTTTCACACAGTACTTGTATAAAGAATAATTCCGGTAGCAGCTATTGGGAAAATACATTTTATTTCCAGTATATTGTAAAGTCTATTTTGACTGGTAAAACTTAAAGAAATACATGAAAATCATGCCCATAATTATTTAAATTTTCAAAGTAATCAAAAATAATGAGTGTATTTAAATGTAACTAAACTAACAGTATGCCTTACAAAATTTAGAATTACTGACACGTTAGGCAATTTTATCATTCACATTTATTTTGGCCTTCAAATGAAGAATATAAATTTAACTTAGGAGCTTGCTTGATCTCCAGGTGATTTTTATAAATATTCTCTCAGGGATTTACATCACACCAGTAGTGATTGAATCCTCCTTTTCCTTCCATTTGTTTCGAAGTTCGGTGGCAATTTTTACCATTATGCTCTATTACCTGATACAGAATGGACTTACAGCACAAAGTAAGGGGATTTACTCTTCTATGAGGTTGTTTTCCTAAACCCGATACAGCAGTATTTCACATGTCCTCCAGGCCCTAGTGACATTCTCTTGACACTAGATTTTGAAACACAGAAGGAAGTCCCCATCATTTAAAATCGAGTATGAAGCTAAGAACAGCTGAAGACTTTTGGTCGTTTTTCTGCCTCTGATTTTAAACCTTCTGGGAGTTTGTCCCATAATTAAGTGCTAATGCATGTCTCCTGGATAGAAGTGTGAAATAGTTTTGTATAGCTTGGATTCTGAGAAGTCTAGGTCAGGTGGCTAATGTAAATCAGACGAATAAAAAGGATTATCATTCCTAATTTTTTTTTTTTTTAGTACGAAGTAGGAATAAGTATTGGGCCTTGCAGAATGCTCTTGGAATAAAAGTGAGTGAAATGGAAAAGTACAGCATATATTTCTATATTTCTATTACAATGCTGATTAAAGATACCATTACAGAATGATAGAGCCATTGGAACAGAGACTGTTCATTTGCATCTGATACGTAAAACTTAAATATGAAGCAAGGAGCGATGGTTGGTAGTTTTCTTGTCTAGAAGCGGGGAAAGCACCGTGATTATGAGAGGAGTAAGGAAAAGAAGAGAGGGAGCATGGAGGAAAGTCTAGAGGGTCAAGATTCTGTTCTACCAAAAATGTCTTGAATAAATTTGTTTAAAAGTTTGTATCCCAGCATATCAAAATGTTTCCAAATCTTTCAGTACATTTTCCTATTCTAGGGTCTATTAAAAGTAAGTGAAACTCATTCCAAGAAAAATAGTTCTTCTTCATTTATATACTCAAATATTTGAATATATATTCAATTTCTTTTTTATTTACATACTGTGGATATATATTGAAATACACTCATAAATATCAACTGTGAATAGAGTCAAGCCAACTTCTACACAACTCCATATTTATCACACTTGGTTTCAAGTTTTGTGTTTCATTAAATAAATATTTTGCTTTTGAGACCCACTAACTACTCATCTTTCCTCATAGCATATAAGGACATGGTCCACTCTAGCTCGGTCTGTTTCTCTCCAGGAATCAGTTGTTCCCTGTAATATGAAGGGGGCCCACATTTTTACACTGCTTTAAGTTACCCCATTCCTGCACAGCTTCACAAGTGATGGGACAAAGGCTGACCAGTTCATTTGCTCAGGGCACAGCAGGCAGAATGGTTGGTGATTTGCATCAATTTCCTTTGCTTCCCAAGTTCCATGAAAATAAGTGGAATAACCCAGGATGGTTCTCTGATTACATCACAGCTTTAGGATTTACTCCTTTGCAGTAGTGTTGGAAGCAACCTTGTCCCACCATTTTTACTGCATAAGTTATACCTGGTCATCAAGCAAAGTGTAGGACTGTGTTTCAGTTTGTTCAAATCAGCATCTGTGGGTTTATAAACCATAAGTTCCCCCAGTTTTGACATCCCCAAATTATGATGTGGACATGCTGTTGTATTTCAGTTCAGTAGCAGAATTTGGGGCTTTTGCTCTCTGTGGTCATTTTGAACGAGCAAAGGAAGAACGTTGGGGTCTTTTATTATACAATTACTAATATCTGGAGGTTCTACCCTCATAACCAAATTTCCTCCCGAAGGCACCATCTTCTACTGGAATCTGATCGAAGTTCAAGATTTCAACATACAAATTTTGCAAGATCACATTCAGTCCAGTACATTGGAATATGCTTCTTCCTAATAGCAATCTTACATTTTGTAGAGCTCATTCCTTCAATATTTTCCGGTTAGAAATAATTTGGTTCATGCTGTATAATTAAGTACTATTGAATCTGACACCTTACCCTCCTTTAAAAGCACTGTGCAAATCACATGCTATTAGTCGCCATGGAGATATCCGAACTGCCAACCACCTCTTAACTTCAAACATACATACACATAATCAGCGAACGGCATGGATGAAACTTCCATATTTTAGAGCATCCAACAGACACATTCAGTTAAATTGTCCTCCCATATTCCTTGCGATACTAGCAGAAACTGGGTCTTGGAATGCCAGTGACATGTATTTTCATGCAGTCTGCCAACGTCTGTGTCTTTGTAGCAGTATTGATCAGAGAATCAGCTACTCCTTTCTCTCCTGTTCATTTTCTTGATTTCTATCGGCACAGCCCTCTATGGTTTACTTTGAATTATTTAAGCCATGTTTAAGCTTGAATGCCTGATTATTCATCTTCCATTCCATTCAATAATATTTGAAGATTATACATCTACGACAAGTTATTTTGAGGAGACGTAGTGATCAAAGTAGCCTACTCAGTGCTTATGTCCATTTACAATTGTTTTTTCACACTAAATTTTGTACCCACGTTGTTCCAAAGGAATAAAAAAATACAGCTTTTGGTATGGATGATTAGAGTAACAAATGCTTACAGCTATGTGCTTTAAAGCTAGCTCTCAGAAATGAGGCAATTCATTATTAAAATGTGCTTAAAAAGTCAAATCACAGAAAATATCCACGTACATGCATATACTGCAATGAATTTACAGCAATCTGACTGGAGAATTCTCTTACTTCAAATATTAACTTAAGTAGAATTTTCCCAGTCACTATTTTATGATTTGGAGAAGTATATGATGAACAGAGAATGATAAAGGAATAAAAAAATATTATCAGTAGATAATATATAAATGAAAATCTTCATTTTTGATGATTAAAATGAGTTCAGAAAGACTTTATATGATGCTTACAATGATTCACTGGTGTTAGTATTTTGACTACATATCTGCATTCTGTGGTTATATAAAGCAGATTTACATGTATAACAATCATGATTGTTCACCAACCACTCAACATGTGTTTAATACTATATATGGGTTTTATTTGGGTCACCTCATTTAATTTTACAGGAGCTTTACTAATTAATATCAATGACTATAATTTTATATCCAGTGTGCAGCAGTGTTGTGTATCACAGTGAAAGTAAAACTTTGACCCTAAGTGCACATCTAAGTGTATCAGAGTCAAGGTTCTTAGCTGAAGTGCTGCCCTTGCAGAGAAATGTTTTGAACGCTTTCCTATCACACATATTATTACCCAAGGTGGGAGTATAGAGAAGCCCACTCCCCTGCCAACCAAAACATGCATTTTAAGATTGTATCATTTTAATTTTAATAGAAATTAATTTAAAATACAAATCTGAACACAGTCTTGTAGGCAAAGATTAAACCTTAGAGGAAACAGTAACAGAAAATCCTGTCAATAAAGAACAGCTTCCTTAATGTGTAGTGATTAAAGTATAGTCAACCAACGCAAGGCTTCTCTGCATGCCATTTTGAAGTGCGCTTGCAGGTGAAATATTTTCATTTCCACTCCAGAGTAAACATTGCTTTCACTTTGCCTGGCATCCAGTGCTCATTTGGTTGGCGTTGTGATTCAGAGGCAGGAGCTAAGCCAGGGTTCTGTTTATTATTCTCTTCAAGTTTCCTACTACTCCCTGATACTCTGAAAAGAAAACAATTATTACTCATTTCCCAGAGGGAAGATCAAACTGTGCATAAAACTATAACTGGTCTGCCCCAGTTCTGCAGCAGCATGCTAGAGGGACCAGTGCTCCCTTATGATTTGTTTAAAGAAACAAAAGAAAAACACAATGGATTTGCATTTAAAACTTTTGAAATCCAACCCCTTGTGCCCACATAGGTAATCTAAATGTCACATTTTAAGGCAATGAGAATTCAGAGAGGTTTATTTTTTTATTTATTATTTTGAATTTGACACTTAAAGAAAACTCAAGAGCCTCTTTGTTCTCTCCTTACCTTTCCAGAAAAATAATCAACTGAACAGAAGTAGAGCAATCGCAAATAGTGGCATCACAAAGATGGTGCCATGAGATTTGATTTGCCGTCAGAGAAGCATGGATTTGTCTAACTTTTCATGTGAATCTGAAGATTTGTCTTGCAGAAGTAATTTTTACTCCTTTTCTCCATGGAGGAAGCAAGCAAATTTCTGTTTGGATTCAGTACCTGAAGTAGAATCAGTGAACTCTTGAAAACTGTTTTAACTCCTGATGTACACGCATAACAATCTGAAATATTTTTATAATGTTGAATATATACGCTTTTATGGTAAAAAAAAAGAGAGTAAAAACCTCTAGTAGGCAATTAAAGAAGAGTTGGAAAGGTCCCTTCTTTTATTTTTTGTTAATATATTGAGCCACTATGGTACCACTTGGGTTTTTATGTGATATTATAAATGTTCTCATTTTTAAATTTCTACTTGCTCATTTATTTACTTTTTATCTTAAAAACAAAATATAATAAGATAAAAAAGAAACATCTCATCAAGGCTGAACAAGGAAAACCAACAGAAGGAAAAGAGCCCCCAAAGCAAGAACAAGAATCAGAGATACTTTCAGGAGTCCCTTAACAATACTAAACTGAAAGCTAAAATATAAACGCAGAGGGTCTGATGCACAACCATGTAGACCCTGAGAGTGTTTGCTGAAGTCTTTGTGAGTTTATATTGGCTTCTCTCAGTTGTTTTAGAGGGCATTGTTCTCTTGGTGTCCTCCATTCCCTCTGGCTCCTATACTCTTTCTACCTCCTCTGTGGGTTTCCATGACTTCTGAGTGGAGTGATTTGATGCCAACATCCCGTTTAGGGTTGCATGATTCAAAGTCACTCTGTGTGTACTGTCTGGCTGTGGGTCTCTTTATTTGTTCATACGTGCAACAGGAAGAAGATCTTTTAATGATGACTGACTAAGGCATGACCCTAAGAGTAGAGAAGAATATCATTAGGAGAATATTTATTGTTACTGTTTTCTTTAGACTAGTAGATTTGTCTGTATCCTAGGTGTCTGGGCTATCTAGTCTCTGGGTTCTTGGTTAACATGCATTGTCAAGAATGAGTTCTCTCTTACGGAGTGATCCTAAGGTGAAATCAAACATTGGTTGGCTACTTTCACAAGCTTTGTGCCACCATCCTTGGTATATTTTACAATTCGTCCAGACTGTAGATCAAAGGCTTTGTAGCTAAGTTGGTGTTTGTTTCTCTCTCTTTTGGTAGCCTTCGGAATACCTTCCCTTAATGAAGACACTGAAGATAGACCTGCTCACCCTCTCCAGCTTAGTAAGTTGTGCGGGCGTTATGTCTAGCAGTGTGGCCTTACTGTTGATTACCTGAGTTGATTGGGAATTTTTGTGGGTCCTCTTTGGTCAGCAGCTCCATTGGATGTAACCTAGTTCCAGAACTGGAAGCCTTGTTTGGTGACAAGAGAGCCAATTAGAATGCTGTCTCCCTCATTATTGGGAGACTTCACTAGAATTACCTTCATATACTTTAGGAAGTTTCCACTGCACTAGGTTTCCATGTCCTGCTCCCCAGCTGCCCCTCATTGTATTACAGTTTCAGGATTAACAGATAAAAGCTGATGCACGTGTTTTCAAATTACTTACATTTTTTTTGTAATTCACTTTCTACATCTGCCTAATCCTTACTCTCAAAAACAAAACATAAAAATCAGAAAGAAAAGAAAGTAAATTGAATCAAATGTGTATCTCACTGCTATTATATTGGCTATTTTATCTTATTGTGTTTTTTAAGCTTAATGTTTAGCATCACTCCCTCTGCACATAAATCTTGATATCATAGTTACTACATAGATATTAAGGCATTATTTCAAAGATATTGTATCATAAGTCACTCTCCACAGTTAATGGCATAGCTTACAAATATTGAAACTCTTGTGTTTATTTGAAATAGTTACTTAACAAGACTAGTTAATTGCAGCAGCATTTTTACTTTAGCCGTGAGCCAGCAGGTAGGGTGAAGGATGAACTGAAATGACATCAACTAATTTGACTCTTGTTTTAGATACTTATTGATGCTCAGATAAACGTTTCCAGCAAGAAGCAAGTCAGGAAGTATAGGCTTGTTTTAGCTTACTCTACCTGAAATATAGAATCCATCGTGGTAGGGAAATCATGGCAGGAGGAGCAGGCAGCTGTTGTACATGTTCTGCCATATACAAGAAGCAGAAGAAAGATGAAGAATTTCGGCAAGGCTGTGAAACTTCAAAACCCACCCTTACTGATGTTTTCCTCCAGCAATGTTTATGTCCAGAAGGTTCCAGAACCTCCAGTACTCAGTGCTTCTAACCAAAGACCAGGTGTCCCAACGTATCTGTTTATGGGGTCAGTCCTCACTCCACCTATCACAGGTCTGTTGTGGTTGCACCTGGGCTGATGTTCTGGCTTGATTTCAACATTTTAGCCCTGGGCCTTTTCTCACGGAAGACTGAGTTGTTAGATAATAAGTGACCATGGGTGATGTGGGATTCCCCTCTTTATGCTGTGCATGCCATTGGTTAATAAAGAATTTGCTTTGGGCCTACTGCAGTGCAGAATAGGGCAAGGTGACTATTCCAAGCAGATAGAGAAGAGAGCTCCACATGAAGCTTCTAGAGAAGACAGATGCCTGGAGCCTTGCTAGTAAACCGTGAGCCTCATGGTAAAATATAAAATAATAGAAATGGGTTTAAGATGTAAGAGCTAGCTAGAAAGACGCCTAAGGTAATAGGCCAAGCAGTGTTGTAATAATGGCGGGGAAATGAACAAGCAGCCTCCACCTACACATTGGAAAATTCTAAACTAGCCCAAGACTTCTTTCATACTAACATAGTAGCAATTCTGCTGGTCAAACCAACCTGCTAAGCAGATAAATAAAAGGTAGAGAAGACTAAACTTTACAGGTCTATGAATGACCAGTATGATTATGTCATTAATTAAATACTCAAATGTTGACTAGTCATGTAACAAATATCTGTATAAAACATATGTTATTATTATTAACTTATTTGACTTATTTTTCTGTTCAGATGAATATGCCTTTTCACAAACAAGTTAACGTTACTTTTTGAAATGTATAAATACTATGATTATTCTTTATTCTGGTCTCTGTACTGAATAATGCAACTGTTGACAAACTGTTTACAATACAAATTGCTTCTACATTATTCAACTATATATTTCTTTCCTTATAAATTCAAAATTCTGTATATTTAACATCAAAAATAGAAAGATAACATTAGATTTTGTCTCTTTTTTCTTAAATATGATTTCTTTTTCTTTCTTTTGTTAGTAATCCCAGTGGAAAAATATCAAACATAATTATCTAACAAAACTTGCCAGTGAGATAATTTGTATTTTAAAATTGAAATGGTTATTATAACTTAGTAAATGCCTTTTGAAACTTACCTGATGCCCTTGATTGCAGAGAACAGTGAAGATATTCAATAGCTTCCTGTAATAATCTGCATATTTTTAATAACAGAAAGTGTCTTGTTATTTTGTTTACATTTTTGTTAATTTCTTCAAGGCCAGTATTTTTTTTACTATTTGTATTACTATTTGCTTGTTGTTTGAAAAAGTAGTAACATAAGTAGACCTTACACTGTATCAAGTATTTAAATATGTCTACAATGAATAGTTTAATATAATAGTTATTAATCATAGTGCTGCAGTGTTACTCTGTCAGAAAACTTATATGTTTGGAATTATTACATATTTGCCAAATTGTTATTTGTATTTAAATACAGATTTCTCTCTCTTTTTTCCTTATTTTATACATGTCTATAGAGGCTCAGAAACAAAACAGTTGCTTATGAATTAGCACAAAGAATTCTAAGACATTTTATTTTTTCACTATTCAAAACACAAAATTAAGCATCAAAGCTTGTCAGTTGTCTTTGGAATACTGTAATGCTAGTTTTTTTTTGCCCTATGAAAACATTTTGGCATAGTATTTTTTGGGAGTAAAAGGGCTGTATGAGCCTGAAGTTTCATGTTAAAATTTCCTTAATTTAGGGTACATTTTGTAAAATGTGTTCACGAAATAGAATCCTGTGAACTTTTAAAAAATAAATATATAGAAGAAAATAAATAAAGCATTTAAAGTTTTTTATTCATCTTGTTTAACATACACTATCACTTTACCACATTGAACAGAGAATATTATTTAATACAATCTTAATTATTAGTCTTGTTTTCTAAACAAATTGCTAACTCATTATTACATACATCTGGGAAACCCATCAAAGAATTGAACACACTTAAGTCAGAGTAGTACCCGTGTTTTAAATGAGTCAGTAATCCTTCAGTACAGTAAATGGAAGGGAATCAGTCTATTTCTATTCTGTGTGTAAGAGGTAAGGACACAGAATGTCTACATTATCTGTGATTCTTCTCTAATGAAGCCATCTGTTACAAAAAGGAAGTGGAGCTGCAATTGCTGGCTTGCATCTAATGTTGGAGCCATCCAATATATTTGATGGAGGATCATAACAGTCTTGCTGTAAGGAATTGGATAGTTCCTAGAATATGATATAATACCTCAGAACACATAATTTGTCTCTCCCCAAGAAACAATTTCCTACTCAACACTGCTGAAATTCTTCAGTCATGAAATTCCAGCTACATAATTGCATTTTATCTCCTGCAAACCTAATTAACTAAGCTGCAAAAATATTTTGTTAATATAATTGATTTTAGAAACAAATTATTTGGCTGTGATGGTCAAGTGAGAAAAAAGTTAAGTTTAGAATAGGGAAATAGTTAAGTTAAAAATACAAAGGTTTAAAAGGTGTATAATTGTGTGGATATATCTACCATAATTAGCTAGCCACGATTTTGTATTGTGGGACCGAGTAACCTGAACATGTAATGCTGCTTTTCATATTCTTTTATGTCTGCAATCTGTAGTAATTTTTAAAAAATCACTCCCACATCATTGTTGGTTATTGATATTTTGTGTATTTTCAGTTTCATAAATCCTATTTCTAATTTTCTTATCTCGCTTCATGGTATGTTACTAAGGTGTTTGGTGTTGACATTTGGTGTTGCTTTCTTGATTTCCCAAGATTATTAATGTCAGTTGTCCTGTGGCTAATAAGGGTCTCAGACAAACATCCTCATTTCATTGTTTAATATCTTGGTTTTTCCTTAGTATTCAAAGACAGACAGTTTTGCATAATGAATTGGTGGAAATTAGAAGATGGCTATCATGCGTGGGATGTAGTTTTAATTTCAGATTTAATATCCCAGAATTGTAAAATTGAATGCAGATCTATTTCAGAAAGAGAAGCATCAATAAAACAACTTTTCACAGAGAATAGTGAAACAGCTGTGTTTATTGGATTCTTTAGCCACGCTTCCCATAGCTATGTTTGAATCTATTGGACCATTCCTCACAGCGTCTACATCTACTGCCACATTGTGAGACTTTCAATTACAGATACATTTCTTTATATCACCATCAAAAACAAGACAGCCTCATCCACAGTAGACATTACATTAAATTTTGTTGATGTTAATTAACTTCAATCATCATATCCTTATACAAGCTTTATACTTTTAAAATTTACTATGCTGGGACCAGGACATATCTTAGATGGTAAAGTGCTTGCTTTCTGAAGAAATGGAGCTGAGTTTATTCCCATAATTTATATAGACCTGGGCAGTGGTATTTGCAATTCCAGTTCAGAGAAGGCAGAAACAGGATATTGTGGCAAGCCTAGTCTACATGAGTCTCTGTCAACTTAGAGACCCTGTCTTGAAGCAAGAAATAAGGAGAGGATGAGGAAGAAGAGGAGGAGGAGGAACATGGGTGAAGAAGAGGAAGAGAATGAAAAAAAGAGGAATAATCATATGAAAAAGAGGATGAGGCTCAGGAAAAGAAAAAGGAGGAGGAGGAAGAGAAAGAAGAAAGAAAAGTTGGAATGTACAGGAGGAATGAAATACAAATTTCACCTGTACAAATGTGTATAAACGGAGGCTGTTCATTCTTTTACAGTCACCCAGATCTGAATAATCACACAGAAACCATATTCATTACAACACTGTTTGGCTGATGTCTCAAGTGTATTTCTAGATAGTTCTTAAATCTTAAATTAACATATTCCTAGTAATCTGTGTTTTACCAAAAGGCTGTGACTTACCAGGTAATGTTCTGTTCTGGTGTCTTTCTTGCTCAGCAGATACATGGTGTCTCTCTGACTCTGCCTACTCTCTCTCTATATCTTCCATCCTGCCTATATTCTGCCCTGCTATAGGCCGAAAAAACTTCTTTATTAACAGTGGTAATGAAACATATCCATAGCATACAGAGGGGAATACCACATAATCTCCCCTTTTCTGTCTAATTAAAAAGGAAGGTTTTTAATTTAACATAGTAAAATTACATATAGAAATACAGTTCAAGCAAGAATTACAGTTACAATATTTAATCTATTTTATCTGAAAAATTAAATAAAATATTCTATCATCTATTTTATCTTTGTGAGTCTAAAGTTTTATATCTAATTAATTTATTTTTATAACTAAGAAAATCTATAACTATCTGTCTTCAACTCTTCAAAGACTCCAGAAGGATATAATATTTCCTTAGTAAACAGGAAGTACATTGTAAGAAAATTCCCGAAACTTTGGAATTGACAGAGACATTTTGCTGCCTGGCTAGTCAGCCAAAGTTCTTTTGCAACACTGGAGCATCCATCTTCAGCCTACAGGCCCATAGTATCTGGCATACTTTTCCATGAAGTAGGAAATTTAAAAGGCTGTTTTACCTATCTTGGAAGTTTGCCAGTCACTTTCTCCTGTATCATGAAGAATGTTTGGCGGTTTCTTCTATGAAACAGAAACTCTGAAGAACCATCCTGTCTTTTGGAATCTTCAACAGTCACTTTTCTTTGAGTCCTGCATGTGTACACACCTGAACACACAAAAATGTGCCTCCTCACATACACATTAAATTTAACTTATCATTACAATTTGAAAAATAATCTAAATGCCTTTGAAACTATTTTCATGCCTGAATATTGTGTTACCAATATTCTTTATACTTAATAAAATGTGATTTTTATTGTAATAATAGAGATGAGGAATCTGTGTAGTTCAAATATAAACCAGAAAAGATATCATAATACTGGCATTACTTCCTTAGCAGTTTTAATATTTGCTCCTGTGTCACTACAGGGTGAACGCCTATTAAGTGCCTTATATATTTAAAATAGAAGTATATATTCAAAGGCAGCTTTTATTTTTATTTTTATGTTTTTTTTTCAAGACATGGTTTCTCTTTAGCTTTGATGCCTGTCTTGGAATTAGCTCTTGTAGACCAGGCTGGCCTCGAACTCGCAGACATTCACCTGCCTCTGCTTCCTGAGTGCTCGGATTAAAGATGTGCCCCACCACCGCCTGGTTCAAGGGCCGCTTTTACTAGTGGGATTGGGACACCAACCCAATGTCAAAACCTTAGACCTACAGTCTATTCTGCCTGGAAGAACTAATGTGGAAATGGAGAATTAGAATTAATGGGATTGACTATATAAAGGCAGGTCTAATTTGAGGGTCACTCCAAGAGAGGATGCCTATGCCTCTACTGTCTTTTTGACAAGGAACAGGAGGTTGGATAAGCTCAGAGACATAGAATAAGAAAATAAAGACAATAAAATGATTTCTAATGATATTCTGCTATACTCATAGATCAATGCCTAGTGCAATCATCATCAGATATGCTTCTTCCTGCAGGTGATGGGAGCAGATGCAAAGACCCACTGCCAAACATTAGAGAGAGAGGGAGAGAGAGAGAGAAAGAGAGAGAGAGAGAGAGAGAGAGAGAGAGAGAGAGAGAGAGAGAGAGAGAGAGGAGCCAAAATTAGAGGTATCCATTGGATCCCTCCTCTTAGAGCTCGGGAAACATCTCAGAAGAGAGAAAGTAAGGACACCAGGAGAACACACAATCAACTTAGAGGGGCTCACAGAGACTGGCTTGGCAATCACAGAGCTTGCATGCGTCTGTGCTAGGCCCTCTGCTTGTATTTTATTAAATGTTGCTAGCTTTGTACTTTAGGGGACTCTTAACAATTGAAGTAGTAGTGTCTCTGGTTCTTCAGCCTGCTTGGGGGACCCTCTTCCTCCTATTTGGTTACCTGGACCAGTCTTGATATAAGGGGTTATGCCTCATCTTATTGCATCTTGTTATACCATGTCAATTGATATCCCTGGGAGGCCTGCTCTTTTCTGGTTATAGACATCAGCTTGCTCAGGCTCCACATCACCCATTACTAGGCATCTTCACTACATTCACCCTACTAGATTCCTGGGAATTTACATTGCACTAGGTTTCTATCGTGCCCTGAAATGCGTCCACTCCCCATTTCCACTTGGCTCTCCCAGTGCTCTCTTTCCATCCCCCACCCATCTGATCCATCTGGTAACGATTGCTACCTGCTCCATTCTACCCTCAAAATCTTTTCTGTTTCCCCTTCACCGGGAGATTCGTGCAATCCCCTTGACCCCTCCTGGGTCTGGATTACAACATTACTGTCCTTTGCATAACAGCTAATATGTTACCCGTTTATAAGTGAGTACACACAATGTTTGTCTATCTAGGTCTGGGTTATCTCACTCAGAATTTTTTTTATATAATTTCAACTATTTGCCTGCAAATTTTATGATACATATTTAACAGGTGAGTAATACTTCATTGTGTAAATGTGCCACACTTTATTTATCCAATCTTCTTTTGAGGGACATCTAGATTGTTTCCAGTTTCCGGCTATTATGAATAAAACTCCTACAAATGTAGCTGAGCAAGTGTCCTTGTGGTAGGATGGATTGTCCCTTGGGTATTTGCCCAAGAATGATATAGCTGGGTCTGGAGGTAGATAATTTTCCAATATTCAGAGAAACCACCATATCAATTAACAAAGTGCCTGTTCAAGTTTGCGCTTTAGCAGCAGCAATGGAGGAGAGCTCCCCTTGCTTCACAACTTTACCAGCATGAGCTGTCACTTCTGTTTTTGATCTTAGCCATTCTGACACATGTAAAATGGAATCTCAGAGTTGTTTCCATTTTCAGTTCCCTGATGGCTAAGGATGTTGAGTGTATCTTTCAGTGTTATTGACCACTGTGATCCCTTTGTTGAAAAGTCTCTCTTTAGATATGTACTTCATTATATTTTAAATTGGATTATGTCATTTGCTGATGTCAAATTTCTTGTGTTCTTTGTATATTTTGGACACTAACTCTCTGTCAAATGTGGTGTGTGTAAAGATCTTTTCCCATTTGGTAGACTGTGTTTTGTCCTATTGATGGTGTCCTTTGCCTTACAGAAGCTTTTCAGTTTCATGAGGTCCCATTTATTAACTGTACTGACCGTAGTGCCTATACTATTGATGTTCTATTCAGAAATGGACCGTCAAAAATGGAAGCTTGAAACCCATACTTAAGAATGGTAAATGGAGCACTGAACCTGTAGGCAAGGTTGAAATAAATGTTAAAAAATTGAAGCACCCAGCAAAGTTGATGAGGTCAAAAGACTTGAATTAATAGAAGAAGCAAGTCCCCACGGAGTTGCACAAATACCTGCAATATGCCATTGCAGAAGATTTACAAATATCTGGTCTGGATATTGTGCTCTGGGGTGTAAAAAATGTTAATAAATCTTTTATAAGTCAATAAACAGGATCTGAGGAAACTGATGGTACAAACTCACTTAAAACCTTGTCAGATTAAGGCAGTTTGATAGTTACCTCAATTTAGTTTTAAAACTGGTTGCCTAAAGACAAGCTGAAGATTTAAATAGCACACCTGAGACTCCTGTATAAGAAGCACTGAGTCACTTCTTGTTCCCTTTGGTGGGAGTTGATTTACTGTCCTCATGGTGCTTCCTGCTTCATCAGAAAAATAGCTTATCGTTGTGCCCACAGTAAATCAAGATGCCCTGCAGCAGTTTAAAATCCAAAGAAAAACAATGTTTTTTTCTGACTCAAACATATATTTCTTTTACGTTAAAGTTCTTAAGAAATTAAGTTCCAATAAATTTCATTATTGTATATTATTATTTTAGGAGAATTTTTTTCTGTTGAATTAGCTCTTCATTTTACTGTTGTTTTTTCCTGCTTTGGTTTCATATACCCTAAATATATGCCCATGTGTGTGTCTGGAAGGGGTAGAATCTTGCTTCCTATATTTAAAAACATTCTTGGTAAATCTTATACCTTCTAATTTCTTCAAAGTAATCATTGACAGGCTGTACCACAGGAATAAACAAAAGCAGATGTTGATGAGCTACGGCTAGCTTGTGTTTATAGATACAAGCACCATGTCTTTGCTATCCTTCCGGATAATGACCATAGTAAAATTCACATGGGCTTCAGTTACTGACACAGACGTCTTCTGTTCCTGGCCTTCTAAATGACCAATTACATGCAGTTGCCTCTAAACCATTCTCAAAAACTGCCTGCAATTAATGCTAAGTACCAAGAAACCACCAGCTTATATTTTCTTAATTGTATAGGAAAATGTTATATGTTTTCAAATGAGTTTTCTATAGATACTCATTATTTTCAACAAATATATCTTTAAAGATGCTAGGAATTCTCTATAATAAGCCATCAAATGTATTTGAAAAATAAGTAACATGTAAAATAAGGGAAATCCTCAAGGGCAAAATTTAAATAAATGAGAGAAACCAGAAAAGAAACAAATAGAAAAAATGTCATTCATCCTTTTTTAATTGAATAGGCCTTTATGCTTAAAGCTGCTAAAAATAATTTTAGAATCAAAAAGTAGGTATTGTTTTCCAGTAGAAAAAGTTGCATTACCTTTCTTGTTTATGAACAGTGAGAAGAAATTTGGTTCCTTGGGGCCTTAATTTCTTCTCTATTATACCTCTATCTTTATAAGTTCTGAATGTCTTTAAGCAGAATAATGTTTATTATCAGTTCTTGATTGCAGTTGTGTGATTATTTTGTGAAATAAGATCTCTCGTTTCATTTACAAGGCAATCAGGGCTAGACAGAAATACCTGTTCAAATAGGTAAAAACAGGTTCGTACTAGTTTTCCCCCAATGGCTGTAGAACTCTGTAGAAATAAATAACAATAACAGTAAAATTAATTAGGTGCATATAATGTATGAAGACATGGAATTAACAAATGGGGACTTAATTAAACTCTAAAAATATTATCTTTGGCGTACATGTAAAATGGTGATAAACAGTTGGCCTTAGAAAATATTTATTTTAAATTTTGCATATCAAGATACAAAATCTTATGACAGAGGACAGCTAACAATAATATAACATGCTAGTGGTCATTTTAATACTTTTAGTGCAAGACCAGTTATGAGTGTTTTTATATTATCCCTTTAAGTTTTTGCAATTAAAATATAGTCATGTAATTTTTCCTTTGCCTTCCTTCTTTCAAGCTCTCCCATATTAACCCTCATTGCATGTCACTCTATTTAAATGGTAATTAGCCATCCCTTCCTTTCTCAGTTAGACCAAATAACTGCTTTTCTGTAGCCTAAACATCTTCTCCTGCATTCATAGTCCAATTTTTTAAAGTAAGAATATGTTCCTTGCTGTAATACCATTTTAAGGTTTGCCTTTTAGTTCTTTGAGAATTTTGTTCAATGCATTTTTAAAATAATCCCCTCCTCCTGCCTCTGCCACCTCCATCCACTTCCTGTTCCCACTCAAACTTGAAACTTGGTGTCTTTTGTTCCCCTCACCAATAAAACATGATTTGTCTTTGTTTCCCACAAACGGTTGGATGTGTGACTGTCCATTTCCCAGCAGCGGTCAATGGTCAAGAGTTCTTGGCTAGAGGATGACTTTTGTGCCCACATAGTCTCTCCGTGATGGGATTTTTATCTGACTTGTGTTTGTCCAGGTTTCCTGGCTGCTGTCCTGATTACTCTGAATCCTTACTTGTAACAGGTCTGGTGTGTCTAGAACACAATTTCCCTGTAGTCATCAACCCTGTGGTTCTTAGGCTTTTGCCCCGACTCTTGCAATAAACTCTGAGCCCTGGCAGGAGGAAGGTGATATTGACAGCCTATTTAGGGATAAGCAGTCCACAGTCTCTTGTTTATTACTGCACTTTGACTAATCAGGAGCCTCCATATTAATCACCATCTATGGCAAAAAGAAGCTTCCCTGATGAGGGTTGAAAGATGAACACTAATCAATGTGTATAATGATGAGCCATTAGGGGATAGTTTAATACTATGCCAATTTAAAGTGTCATTTTAATGAAAAATATGTGCAGAAGACCATGACTAACCCTCAGTCCAAGTCACTCTATTAGTTTATTTGCAAATTATCTGCAGATTGCTTAATATTGTAACAGACCTTGAATATATTCTGTGGCGATAGTTTCAGTTTATTTATGAGTGAGCATACCCCTTGACAGTAGTATCAAATTCAAATCAAGTGATTCTGTGTGTATTATATACACAGAGATGAGAGAGAGTGTGAGAAAGGAAGACAGCAAGAGTGAGAATGAGAGAAAGAGAGAGGGACAGGGAGAGGGAGAAAGAGAGTGAGAGAGAGAGAGAAAAGAGAGAGAACTTTTAGGTGTCAGATGAGATACACTGTGAAGTAAGAGATAGATAATGGCTATGTCCTTTCAGTAATTCAGCATTGCAGGCAGTTGGTGCCACAGAGAAAAGAGATAAAATATAGTAGAGGATATTTTTCTAATTTCATATTTTATTATTATTATTATTATTATTATTATTATTATTATTGCATCCTTATTTGTCATTGGGATTAATGAAACTTTTCTATGAACAATGAGCATTTAATCAGCAAACTCTAAAACTCACACTGTGTAAGAAAATAGTAGCAATTGAATATTCATGATAGTACTGAAGGATAGTCAATAATTGTGTTTTCTATGACAAAAGTAATAATAATAATGGTCAAATCTTATGTATTGCAAGTTGCCTATGTTCTATCAGGACTCTTAGGGGGAAATCCATTAAGGCAAATCAAGTTAATAAACATGTTTCTCCACACCACTGGCATTTATCATTTTAAGATTACTATAACATTCGACATTTATTATTGGAATGGTGTTATTATACAACAGTATCACAAAATCAGCATCTGTAGCTTCAAAAATAGCTGTCTCTTTTGGTTTCAATTAATCTGCTAGCAGGAGTCTGATATTACTTCAACATATCAGCATAAAAATATGCCCACGAATATTCATTCATGAGCATGGACTTCTCAATTTAAAGAGTTAGCTTTTTAGTGTCATTTCTTTTATTTTACTTGTCCAACCACGATCCATTATTACTTTGCATTTCCACACCAGTTTTTCCTCCAAGGAGTCTAAAGTACTGTAGTTTAAATGCCCAAAAGAAATGGTGTCAGGCTAGAGAGAAGGGAGGTAGAAAAATGTGTTTCCTGATTGTCTTAGGGAATTGGGATATACTTAATTCTAATTCTGGCTTTAAGCCCAGACAGCCAGGCTGTGTCTACACAAGTGAGGTTGTGTGTGAGTTTTCTAAATTTTCCTTCCGTGAGAACATGCAAATGGTGTTCCATCTGAAGAAATTAACTCTATTTCCTCAAAGCCAGTAGATCTCACACTAGGGCAATTATTTTCTCTTCATCCTGGTCTACTCTAGAGAAGTGTGGTATTGTGCAGCTCTATGATGGGGCAGAAGCTTTGTAAAACTGGCTTGTTGGGCTGAGGCAAAGTGTACTGCTAAAAGACCTTAGATGCACAGAGCAGTCTCCTAGAAATAGAACTACCAAGCCCTTAAATCTCAAAAGTTCAGAGGTGAGGATTGAGGCGTTAATTCTGGATAAAGTTGATATTTACAGAAAACACTCAGTTTTTCTGGTATTGACAGAAAGTCTAATTGCTTGATAATAATGGGAGATACTATATATAATTCTGGGTTTAGTGGAACCTCATTTATAACGAGGAGAATTCCCAGACATTGTATATAGTATAATGCCAAGCTTTAATTCTGGATTCCAATCTACTAAGAAGTTGTTCTCAGAAATGAAATTAATCTGCACCCTAAATCCCTGCAATGGAGCTAAAGTTTAAAAGATTTACTTTTTAAATTCCCATCTTAGTTGAAGAGTCTGAAATCCATTCCATGCTTTTTCTGGAATCATGTTAAGCTTCTAACTGATGTTCCCAGAAAACAACTATGGAAATACCAGGCAGCCTTCTTTTTCACAGTGAACAAGACAGACAAATTAATTTTACATACTCAACCCACCTTAATTAAATATATTAATAGGTACACATGGACAAAAAATTTTATCTAGAGTCTCCATAAGAAGCATGACCTGCACAGTTAGGCACATAAAATAAAAATGCAATCATAGAATTCCTGTTCAGCTTCATGTTTGTGGTTTTTATCTGAATTTACAGGTCAGGTTATGGGGTGGAGAGAACCCTGTTTCATGATCTTGTAGCTAGAGAAAAACACTTTGTGTTGTAAAAATTTTATAATGTACAACTTTCATTTACTTTGCCATGTCTTTTCCTGGGGAACTATTAGCATCTCAATTTCCCTATCTATATTGTTGGTTACCGTGTAATTTATAAGCAAACTGGAAAGTACATTGGAGACACATTAAACTGTCCTATATGTCAGTTAGATGTAAATCAGAACTGTCATCCCACAGGCTGTGACATTTGTTTATGCTGAGTACAGATTTCTCAAGTCATTTACCATTGGCATCTGTGTTTTTATTCTTCTTCCTCTGAGATCACTTCTGCCTGTAACAGTCCCTCAACTTTACTGGCCTTTGATTAGACAACAACTTCCACCTCTTCTGGAAATCCCTGGAGAAGACACGAGGCACATTTCCCCAAAAGGCATTCATGCTTTCATGTGTCCACTCTGAGTAATCACTAGTCTGTACTTTGTATTGGGCACTACCACCCTATCACAATAATCTGGAGTCTTCATGAGCCTAAGTTTCTGGAGCGAAGTGGTAAGTCCAGGAGCAGAGGTGCTCTTCTTGCTCTTATTTGTAACACCTGGATGCACTCCATGTGAACAAGCTAGAGACTACTTTTGTCTCACTGCACTCATATTTTAATTGCAATATTATTGTATGTGTGTGAGAGAGATAGAGATAGATATGGATAAATGATAGATAGATATATAGATAGATAGATAGATATATAGATAGATAGATAGATAGATGATTGATAGATAGATAGATAATGCTAGATAGATAGATAGATAGATAGATAGATAGATAGATAGATAGATAGATAGATAGATAGATGGATGATAGGTGGTTTATATGTATGTATACACACACACACACAAAGAGAGACTTAAAGGATGATTTGCGGAAGTCAGTTCTTTCCTACCACGTGACTCCCCAGGTTATCTAACTCAGATCTTTGGAGTTGGTGCCAAGTAATCGTGTGCCCCTGTGTTGTTTCTCTTGTACCATTGTCAAGTATTTTTCATTAAATATCTTTTATTCTCCGTACTAAGTTCATGATGATTATTTTGATAGATAATTGGAATTGACATATGTGCTTCCCCATAGACACAGAAAACCTTTTTTCTTTCATGTATTCTAAATAAGTTTGTGACTTAATTGTGAGTTTTCCCTTAAGAGTTCTCAGAGATCCTTCCCAGTAACCTGTAAACATATCCCAACATGTCAATATCCTAAAGGTTTAAACAATCAAGAATCACTTAAGAACTTATACTTACCTGTCAAGAAGTATACTGATTGTGAACATAGATATCACAGAGATATGTTTATACCTTGTACTCCAGATGTGATAACACCTGCAATTTCCCCAAACGTGGAAAGCTGAACTGCATAATTCATGGCAGTCAAGTGACTGCATTCCAACTCTGCCCCCGCCACCAAAAAAGAATTTATTACTATATCAGTATCATTAAATATGTATTTAATCATACATAAGAAACTAAAAAATTTGAAATGTGACTTTTTAAAATTTTCTATGTACTCAAACATTACCAACCTATGTTTCTTTGCTTCTACAGTGATCTTTTTTGTCAACTTCCTAAGTGAATAAATATAAAAAAGTATTTTAGTTCATTACTTTGTTATATTTCTGTATTATGGATGGAATGGTATATTATGCGCATTCAAATTCATATATTCAGTCCCAACCCTCAACATTACTGCATTTGGAAAAAGAATC
The DNA here is from genome assembly GCF_014885135.2 of Alexandromys fortis. Lineage (NCBI taxonomy): Eukaryota > Metazoa > Chordata > Mammalia > Rodentia > Cricetidae > Alexandromys > Alexandromys fortis. Next base: position 4,001,716 of record NW_026067906.1, read on the forward strand.
ATCAAGGAGGTTATTACCATCATAAAGGAATGACAACAAGAACCACTCCAGTTTGTTAAGATTTGTATTCGAGTAAGGGGAGGAAGAAAAGGCAGAGACACAGACACAAGCAGAGAGACAGAGAAGTAGAGACAGAGGAGCAACGGTCTTCTTAGTAGAGAAGTGAGCTAAGAGGAAAGACCAAGTGAGGGCACAGCACTGAAACTGCCTCTAACGCAAGAAGTGAGCCTTCGGTAGTAACCAAATCTGAACTTAGCAACCTCTAGTCCTACAAGAAAAGCAAAGTGCTGTTAATAATCCATTCAGTCTTAAGCATTCCATTAGATGTTCTGAATAAATTAATATGCCACTACAAACATCTATTTTCTTTTCCCTACAGAGAGAGAGAGAGAGAGAGACAGACAGACAGACAGACAGACAGACAGACAGACAGACAACAGACAGACAGAGACATTAGTCAAGGATATATTATTTTCCTGTATCTTTGATCACAGCTTTAAAAAAAAAAAAAAAAAAAAAAAAAAACAAGTTAACCAGATAACAGGAATGTAGTTTTTTTCTTCCTAAATACAACATTATTTATCAGATACATTTATCTGAATTGTTCTGCTCAATCGATTTGACGTATGCTCTGTCTTGTTTAAAGGTTTGAAAATGGATTTAGACAATTAACATTTGGGCAGTTCTCTAGCTTCTAATAGAAATGTCTCCAATGGTTTAATGATACCTACCCACCGCTTAAATTTCTAATTACATATTCTTTGGAGTATATAGGTAGATCAGTGCTTAAAATCTAATTTATTCATCTAATTATTTCTTTCAAAAAAGGAATTCTCTATTGGGAAGCTAGCTAGCATATGCTTTAGATCTCCATTATCGTTTTCCAGGTACAGCCGGGCTCAGTAATGAGTGAATTAAAGCTTAAACATTTGGACTGAAGCCCTATCTTGCTGTAAGATAGGGCCAATTCACTTCCCCGTGAGAACAAAGAGGAAGAGACTATTATAAAAATTCCTTAGGAGCACAGCGGCTTTCCTTTTTATGCAGGGTGTAAAAGAGCAAAGAAGAGGTTGAAGTCGGGAGCAAGAATGAAAGATAATCTTGGTGTGACGCCCATAGCAACTGATGAGGCAGCCCTGCTAATGAGCTCCTCAGAGGGGTACAACAGAAACACATTAAAAAACCAAGTTAGCAGCATACGGATCCTTCGCCTTGGCTCAGAAGTTTATTAAGCTTTTTCAGAGAAGAGTGACAAATATGTGTGGATTTGTGGCCATCCGGACTGCAGCTTCTGCAAGCTTGGATATCAGCGGGAGTAATAGTGTAGGGGGTTATTGCAACAGCGATACCATGACTTCCATTAATTAACTTCCTTCCTGGTGTCAGCGACTATGCTGGGCGTTTTATGGCACCGTTTCATGAAATATTTTCACAACTTCTACAAAGTGAGAATCGTGATGCCTTCTGTAAAGACAAAGGCACGGAGGCAGAGCGGGCAATGGCTCGCACTAAGGTGGATTTGAACGTGCATATATCTCAATTGATTTCCGATTAGATTACTTTGGTGCAATTAGCACACTCAGTGCCCAACCACTCAGACTGAGGCATATTTATAATTGCAGAGAAACAAAACGCCTTGCTTTCTCAAAGCAGCTTTTTCTAGAATCAAACTTATTTTACTAGAGCTAGACAAGGTACATTTGTACGTGACCTTTCCAAAATTATAAACACACATACACACACACACACATGCACACAAACACATTTGTAAATTCATAAATTAGACCTGGTTCATTTGTCTATTGTTACTTGTAAGTATACGTTTTTAGGACTGTACTTTGGGTACCGGATAACCAATTAATGTGTTGTTCTCTGAGAAAGACTGTTTCTTCTACTGTTTCTCAGCATGCCTTTATTGCCTGGACTTCCTTGTCTAGGACTGAGATTTCATGTTACCCATTCATGTTAATATGTCTATTGGTGCTATCATTGTAATGGTCTGCTCTCTCCCTTTAAGAGACAAGCCACACCCACTCTCTTCCTGGTCTGCCTAGGCAAGCTGATCTTCAGCTTCCAGCCTGAGTCTCTTCTCTTTTCTCTCTCTCTCTCCTTCTGCTTTGCTCCATTCTCTCCACTCCTTTTCTTCCCCCATCTCTCTGTCTCTCAATCTCTATCTCTGTTTCTTTTTGTTCTTCCCTCTTCTCCCCTTACTCCTTCTCCCCTTCCATTCCATAAACCACTAAATAAACATATACCATCACTTTGCATGGTGTGCCTATCTGTCTCTCGCCCACCATGTGGCTCCCTGCTAAGGACCAGCCGCATTTGGAGACCTGCAGCATGGTCTTGTGGGTGCCCATCCTTCTGTCTCTCTCTGCTTGGGACTCGCTGCTCCTCATGGCCCACTGCAGCCACTTGGGAAACTGTGCCATCCCTACCTGGGACTAGCTACTCTTGGGACCAGCAGCCCACTACCACCACTGGGAATCTGCAGTGTTTCTGCCGCTGCATCCACTTTGGGATCCTCAGCATTTTACTTAATCCACTACAATCGTTGTTTACATAATATTTCGGCAACCCTGTTGGTGAGACTTCACGGGTGAGGCTTCTGACATTTCTGTAAATCACAGTCTCACAGTGAACTCCTAGTTCCCATACCCTTTCCCAGCCTTAAGTGTAAGAATTGTACTAACATTCCTTGGGAGCAGGCTCCACAACTCTGTACTTTAATTGGTTCCAGTTTTCTGCAATGATCTTCATCAGTTGCACAGAAAACTTTTCATTGACAAGGAATGAAGACTTCACTTATTTATGTACAGTGTAATGACAAATCTTTATAATGTAGTTAGGGATCATGTTGATTTAGAAAAAATGTCCATTGTATGTTTTCCACTGAGATTCCTGATTTTACTATACCTGGGTACTTTGACAGATTTCCAGTTGCAGGTAGGGTTATCCATGCTATATGGGTATTAAGTCCAATTCGAGAGCAGCATGATATGCATGTCACTACTGTAACCTTAAGATCACTGTGCTATATTTGTTCTTGTTCTGGCTCACAGGTGGACTGTTGGCTTTAAGGACTCTACATTTGCTAGTCTTCATTGTTAAAGGATTTTACTTGTGGGTATGCTTCAAAAGTTGTTTTCATTTAGTCTGAGGAACTATTAATTCATTGTTTTCAGGGTGGGCTCTATTATGATTACTGAGAATCTTGCTATAATGCTAACTTATAAGATTTTTCAAGCTTCTTCTCAATACCTTACTGTCAGTTTATGGAGAGCAACTAATAGCTTTGGGAATAGCCAATGTAGTTTATGAGTTTTCATGGGGTCCTATTGGCTCATAACTTGATTATCTGTAACCCATTCCCTATCCTAGAAGCTTCATTTGGAGACAAGCAAGGTCCAGTTGACATTTTGTCTTCCACAGTTATTTGAAAATTTTATTTAGGTTCTCTTTATATATGTAAATGTTTTAGGAAGCTTCTACTATACTTAATTTCCATACAATACTTTAAATTGCCCTTAGTTTTAATTCTCTCTCCCTGTATTCCTCCTAATACCTCCCTTTCCCTTCTTCACATTTGATCATCCATTTTACACTCTACACCAATTCATTCATGACTATTTGTTCTAGTCTTAATCCCAAACCAAACTGATCATGTTGGAGGAAGCCGCTTGTTGGTTCCCAGCCACTTAGCCCTGAAACGATCACCCAAAACTGTATTATTTAAATCAGTGCTTGACCGATTATCTCTAGCTTCTTATTGGCTAACTCTTACATATTAATTTAACCCATTTCCATTAATCTGTATATCACCACATGGCAGTGGCTTACTAGTAAAGTTTCAGCATGTCAACACTGGTGGAGGCTCTGTGGCTTCTCCCTGACTCTGTCTCCTTTCTCCCAGCATTCAGTCTAGTTGTCTCCACCTAATTCTGTTCCCCTATAGCTCTGTTACAGGCCCCAAACAGTTCCTTTATTAACCAATGATATTCATAGCATATAGAGGGTAATCCCACATCACCTCCCCTTTTCTATTTAAATAAAAAGGAAGGTATCAAGCAAGAATTACAGTTCCAATACTTTATCTATTATCATAACTAAGGAAAACTATAATATAACTATCAATATTTCACCTCCATCAAAGACTCCAGAAGGATAGAATATTACTTAATTTAACAGGAAGCACATTGTAAGCAAATTCCAAAAATCTAGAATTGACAGAGACATCCCGTTGCCTGAACACTCACCCAAGTTCTTCTGTACCATTGGGGCATCTATCTTCAGCCTACAGGCCCATAGCATCTGGCAGACTTTTCCATGAAGCAGGAAATTTTAAAGACTATTCTGCCTATATTAGCAGTTTGTCAGGCACCTTTTTCTGCGTCCTGCAGAACGTCTAGCAGATTCAAGTCAGCAATTCCAACAAAAAATTTAAAATCAGTCTAACACAGTACATGATTATTTTCCTCTTAATTCACATGCTGAGGAAGTAGAGTGATAAAGTGTTTTTTCATTTTTTTATAATATTAGGGTGTTGTAAGACCAGAAAATTTTATAAAATCACAGACATTAATAGCCCAGAAAAATACTAAATTTGAACCAAGATGTTTCAAGCAATTTTCTTGGGACAAAAAGATATGTATCATGTACAGTGCAAATGTATGGTACAAATAAGTGTGCATGACCTGTATTCAATATGAACACTATTATGAGGCAATATGAGGAAACACGAGTCAACATTGTCAAAAATAATTTGCAATGTTTGAATTTGAATTAAATTTTAGTCACTGTTCTTTCAGAAATCACTTGCTTTTGAAGAGTTTTTAAACCTTATATTAAATTATAGCTCTATTCACGACCCATAATTTAAAAAACTATGTTTTATAAAATAAGAAAGTATATTGGTTAGGGCTTTTGTATTTTAAACTGTGGAATCTGACCTTAACTCTGAACACATAGCATACATACATTTCCCCTGAGTTCATACAAACATTGTGGTTTAATTTGCATACTGTTTTATAGTTACTCAGGATCCCTTAAAGTTTTCTCAGTAAAAATGGTCATGAGAGAAAGAAGTTTAAGAAGTCCTAATATTATGTGTATAGCACATCTAATTTAAAGGAAAAGCTTCCTCTTTGGTTTCACGTGGGATATCTAATGTTAATAATATCAGAAATGAGATTAGTATTCTTATACCTGCTACATATTGTCCTTTTAATTTTTTCTTGTATTTTCAGTGTCAGTTACAGTGAGCTGGGAATTTTATATAGAAATTTTCATACCTATTAGTAAAGCATAAATTTAAAGGAATCTATTCTGGACAGAAACATACATAACAGTGTTCTTCATGTGTGCTCTTACAGGAATGAATGATTAAAGCTGATCAATAAACTGAAAGTATTTCTACATATCTTTCAGATACACGGTCCCGCATTCTGCTGATAGTGCACGTCAGGTTGCTGTGATCGACTATGTTTTCAAAAGAAGACTTGCAGAAATCCCTTCTTTTATCCCAACTGACATTTCTTCCTTTCACTGAGAAATGGAGTTTAGCATTTTTCTCCACCAATTTGAGAGATATTATGAGTGATCTCTGAGATCAGAACTTTAAAAAAAATGTCTTACTTTGTTTAGATGCAGTTAGATTGCTGGATCTCAGTCACTGTTCTATGAGGAATTCAAATAGTGTCATAATAAAAGGTAGATCAGCACTTCAGGTGACAGACTCATGAGATTCCAGGACACCAGCTACCAGGTACAAGAGGAAGGAAGCCTTCATATGTTTGTAACCCAAGTCACTGTTTCACCTTTTGTGGCTGTGTCTGTATAGCAGAGATGAGCTGTTTACATTGAGCTCCGACTATAAACCAACCTGAATATTTCTGTTTCCAAGTTATTGAGTTTGAGTTACAAAGTTAGCTACATTGCTAGAGACGACCAATCACTTTAAAAAAACAAAAAAAAAAACAAAAAAACAAAAAAAAACTCAACTCATATGGCCCAACCTTCAGAAATTAAATTATTTAGCTTTCTGAAGGTAATACAACAATTAAGTAAAGATATAATAATCAATTAAGATATCTAATTCTATAGATTTTGTTTACGAAAATAATTTATTTTCAAATAAGACTTAGATTTGATGATGCTAATATTATCCTCAACCTGATATTGATGCTGAACAGTTAATAGAAATTATCTAAATTTACACAGATGGTAAGTGCTATAGCAATGCCTAAACCTGGTATTTTCATTCTCAAATGGATTGCATCCATTACACAGAACAGATTTCCAATTTTTGCCCATACTGCCAATCTTTGTCACCTTCCTGACAGGTCCTGTCATAGTTTAAAAGATAAATTGAGCTATATGCTTCATATCATTGGTGCAGTGGACCAAGATAAAAAGCTAGTAGTTTTAAAGACAGGTATTTATGAAACTGTACATTTTCTGTGCACACTAATGGACTCCTAGATTTTTTAGGAACTATGGCAAACATTAAAATTTCTTTCCTGACCAAAAAATTAAAGAAGTGTCTGAGTTGTTGCAGGTGAAGTGGGGGTCCACATGATATTTTCAAGGCAAAATAAACAGTTTTCTAATTTATATATTTTTTACTCCTTAGGATCTATTTCTCACTTGGTAAGTTTTTGTTTGTTTGTTTGTTAAGGTACGTCGTTAGTTAATCTTTTGTTACTACGATAAAATGCCACAACTAAGGCCACTTATAAAATAAAGCAATTAGTTGGGCTTATTGTTTCAGAGGATTAAATTCCATGATGGTGGAGCAAAAGTTTCATGTCGGGAATAACAGAGCTCAGTGCTTGGTCCAAAAGTAGGAAATAGAGAAAGGCACACTATGAATATTGTGAGTCTTTTGAAAACTCAAACCCACCCCAAATACCACACACTCTCAAAAGTTCACACCTTCTAATCTTTTCCCTATGGTCCTTACCAGCCCCAGCTATTCAAAACCAATTATTCAAACCTAAGAGTCAATCCACTCCCTGCCCCTCATAGGCTTCTGACCATACCATGATGTAAAATGCATCTATTCCAACTTCAAAAAATCCCCATGAGCTTTTGTGGTTTCAATACTGTTTAGAAATCTAAACTCCAAAGTCTCTTTAGAGACTCATGGTCATCTCTCTGCTGTCACATCCTGTAAATTGAAAAAGAAAAAGAAAAAGAAAAAAGGAAAAAAAAACTACTTACTTAAAACATACAAGAATATTCATTACCATCAAAAATTGGCGACTGGTGACATAGAACATACTCGACCAACGCAAGACTGGTAATCCAGCAAAGTGAATTCTAAAACTTGTGCTGAATGTCTCCCGTCAGAGGACCTAAATGACTCTACCCCATCAACCCTGATGGCTGTAACACACTTCTCTTTCTTGGGCTAATTTTAATATTTTTGTAGTTCTCCTTGCATTAAACTTACAGCTCTCACATCTCCAGTGTTTTGGCGTCTCCAAAACAACCAGTCCTCACCTTTATACCTTCACACAACAGCCTTTTGGGGCCTCCATTCAGGGACACCCCTGGAATACATCTGACCTCAATGCTCTCCTTAACCACGGAGGAAGAGCATCCAACTTTTACTCATGCAAATTTTATGACTCGAACGCCAGAACCAGGTGACTATACATCTTTGTTTGCCAACTGGGGGTGAACCTAGCACCTTGAATCCTATTTGTAGCAGCTTTAATCTTTGTAGCTTTATAGAAAAAGAAAATTACCTAAACCTTTTCTCATCACAGGTTAGAAGCTTAGCTCAGAGGAATTTGCCATGCCTTCCTTTACTCCAATGCTATTATGTCTGATTGTCCCCCTCCCTTTATGCCAATGATGATCAGTCAGGTCTGAGTGGACTCCTGTTTAATCCAATGCCAACCTGTCTTGATTTCTTGCTTTGATCTCTGTTTCTCTTCTCAGCATAGTCTTCAGCTCCACCATAAAATTTTCTGGAGTATTTTTCCTCATCACACTATAGGTTTTGCATTTTATTTTACCCTACAATCTGTTTTTCATTGTCGAAATGCAAACAAGTGAAGAAAAAGCCATTTAAGAAAATTAGTATGTTAAACTGTCTTAAAATCTCTTCCACCGATGAGATTAGTCTATTATTTTTCTTTACATTTTATTCTTCCTTTTATTGAAAATAAATTCCTTTACTCATACACTTCCCCTGCCTCTGTTCATCCCAGTTCATCTCCATCTTCCTCTGGGATCCACTCCTTTTCTGTCTCTCATTAGAAAAGAACAGGATTCGAAGAGATAGCAACAAGATAGAGCACAATAAAATGTAATAAGATGATGTAAAAACTATCATATAGATGTTGGACAGCAATCCAACATGAGGAAGAGAGTCCCAAAATCAGGCACAAGATTCAGATACACACTTGTTCACACAATCAGGTGTCCCATAAATATACTAATCTAATAGCTATAATATAAACACAGAGGACCTGGGGCAGAGCCCTGTAGGCCTTGTTCTTGCTGCTTCAGCATCTGTGAGTACTTTTTTCCATCCCTAGTTGGTTCAGAGGTCCATTGTTCTGGTGTAGTTCATCCTCTCTGATTCTGAAAGACCCTACAGACCCCCTCCTCAAAACCCGCATCAGCCAGCCTGCTCTTGTAAGCCTGCTTGAGAGAACAGGATGAGATAAGAAGACTGCAAGACAGGATATCAATAAGATAGGACATCAACAAAGCAGGTTGACTGCAAAACAGGATATCTATAAGATAGTAACAGAATGACTTTTGCTGACACCCATGCTGAGAGAGGAAACCATTCATGCCCCCGCCTCATTCCGATAACCACGCCTTTGCTTCTGTAAACTTGCTTTTTGCTCTTCCCTTTAAAAAAGCCCGCCCTCCAGTTGGCAGACGAGCAAGTCCTCCGAAAGACTTGCCTCCTGCAGGTACCTGTGTTTACCCAATAAACCTCTTGCGATTTGCATCCTTATGGTCTCGGCCTGTTCCTTGGCAGCGGAGAGGTCTCCTCCTGAGAGAAAGTCCTCTTCGAGGGTCTTTCAATTCTTAGATTATTTCTGCCTCCCTCTGTGGAGTTTTCTGAGCTCTGAGGGGAGGGATTTGATGGAGAACTATTTATACTATCTCTGTCTCTCTGTGCCTCTATCTCTCTGTCTCTCTCTCTCTCTCTGCATAATGCCTGGTTTTGTGTCTCTGTTTTCACACACATGGTTTCTGTTGGAAACCTCTCTGATGATGGCTGGATAAGGCACTGATCTATGAGTCTAGCAGAATTCATTAGGAATCATTTTATTTTAGATCAGTAGTTTGGTTTTTACCCTTAGTGTCTGAAATCCATTTCTCATCTTGCCTCATTTTTCAGTTGCCTGCAGGAAATTCTCAGGACAAGGTCAGAAAGCCGCCATTTTCATGGCAAAAACATCATAACAATAGTCTGTAGTCACATTGCTACTATTGCTCCCCTCTGAATTTTTTTTTGTTTGTTTTTTGTTTTGTTTTGTTCTTCTTTTGTTCGAGACAGGGTTTCCCTGTGTAACAGCCCAAGCTGCCGTGGAACTAGCACTTGTAGACCAGGCTGCCCTTGAACTAATAGAATCCACCTGCCTCTGCCTCTTCAGTGCACCACCACCATCCAGCTACCTCTGAAATATTGTGCGTTGGTTCTCTACAGTCTCTACAGTTCTCAGCATTATTTTCTTCTAAAACTCTGCTAGTACGGTCAATTAATATTACCTATAGTGTTAACCTACTTTGCTAGTTCAAATTCCAAAGTCTTCCACATTTCTCCACAAAAAAAAAAAAATCTAAAAGCAAACAAAAACACCTCATATAATCAAGTCTACCACAGCAATAGCTCACTCCTTGCTACTGTCTTCTGCCTACTTGCTTTTCTATTGCTGTGACAGACAGCATAACCAAGTAAATTTATCAATGAAAGCATTGATTTAGGCTTTATGTCTGAGGGGTTAAAGTCAATGATGTTCGAAAAAAGACACACCAGCAGGTATATTTGATTACTCACATCTTGATTTACCAGAAGGACAAAAAGAATGTCTTGGGGCATAATCTTTTTGTATACTGTGAAGATGTGTCTCTACATAAGGTGCCTTGGTTTAATAAAAATTGCTTTAATGAAGAGATGAATGCCAATAGCTAGACAGGAGAAAAGAGGCAGGGCTTCCGTAGAGCTAAAGGAAACATAAAAGAATCTTGGGATCCATGGACTCTCCAGGCAGACATGGAGAGAGTAAGAAGTACAGGATAGGGGAAAGGTAAAGAGCCATGTGACAGAACGTAGTTTAATAGAAATATGTTAATTAAAGTTATAAGAGCTAGTTGGGAACAAGTCTAAGCAAAGGCCAAACATTCATAATTACTAAGTCTTCATGTCATTATTTTGGAATAGGTGGTCCAAAGAAAGATCAACTCAGAATGGCACACTAAGAATGACATGACTTTTTTGAAATCTCAGTGGCCACCCGTAGTAACACACCTACTCCAACAATGATTCACTGTTGATCCTTTCCATGTGGTTTCACGAATTGGGGACCAAACATTTAAGCATATTAACCTATAGGAGCTACTCTCATTCATTTAACTGCCATAATTATGTTCTTAGTTCATCTTAGTACATCTTAGTTCTTCTGTATTTTAAAGATAAACAACCATTGTTACTTATTTATCTATTAAACTAGAGTTTGGACAAAAATTTGATCTTAATCAGAAATCAAGAAATATGCTACTTCTAGGGTGTTCTACGAACAGAATTAATACCTGTCCATAAACAGCAACAGTATTATTGTTCATTGCCTAGAAATTATATTTGGAAATAAACCATACTGACTGTCCACGAATTACTTCTTCAAAGTTGAAAATTTTACTCAGATTCTCTATACTTTAGATTTATCATCAGTAAATTGGAGAGAATAATACGCATCATTATATTAAACATTAGAATTATATAAGTGGTATACATAGAGTTTCCAGAAGAACAACTTGATTTTTGGACCACTATTGTAAAATACCAGAAATTTAATAATTTTCAAACAACAGAAAATAATTCTTACAGTTCTAGCGGATTTTCGGTCTACCACCAAGGTACCAGAGTAGTTTTGTTTTCTACTCTTAACTCCTTCCCTCATTTGTAGGTGGTATCTTCTATTTGTGTTTACACACACACACACACACACACACACACACACACACACACACACAAACACACACACACAAAACAGAATTCTTGTCTTTTAACCACCTTTATGGATATTTATTCCTCTTATTAGAAAAAGAATCTATATCAATAATCTATTCGTTTACGAAAACTGTACCTCCTAATACTATTACATTGAGGCTGAGGTACATGGAGGCATGTACATGACTCTGGAGGGACACATATATTGTATTCACTAGAACCTCTCCTGATATGTAATCAATGTTACATAGGTTTTTGTGATATGTGGGGGCTTGTGGTATGAGCTTATAGTCAAATAATTTTACAAATGTTGCTTTCATCTATAAAATCAATTCAATTTATTTTAAAGTGCAATCTTTGGATACATTTTTCCTATTGACATCAATGTTTTTATTTATGCTGGCATTACGCTTGATACTTCTTTTTATATTAGATACTTTATATGGGAACAATGACATTAAAGTGCGATAGGAAGATTTGTTTTCTCTCTCTCTCTTAGTGAGGCAGATCAAATTTAATACACAGCAATTAAACCAAAGCAAGAATAAAATTGAGTTTGTTAGCGACAGTTACACTATTCAGAGTGACAAATTATAAACTACCATGAGAAGGTCAACATGGATATATGCTGATGGCAAAGGTACAGAATGCATTTATAGCATATGCTTGAGTCTCCTGTAGACGAAGGATTATTTAGAAACATAAGCATGTATAGATAAACACACATACATTCAGAAAACATCTCATTTCCATCTGCTACCCAGTCTGCTTTGAATAGCAAACTATTCTAATACCTCGCAGTAGCATTCCCTTGCATTTCTACTTCTCTGAGACTGGCTAATTCAATCATGACTATTGACTTTTCGCCAGATATTAATTTACTTAATTTTTGTGAGCTGGTGGTCTGGAAAATCTCCCTCTTTTCAGCCCCAAAACTATATAAACAAGGCCATGTTCTATTCTTTCTCTGTGTCATTTTCATTCTAATATAGATTTTATACTTCATTACCTGTCAATCAGCTTTAAATGGCACTATTCATTTTATCATGTTCTGTAAAACCATTTTATGGTTCTTTCAATGCCTTACATTTATTTCAGGCTGAGCCTTATTTATTTCTCTAAGAGCTGTAGCCATCTGTAGCTGTGCACATTTGAACACATATTTATTTTAGCAAATGCAATATTTTGCTTTATGGTAAATTCATTTACTATATTTATTCAAGCAAGTGAATGCTGGGGAAGCTACAGTGTATAAATGATTTTCTGTGAATGCTTGTATCATGGTCCCTATTTTTACTCATCCTGAACTTTAAGGGATACAAATTCAATTTTTTTTCAAGATACCAAAGCTGAGGTGCCTGATTATTACTGATAATCAAATCAGCTATGCAATTAATAGTCAAAGCCCTAGGACAAATAAACATATGTTTTTTGAATGAAATATTTCACCTAAATTAACAATTAAATATGTAATGAAAAAAGTGATTCACTCTTAAAACTTAAAAAAAAAAATAAGGGCTGGGAATGTAACTTAGTTGTTTAGCATGTAGCTTATCATGTTTATAATATAGCTTAACATGTTTACCCAGCACATGCAAAGCTACATGCTTGATCCTCCGCACTGTGATAACCACACATGCCAGTGATTTCATTTTCTTGGAGGTAGAAGTAGAAGGATTAGAAGTTCTTTGTCATCCTTGATACCCTATTGATTTCTAGGTCAACCTGGTCTACAAAATACCCTATAAAGAGCACACTGTGCTTCTGTAGGTAGCAACAATTAATAGAAAAAGTGGTCATGAATTTGAAAAAGAGAAAGATGGGGTATGGGAAAGTTCAGAGGGAGAAAGGGGAATGGGGGCCATGAGTACTAATATTATAATCTCAAAATGTAAAATAAATAATTTGAACTAATTTTGAAAATATTTCTTATTTTCATTGTTAAATGTTTTATTGAAGTTTAGTACATTAAATATTCACTAACCTCTAATTTTATCTTTTAAGAAATCTCCAGACTTGGTGAATGTAGTGATGCATGTCTTTAATTGCAGCGCTGCTCCTAGAGACAGACTTTCCCGTAGCATGTCTGGCTTTGGGACTCACCTGACTGGGGCAATGGGAGATGAAGAAATGACAGACACAAGTAACATAAGGTCAGAATCAGGTTGGCAATGGATGAGATGGGGACACACTGTCCGTAACCTGGAAACTCAGCACAGTGACAGAAAGAAGTGTTAAGTACATGAACTGGGGCATTGGTGTGGGAGCTCCATGCCCAGAATAGGTTGAAAGGCTGAGAAAAGGGGGAACTCTCTGGCATGGGGGACAAATAACTAGCTATAGTGTCTGTTGATATACCAGAAAAAAATAGGCCCAGAGTTGTCGATTAATGGATTTAGTAACTAATACAGATCTAAAGTCCCAATAATACCTTCTTAGAACCGTGGACATGCAGCAGAACCCACAACTGGGTTCTGTCATCCATGCTTGTGAAGGGGGAAATGTAGTAGCTAGCCATGATAAGCTTAATAGAAACTGAAGATCCAAAGGAATTTATTTACTTCCAACCATTATCACCTGCTAATGTAGGACTCAACCATCAATAATTTAATGGAGGCCTGAGTCTCAGTAGTTTACCCTGAAGCAATACCTGGTTGCAGGAAGGACCATGAACTGAGATTACCTGAGCACCACCCAAGAAACAGGCTATGCAAAGGAAATGCCTAAAATTCCAGCTGTTGTAGATAGGATCACCTGTCAGCACACACTCACCAGGGCACCCCTATGCAAATGTCAGCCAATCAGGGGTCCTGAACCTTAGAAATTCCTCACTCCCACCTTTACTACTATGAAATCCAAACTCTAACTGAGCTCTAGTCTCTCCGATGATTCCAATGCATTAAACACACAGAGACCGAGCTTGCAAGCTTGTATAAAATAAGGGATTTTTGTTTTTACATAGGGACTCGATTTCCTTGTGTTTTTTTTTTTTGGGGGGGGGACTTTGCAGATCTGGGTATAACAAGGTGCTAAGTTTTACTGCAGTGTGTTATGCCTAGTTTTGTTGATATCCTTAGGAAGTCTGTCCTTTTCTAAGGAGAAAAGGAGTAGTGGATGAGTCTCATGGGAAGAGGAGGTAGGGTGGAGGAACTAAGAGGAAAGGAGAGAGGGAAAACTGCAGTTTGGCTGTAAAATAAATAAATTAATTAAAGAACACGTGGATCCCAATGAATTAATACTTCCCCAGGAATCCCACACAGGAGAGACTATGGCCCTGGTGTCAGAGGAAAAATCTGCCCCTCAAGAAAAGATTCTACACAGTTCTCAAGCTTGTTTCACATTTGAAAATAGTCTTTCCCAGGGGGAAAAAAATCACTGGTTAACTCTGAACATGCATGCAAAAAAGCTTATGCTGCACAAGCCCGTTTTATTTATGTAATAAAGAACATATATGTGGACAAATGTACATATACTACAACAATAAGTGAAAAAGAGGAAAAGAATTTAAAAAGAAAAAAAGAGGGGTAAATGGGAGGGATTAGAGAGGGAAAAAGGAATGGTATTTTTATCTTATCATCTCAAAACAGTCAAAAGAAATAATTGAGAAAATAAAAATTAAAGTTAAATAATCAAAAAATTAAGCCTTGCTTATTTGCCAACTTTCTTTATATTCTTCCTATACAGTTCTAGAAACTACTTAAGAAAGACAGTCACTCATTGCCTTTGTCTTCTAGGTTTAGCCAAATAATAAAGAATTCTATTTTTCTGTACAATTTCTTCCAAAATTTGCATAAAGTATAGGGAAACTGAGACAATGTGCTTTTGGAATTAGATGTCCACTTTGGGGAAGGAGCAAAATTCTTTTATTTATAAGCTCCTAGTACTGAGACCAGTACCTGAAGCAAATTCAAGACCTTAGCATCATGGTGATTTCTTTCACATACTACTGTACATTTTTGCTTAGCCAATATACTTCAAAAGTATAAGCAGAATTTATTATTTTATTAGAGAAATAGTTCTGAAATATTTTGTTCATGATAGGAGATCAAAATTTGTTATATGTGTGTGTATTTATACTAGTATTATCTATTATTCTCTTATGTATTACAACGCACTAAAGTTTCCTCTCATTTCTCTTTTCCTTGTATTTCCTCTTTCCACTTCCCTTTTGCCCCAGATACCCTCCTATTCAAATTACATTAAAATACAAACCAAAAAAAAAAGCAGGCCTCCCTGGGGGTATCACCAAATATAACATAAGAAGTTACAATAAGACTAGCCACTTAACCTCATATCAAATATGGATGAGGCAACCCAGAGAGAGAGTTGGAGACACTCTCTACTTGCATGGTCAGGAGTCGCACAAAACACCAAGCTAAACAGCCATAGTATATTGACAGAGGACCTATATCAAACTCATACAGGCTTCGTGATTGTCAGGCCAGTCTCTGAGAGCCCTTATGAGCCTTGTTTAGTTGATTCTATGGACCATGTTCCTATAGTGCCCTTAAGGCCTCTGGCTCCTACAATCTTTCTCCCCTTCTTGCACGGGATTCCCTAAGCTCCATTTAACATTTGGCTGTAGGTCTCTGCATCTGTTTCTATTGTTGCTGGATGGAGCCTCTCAGAGGATGATTATGCTAGGCTCTGGCATCATATGGCAAAAATATGATTAGGAAACATTTACTGATTTTTGGCAGTCATGTTTGGTTCTGTTCTTGTCTCTGGGCTATCCGGCTTCTAGGTCATGACAGTCCGGGCAGTGTCAGGAGTGGGCTCCCTCTCTTGGCATGGTTCTCAAGTTTGGCCAGTCAGTAATTGGACACCCCACAAATTCTGCACCATTTTTATCCCCTGTACATCTTGTAGGCAGGACAGATTGTAGGACAAAGGCTTTGTGACTGGGTTGGCGTCCCAGTTCTTCCTCTGGAAGCCATCCTTACATAAGATAGCTAGTTTAGGCTCCCTATCTCTCATTTTTAGGAGTCTTTGCTAGGGTCACCTTCATAGATTCATTGGAGTTTCCATTGCATTAGGTTTCTTTATTATTTAAATTTATTCATTTTTTAAAGCAATTCTTTTGAGACAGAGTTTATCTGTAGCTTTAGAGGCTGTCCTGGAACTAGCTCTTGTAGACTAAGCTGACCTTGAACTCAGAGATCCACCTACCCCTGCCTCCAGTGCTGGAATTAAAGGCATGCACCACTGCCCTGCTTAAAAAAAAATTCTTTTTTCATTTTACATACCAATCCCAATTTCCACTTTCTCCCCTCCTCCCACTCTCTCCACCATCCCCCACCACTCCTCAGAATGGGTAAAGCTTCCCATGGGGAGTCAACAAATTCTAGCACATCACTTTGATAGAGGACTAAATCCCTCCCCATTTTATTTAGACTGAGCAAGGTATCCCTCCAAAGAGAATGGGCTCCAAAAAAAAAAAAAAAGCCAGTTCAAGCAGTAAGGATGAATCTTGGTCCCCACTGCTAGTGGTCTCAGAGACTGTCTTAGCCATACAACTGTCACCCACATTCAGAGGGCAGATCGTCTGAAATAATCACTCAGAAGCTTAATATTTATGAATGCCTGGCCAATAGCTCAGATTAATTACTATCTTTTACATTTAAGTTAACCCACCCTATTTGTCTATGTTTTGCCCATGTGCTTTGGTACATTTTCCTAGTATGACATGCCCATCCTGCTTCCCCCTGCCTCTGCTGGTGACTCCTGACTCTGCTATTTTCCTTCTCAGCATTCTTCCAGTTTAACTCTCCTGCCCAATATCCTTCTGCCCAGCTACTGACAAGTCAGCTTCTTTATCAAACCAATTACAGTACATATGTTCACACAGTGTAAATGGATATTCCCCAGCACCGTTGTGTAAATGTATCACATTTTTACCCATTAGAACAGCAAATATCATAAAGATGTGATCCATTCTCTGTTTCATTAATTTAATGTCAATATTCTGATTTGCATGGAGATTTTAATTTTTGAAGATTAGTAATTGAAGAATTGGATGCTGAAGAATAGGTAAAATTAAGATTTTTAAAAATTAAAATGAAAAGGTCTGGCTTTTCACAGATACTTATTTCAAGAGCCAGTGAGTTTTCTTGTGAATGCTGTCTTCCCTGTTTGGAGGTGGTGTCATGTTCTCTTGTCTTCACATGGCCAAGAAAATCCTGTCTTCTTTTCCTGCCATTCCTAGTGGCCTGATTCCCTCATTTTGTTGACCTAAGACCACATTCCGACATATAATTACCTAGAGGCCACTTTCCCTATTGTTATCACATTGGAGGTTAGGGTTCCACATGATAATTAGTGAAGAATACAAACTCTTGGCATATTAAAAAAAAACACTTTAGACAATAACAAAGCATACATAAGATCTCATCCTCCCAATATTTTAATTTTGACCTCATTGTCTCTGCAAAGTCACACAAAAAAATTGGGTGAAAAAGTGAATGGGTTATATTTTATCTGTTCCATTTCTACGGCCATTTTGTAGAAAGGAAAACACTTGTTTATGCTTATGAAACATTTGCTGACTAAATGTAAGCATATTACCATGGAAGAGAGAAATGCATGAAAGGTTGGATGAATCTGTCACTAATGCTTAAATTTAAATAGATCAAGAATAACTAGAATTCTTTTTTCATACATTATATACAGAAATTTTCTCCTGTTTATCTGTAAATAATTGTGAGCCACACATCCTATTCTATTTATAAATACATATTTGCTTTATCTTTACAAATATTTTCTTCCTGACTTTATGCAGTTTGTTTTTCTTCTTGGGTAAATTAGCTCCCTTTGACCTCCGTACTAAAACTTAGCTTGTTGACATCTTCCTACACGTCTCCTTGTCAGATTATTAAATTTGATTCCATTCTCCAAGGTGCCAACAATCTCATCCAAATTAATGTTGTCGGTGATTTAATGAATAGGCTTTCTACTCTAGAATCCCCAAACTCTGAATATATTTCTCATGGCAAATGTCTGTCAGCAGCAAAATGACCTCTGAGCATCATTTTAAAATGCCAATGTGAAATCAGGCTTTGTAATTCATACAGCTAGGTATTTTGCCCAGAAGATGAAATGGATGCAATTTGAATCAAGTGCAGACCCATGAAGACCTCTGAGGCTCTGAGGCTGTTACAACCAATAGGTTTCAGCACCACAAGAGAATGGAGTATTTGAGAATGTGCTTTATACATTTACTTACAGAGAGACATGCAATGTATTCTGGGACTGTAAAAGATAAAATCAGACCTCCGTATACACAAATTAATAAAAGATAATGCTCTAAGGCTGGGGAAAATACTTAGTAGTGTTACAGTGCAAGTATGAATACCTGGGTTCAATCCTCAGAACTCTTGTAATATTATTGGGTGATTTTGCAATTCCAACAACAATAGGGATGTACAATCAGGCAGACTCCTGAAGTTCCCTAATCAGGGAGCACAAGCTAATGAGAGACTCAAACCCAGGTGTAAGTCTCCTGAGGAACGATAAGAATAGTTAATCCGGCTTCTACACATATGCAAAACCATATGTACCAACTCACATGAAGACACAATATACACACTAACACACACACACACAGACTCACTTACCAAGGAGTTGTTAATATGCAACGTATAGAATTTCAAAATTTAATTTTTAAAAATAACATTACTAAACCAGTATAATACTTAGCAGCAACCTGTAAACATTTATCCTTACATCCCCAGAGAAGTGTGGTCTTCATCCCTCATCAAACTCTCTGTGCAACAGATCGGGACCTCTACAGAAAATCAAAATGCATAGGTTGTGAGGCTCAGCCATCTATGGATTACGTGTGCCCCTAAGACTAGGGAAGGATTGCTGAGACAAGGCTAGAAAGACTGCAAGAGTCAGAGAATGAGGAATTTGTTATAGGACTGTGTCTCCTAGGAATATCAGAAGCAAAACCCATTAAACTCTCTCCAACATGATTGCCCCAAATGAACTGAACAAGTAAAACACCAATGACTATACCAAACTGGAATGAGAAAAGTCCACAAGGACTCAGCCCACATAAAGAACGTTAGGAAGCCGATAAATCTGGGAGCAAGACACATGATCTTACCCAGAGAAGATGAGTTGTCCAGTGTCAAACACTAAACAAAAACATGCATTCCAGTAACATTATACACTTGGAGCAGGTTATATTAGGAATATATATGCAATACCAATTAATGAAAGAGGTAATGAATTTAAAGGAGTGAGAAGAGGGCTGTATGGGAGAGTCTAGGGGGAGGAAAGGGAAAGGAGAAATGTAATTAAATTATAATCTCAAAATTAGCATTACAAATTAGTTTCACTATATGTGTGTATATAATACTGAACTAAGAAATATTCCAGAATCACATATTAAATTATAAAGAGAGATGACTTGGAGGTTAAGAGTCCTTGTTGCCCTTCAGTTTCTAGCAACCATATTGATACAGACAATTGACACTAACTCCAATTTCAGGGACTCAGATTCCATACTCTGGCTTCCAGGGCATCGCCATGCACTAGGTTCACATACGTATATAGCTACATACACATAAAAGTATAAATGTGTTTTCTCTTAAATATTGTTCAAAGTAAAATTTGCATTGAAGATGCACATACAAATTGGGAAATAACATTCTGCCATGTCTTATGGCATGTCTAAAATTGGGGAAAAATTTTGTAAATCTATAGAAAGATAAGCTTTGATACTGCAAGAATGATAAACATAAAATATTCATAAACTTTTTCTCATTGTTTTCTGTTTTGATGCATGCAAAGCTCAAAAAGGTATAGATGACACTAAGATAACCTTTGTAGAGGAAATCATACTGAAACATTGTAAAAGTAAGATTTTTTTAATTTTCATGAATTACAAAAATATGTAAAATCTACCACAGCATGTTTAAAGGAAGAAAGACTGTAAAATAATTGATGTACCTTCAGAAATATGAGAAATGGTCTCTACTCTTATAAGTAAAGCTAGTATTTTGTGATTAGCAGAGATAATCTGAAGCTTTTATCTTAATATATTAAATGTGTAATTATGGGCATGTTTGTGTTTGGTTATAGGCACGAGAATGCAGAAGAGCTCAGAGGTCAGACATGTTGGATTCCTTGGAGTTCGAATTATAGATGCTTGTAAGCCACTTAATGAGGGCTCTGGGGATCAGTTTTAGGTCCTCTGGAAGAGAAGAACATACTGTAGACCCTGCTGGGTACTTGGGTTCCATTCCCAGCACCATGTTGAAAGGCTCACAAGCATCTGTAACTACAACTCTGTTGAATTCCACATCCTTTTCTGGTCTCCATGGATATCTGCACACATACATGCATCAGCCCCCACACAAACACATACATTGTATTCATAAAAAAAAGTTTTTTATAGTGAACAATTTTGAAATTGCTATGGCTTTTAAATGTCTATACTTACAGGCATATCATATTTTAAAGGATAATCTCACTATAATTACTTTCAAAATTCTGCTCTATTGTTGATACTTTAATTTTATATTTATTATTAGATTTATATATAATTCAGAACAGTATTTTCAAATTATAAATAAAATACTTCAAATATTTTGCCTATAAATGTGTCATTAGGATGTTATAAAACATACTAATGCTGCATAATATGGTTTTCTTTGATTTATTTTCAGTCATACTTAAATCATAAGGTTTTCAAATAATAAGGTTCTCTCCTTATTATAAATCAGCTTATTAAAGTTTAATTATAGAACTTTAAAATTAACTCTTATACTCAGCATTCATACACATTTTCAAGGCCTTTAGCTTAATCCTTACTTTTAAAAGAATAAATTTTAACATCCTCCTGCTTGTCAAGTTTTTTAATAAGGTAATTCACTAACTATGAATTTTTAGGCCTTTCACAGATTAGCTTGAATATCTATTTCTGACTGATTGTAAATGAGATACAATCAACATGTAGTGGGTGCTTTACACATTTAGTATCTCTATTTTGACAGTGTTGATTCAATGAGCCATTCTTCAAAGGATGAATTACTTCTAAATTTTGCTTGATGGTTAAGCAGGCAAGAGCGAATGTATTCACCATGTTGTATTTACTTTCCAACTTAATATCAGGTTTGTCGTGGTAATTTTGCCCTTTAATTTGTGATTATTTTTAAAAATAGAAGATTTTCCAATTTTCAGTTTCCATTTATTTTGATAAATCTTCTAACTTAGACTCCTGCTGTTATGGATTGTATCTACGATATAACCAATTCAGGAGTGTATTTTAGACTACTTCTTTGGATTTGCTAAGCAAATGAAAACACGTTGCCACTAAAACATTTATCTGTGACATTAAAGGGAAAATTCGCAAATGCATCCCCAGTTCTGACCTTTTCAACTGAATTCAGATCAATCGTGGAATCTCAAGTACTGAAGAATGGGCTTGCATTGAAAGAAGTCTTTACTAAGTTAATTTCATTGCTTTTCTCTTTAATGTGTCTTATGGCACATTGTAAAATTACTTTTCAAATCAAATTAATTTCTAGATAAGTAATTATGTGATTGAAATAAACTTATTCAGTCTCTCTTTCATTTTTCCTGTTTGCTTTGTTTTAGAACTTACATTAAATATATTTTAATGGATACAAAATCATTTACTTAAAGAGTAATTTGCAATGTTAGATACATACATAGGTTGTAAAATGTTTAAATCATATTGTTTACATCTTTATGGTGAACTTTTCTATCTTGTTTTTGGAGTATTTACTCTCTGCCATCACTGTTAGGCACAGTGCCACACCAATCCTTTTGCTCAATTTAAACCGTCTCTTAAATTTAAATTAATTTAAATTAATTTAAATTTGCTCAATTTAACCATCAATTTAAACTCACCACTGACTGGCCTTTCTCTTTCCATTCCTCCTCCCAACTCTCTCCAGTTTTTTAAGAACCATTCTCTTCTCAGCTCCTAGAGACCGACTTTCTTAGAATGGACACATAATTGAAATCATGCACTATTTCTTTCCTCTTTACTTCCCTTAAAATGGAGATCTCTGTTTCCATATGGAATGCCAAGAACAGCAGAGTTTTATTTTGTGTCTTATTGGGACTGCATTGTATGCATGCACTGCATTGATCTTGATCCCTCTTGAAAATGATCCACAATCAGATTGTTTCTCCTGCTTGGTTACCTGAGCAATTCTGTTGTATACATGGAAGTGAATATGTTTCTTCCACATGCTGGTTCTTTTCATTTGGATGAACACTCAAGAATGCGATTATATTTTCTAAGTTAATGCAGGAATCCCGTACTGTCTCACATAGACTCCTTACTAATTTATAATGCTCCCTGTGTCGTGAATAAGTTCCATTCCTTCCACAGCCTTAAAGCTTCTCTTATAGCTCTTGTTTCACTTCTCTTATGTGAGCCGGGGATTGCTCATGGACACAGTCACTAATGATAATCTCCTCACCACTTCCACTCTCAGAAACAAATATGCATTAAAAGGTATTGAAATGCTTATATCATAATTTCTGCATTCAGTGTGGTGAATTTTGAGATGTTTTCAGTGTGCCTATAGACGCAAGCCTGCTTCGAATGGCATTAAATAATGTGACTTTTCTTCTTGAGTGTTGATTTGCAAATTTTGTGGAAGAGCTTTTTAGCTGTGAGACCACTGCTCTGCTCAGGGAGACCTCTCCTGGGACACTTGCCAAACCTAGTGAAAAGATTTTATTTTATTTTCCTCTTACAGAAAATTGAGGCCAGAAGTTCCGCACTAAAAGAATAATATCCCACCTTTTGACACTATATAGTTATCCTCGTCTATGCAATCTTCAGCTCATTCTTCATGGAAAACAGCTGCAGAGAAACACTTTCCTGTTTAGTTTCACAGACTGCCATGCGTCCATCTCCCTTTCTTCCCTGCAAAAAGGAAAACACATTTTATATCGGAAACAACCCAGGGCATATAATCAATTTCCAATGGTGGGTGATTCACTCCAACTGTAATTTCTGAACAACAGCGTTGCTTTGTCTTTCTGCTCTTCCCTTCCCTGGCAGCTTGTGAATACATTGTTTCTCTCTTTTTCCTCTGTGCTAATTTTAAGCGAAGTGTGCAATCATATGATGTGCCATATTTGATGTTGAGGTGCTACGTAATGCTTCGTTTTGCTGCCGCCTTCCAAAGCCAAGTTACTTGTTTCAGGTAGAAATTAGCATCTGTCTCCTCCTGCTTTGCCAGGCTCAGTATCTCTTGTCCATCTTCCTTGTCTGATAGATGTCATGATGTTAACGGGATGTGATTTTTCATACAGCTTCTATTTTCTCAGAGCTGCTGCCTGGGTGTTGGTTTAGCTTACAAAGAGGTTTTCTTTGTTTTGTTTTGTCTTTGTGTGTTTGGCTTTGTTTCTGCAAATTATTGCTCATTCTACTCATCTATTCTTTCATATTAGGTAACTTAATTTTGAGATTTTTTTTTTTCTAGATGACAAGGAAAGGAAGGGGCTCTGGAAGTGGATCAATGTGGATGAGATCTTGATAGATAAGCATGGAAACCTAGTTTGGATCCATAGCATTCATGAAAACAAACAAAGCAAACAAAGAAAAACTGGTTGGGCCACCCTTGAAACTGTAGCCCAAACCACATGGGTAGCAGTGATAGAAGAATGAGGTTTGCTGGATGTTACCTTAGTTGAAGACTCAGTGAGAGACCCTGTCTCAAAGGGGTAGGGTAGAAAGTGAGAGTGCAGGATCCCATTCATCCTCCTCTAGTTTCTGTGTGTCCATGCCGGGGTTTGTGTTCATGCACACACACCTGTACACATAGTATACTCAGACGTTCCATAATTGTTTATGTACTAGTAAGTGAAACCTGTGCCCTCTTTTGCTACTAAGTTACTTTAGGCTCTTATAAAATATTCCTCCAAAGCAAGCTCATATATTTGTTTGCTTGCTTGCTGTGTTAACCTAAAAAAAGGGGGGGGGGCAGGCCTAGATCTCTTTCACACAGAACCTCAGAGGCCCTGAAGCTGAGTTCTGGTTCTAGAAGCAAGCATAGTGACTATAAATCTGACCAGCTGGATTATGTCTTGAAAATGCCATATGGTGCCGATGACTTGATTTGTTGTCTCTACTTCTCCCTTGACTCAGTGTGAATCAAGATGAGTCTAGTTATTCATATTTTGCCTCCAATTACCAAGGTAACTTGGGTATTTGCCTGCAAGTAAATGGATGTCTCCTACTTAGTACAGCATGCAAGATAACATTCATTTATTCTGTGTGCCTCAAGTCACTGGCATGCAGGAGTTTTGCCCATCTCTTCCACAGACTTTATATCATGTGGCCGACAGTTTGTAGAGATACAGTTACTCTCTCTATGATTTATTAGATATTTCTTCTAGTTAGATCTAAATATGCTAAATAAAGGTAAAGTGTGCCATTTGCAATAGGAAAACTCTCATTTCCACTCATGAGCACTGTTTTTCTTTCTCTGCTCTTAGCAGGAAAAGTAAATCAGAGATACGGTTACAATTCCAGGCCACATGCTAAGAATATTTAAGTGAAAAGGTATTATTAGAGAATGTTTTATATATATGTGTCCATATTTTATAATGCTAAAATAAATAAAGCGTCATAATAAATTGATTTTTCCATCTTTTTTCCAGAAACATTTATTTAATGGAGCACAGAAAAAGAGCATACTTAGCTAGTGCCTTTGAGCTTCTCTGGAATCTCTTATTTCTGTCAGCATATTGGAGTGAATAACTCATAAGAAATAATGTAAATGAGTTACTGACCCATGATATTGGGGGAATGATGAATCCTAGTGCCCTACGTTGTTTTAATACATTCTGATTGTAAGAAGCATGGCATTGTATATAATAACACTATTAGCTGTTTTTGCTACTCATAAGTTAAGAAATTAGTTAGAAATGCATCATAGGACCTAGCTGGGTACAACCCCGTGAACAGCTGGGATCCCCTCTAGAGCCAACCCTAAAATGGATCCCTTAAGGATCTTCTTCCCTGCTCCTATATTTGCCCTTCCTCCATCTCCACCCTCCCACTTCCCCAAGCTCTTGCCAGTCCTTCCCTTTTCCCTTCTCTCTCCCCTTCTCCCCTTACCCAAACTTCACCTCCACCTCTGCTCCCACCGATGTGCTCACAACTTTTGCCCGGAAATCTTGTTTGGTGCAATTTCCAGAAGGATATATATATATATTTGCGGGGGCAGGGGGTTCACCTTGTTATTTGGCTTCTCTGGGCTTGTGAACTATAGGCTTAATGTGGTTTATGGCTAGAATCCACAAATGAGTGAGTACATACCATATTCATCTTTTTGGGTCTGGGTTATCTTACTCAGGACAGTGTTTTCTATTTCTATCCATTTGCATGCAAATTTCAAGATGTCATTGTTTTTTTTACCGCTGAGTAGTACTCTAATTTGTATATATTCCACACTTTCTTTATCCATTCTTCCATTGAGGGGCATCTAGGTTGTTTCCAGGTTCTGGCTATTACAAGTAATGCTGCTATAAACATAGTTGAACAAATGCTTTTGTAGTATGCCTGGTCCTTGGGCAGCAGAGCAGAGGGTGCCTGAACTCTCTCCTTGCCCCACTATCACACTGATGATTATCTTGAATATCACCATAGAATCTTTGTCTGGCAACAGATGGAGAAAGAGACAGACCCTCATCAGAGCAACGGACTGAGCTCCCGAGGTCCAGTTGAAAGGCAGAAGGAGGGAGAAGATGAGCAAGGAAGTCAGGACAGTGACGGGTTGGTCCACCAACTGAGACATTGTGCCTGTTCTAATGGGAGCTCACTAAATCCAGCTGGACCGGGTCTGAATGAGCATGTGATCAAACCAGACTCTCTGATTGTGGCTGAAAATGCGGGCTGACTGAGAAGACATTGATAAAGGCACTGGGACTTGTTTTTATGGCATGTTTTGGCTTTTTGGGACCCTAGTCTATATGGATACACAGCTTCCTAGGCCTGGATGTAGTGGGGAGGGCCTTGGACTTCCCACAGGGCAGGGTTCCCTGCCCTCTCTCAAGCAGGGAGGGAGAGGGAGGAGGCAGTGTGGGGGAGCTGGAGGGGATTGAGAGGAGGGAAGTGTAAATATTTGAATGGAAAAATAAAAAATAGATAGATAGATAGATAGATAGATAGATAGATAGATAGATAGATAGATAGATAAAATAAATAAAAGAAATGCATCGTAGTTTTCACTAAACTAGAAAACAGTGATGGTTTTTCCATACTATAATGTTACAAGTGTTTGGACATTATCAAAAATTTCTATGTGTGTTACAGCAGAGCAGTAACATAATTAATTATTTTCTCATAATTCTTTCAATATAAGAACTCCTTATTAAATTATACTGCAAAAAGAACATGAAACATGCAATAGACTTTAAACTCAAACTGTAAAATCAGAAATAGGCTTATTGAATGATGTTTAACTAGAAGCTTTATCTAAATTTCTAATATCTATTATCTATATACATATATGTCTAATTTCTAATATCTATGTCTATATACATATATGTCTAATTTCTAATATCTATGTCTATATACATATATATGTCTTTATATATTCAGATATTTATATATAGGTATATATATATATTTACAATGTAATCTCTTTGTCATTAATCATACATTTCTTGCAAGAAGGGAGGTTGACCAGTACGCTAAAATTATACAGAATCATTTTGATTGATCATAGTCCTGTGCCTTTCACATAATCCTAATTTTGTGAAAGTATGAGTCCAGATCTTATTATCATATCCCTGCTAAACATCATGTCATTTGGAAATTTACTTTTATTTATAACAGAAAGAAAACTTTGGAACTTCAAAGTTGATTTATTTTGAATTTTCAGGATTTAAACAAGAAAAAAATACCTGAAAACTCAGAAAGTGTTCATGGATGACATTATGAAAAGATGATAAAATATGAGCATATATAATGTATAAATTCTGCCTTCAGTGTAAGTAAAAGCTATGCTGCTTGGTTATTTGACGAAAATGTTGAAAAGACGTAGTGTATTTCGAGACATATTTTTACATCCTGGAACAGATATATTTCTACATTCCTAAAGAATAGATGCTTCAGCTTAGGTTATTTGAAATATGTAAGGTTTTTGTGTACTTAATTTCACTACTAATAGATCACTTAGATAAATATTTAGTAGTCTGATAGTAGCATGATAATAAGAAAGCAATGAGGAAAAGAAAGAATGAGAAATAGAGGAAAATGGAAATTAGAGGTAAAGTGTTGAGATTCTGAATTAGATTAATCTTCCATGATCACATTAACAAAAAATAAGAGCAATGTTCATGTTTACAAGTATGAATTACTTGTAATTATTTCAAATGTGGAATTATTCCGAAGATGCATCTATTCTAATTCTATTACTGGGTTGAAAAATCTGAAACAACTTCTTTCGTTGCATTAATTTAACAATAAGAAACTGCCTCTATTTTTGTTTCAATGACTCAAACTGCAAATAATTTTCATATGAAAATATGAATCATAGTATACAAATTCATAGTTCTGACTTCTGAAAGTCTTCATGATCTGAAGAGAGAATATGCTTTATTAGTCATTTCCAAGTTGATTTCAAAAGTAATGGAAAAAGATTTTTCCTACCACAAAGATAAGACTATGAATAATTATCTCTAAATATATATGTAGGAACCTTTAGACCTGGGTGAAGGAATGGGTTATATTTATTCAGCCTAAAGTGTTATAGGTATATGTCATTTATGAAAACTGAGCCTAAGAAAAATCTAAACTTAATTTTGGAGGCTGATCATTAATAATGCATTTTACTATAGATTTTGGAAAGTTTCTTAACCTTTCTAAACCTAAGTATGCCCATTAAAGAGGTAATGTAAACATTCTGGTATAGATGTGAATAATGGGGAATTCCTCTTCAAAAGACAGTGTGTCCTGTGTCATAATTCTTAATTTTTGCCTATCATTTACCAAGCCCATTCACACTTATTATTTTATGTCAACCAGAATAACTCTTGCTTACCTGTAAAATTTATATGAAATTTATCCTAATTAGTGCAGCTCAAATGAACACTGAGATCTTGCTTGAACATGCCAATGTTTACAAAGAGTGAATGATTTACTTCTGAGTATAATTTGTGCAATAATGTTTTTTAATCCATCAATGACTATTAATTTTACTTATGCTCTTTCAAAAGTTAAATCAAGGAAATTTAGAACACTCCAAGAAAAGTTTGAGTGGCAAACACTATATTCTTAGTGTAGTAGTCACAGTATTTTGTACTAAATTATATTCAGTACTTTGATTTAGAATGCATTTTTCACTCTAATGTGATACACATTGTAGAAAAACTTCCTGGATGTGGAATAAATGAAAATTCTTGGAAGAATAAATGATATTTTTTAAATATTTGATTAAGTCACATATTTCAAAGACAGCCAACTGATTTTGAAAATATTCATATAATATAATGTATTGCTAGCCTGAGCTGAAAGCATTCTTCCTGTTTGGTATGTAAATTCTCAAATTATTGCTATGTAAATGCTCTTTTTTTAAACAATTATTGCTTTTATAGGTGATGGAAATGCCAAAGCATCACTACAATATAAATTATGTAAACAATGCTCAAGATCTTATTCCTAGAAATTATTTAGAGTTGAAGAAAAGTGTCAAAGAAATCATTGGCAGAACATGAAATTTCTTATGGGGAACTTTACCGTTATGGACACCCTACCCCAAGAAGTGCAAGAGCAGATGGTGAAATGCCGAGTATGAATAAATTCATCTCTCTCTAGTATCCTAAGCCTAAGGACTTGGAGATGGACCAACACATACTACTGTGGGCCCAGTGAGAAGCGAAAATTATTCAGCAATCTTCACAGCGAGGAAGAGAGTCCTGAAGAGTAATAACAACACTCAGCTAGCTCCATTACAAATCCTTCATGGTCTCTGCAAGGCCGTTTACAGGACTGGAACTTGCCAAGGCACTGACTTACATT
Organism: Alexandromys fortis; assembly: GCF_014885135.2. Taxonomy (NCBI): domain Eukaryota; kingdom Metazoa; phylum Chordata; class Mammalia; order Rodentia; family Cricetidae; genus Alexandromys; species Alexandromys fortis. Next base: position 4,030,938 of record NW_026067906.1, read on the forward strand.
CATCTCCAACTTCGGAGGAAGCCTCTGGCAGAGCCTCACAAACTTTTCTGCCTTGTTTCCCTTTTTAAGTCTCCTTCTCCTCCATCACCGCAGGTTATTGTGTGAAACAATTAGGTGTTTAGATAAGATTACTTTGAGAAATGCCAAATGGTATCCAAGAGTTATTTCCTCGCCATGCTTATCACAAATTCATCAGCCAGGCAATATTTTTTTTTCTTTTGAGAAATTGTCCCTAAAATTTGCTAAGTCTTTCAAAATAAAGTCATTTAGAATGCCGGTGTTCTCAAGATGCTGTTTTCTCGTTCATTCGAAGAAGGAGCAATGAGGCAAATTTTCCAAATGCTTTCCATAGTATTATATATTTATCAATGAACTAGTCTACAAGGCAGCTTAATTCTCCTTTAAATTGACTAAATTTATGAAATGACAACTGCTTTAATTTCTAATTGGTCCCGAGATTTGTTGGCTTTTATAACAGAGAAACACAAAAGAGTCATGTTATTTTCAAAGGGACATAGTAAATTGCCTTAAAATGATCAATGCAGTAAATAATGAATGAGTAATGAGGTTCAGCCTCATGGAAATTAGACTCATCAGTGCAAATTAAATAACCGAAATGATTTTCCAAGTTGGAACAATAGTATGAGACTCAAAGTGAGTGCTACCAAGTAAATAGGACAAAAAATAACTTATACAGGATGTCTTATCTAAAAAGAGAGAACCTAGTGGTATGGATTCTTCATTAACCAATGGACTTAATGATTTTTCAGTCACATAGCCAAGATCTAGTTGTTACTATTTGTTATGTCCTTTGATAAGGGTGATTTATACAGTGACATGAGGAGTGGCTTCAAATATTTACATCCATTTGGATATCACATGAAAATATCATATTATATTTTCAATAAACAAAATACAGAATAACCTTTATTAGCAAATTGAATAAAATAATCTCTTTCTGTTCACTAGAATCTATTTTTTGCAGCATGATAGCTCAATTTAATCTAATATGAAAGAAATAGTTTGTCCCATCAAGGCTATGCATACTAGTGATATATCTACCAACAAATAAGTATCTCATATCTAACTGAGCAAAATCGAAGTCTTAGTTAAGGGAGCCACCTTAGGTTTGGCAAGAGACTTGAACCTAGAGTGGCTCCCAGGAGCCCAAGGCGATGTCCCCAGTTAGTCCCTTGGGAAGCTAAGAATAGGGAACCTGAAATGACCCTATCCTATAGCAATACTGACGAATATCTTACATATCACCATAGAACCTTCAACTGGAAATGGATGGAGATAGAGACAGAGACCCACACTGGAGCAAAGGACTGAGCACCCAAAGTCCCAATGAAAAGCAGAAGGAGGGAGAACAAGAGCAAGGATGTCAGGACCACGAGGGGTGCACCCACCCACTGAGACAGTGGGGCTGATCTATTGGGAGCTCATCAAGGCCAGCTGTACTGTGACTGAAAAAGCATGGGATAAAACCGGACTCTCTGATCATGACGAACAATGAGGACTGATGAGAAGCCAAGGACAATGGCAAGGGGTTTTGATCCTACTTCATGTTCCGGCTTGGTGGGAGCCTAGCCAGTTTGGATGTTCACCTTCCTAGACATGGACGGAGGGGGGAGGACCTTGGACTTTCCACAGGGCAGGGAACCCTGACTGCTCTTTGGACTGGAGAGGGAGGGGGAGAGGAGTAGGGGGAGGGGAAGAAGGGTGGGAGGAGGGGGAAGGAAATGGGAGGCTGGGAGGAGGCGGAAACTTTTTTTTCCTTTTCTCAATAAAAAAAAAGGAAAAAAATCGAAGTAATATTGCATTTGTCAAGAAATAAATCCAATGGGAGATTATTTTATATTGAAATCATATTATTCATTATTTATAAATAATTATTTATTATTAAGATGGTGAAGACATATTGACAACTTTTTCAGAGATCAATAGACAATTCGACTATAGAGGCAGAGCCAATGTATTGTACATCCTATGTATAAAACTAGCCAAAGGAAAAAAAGCAAATAAGGGAGACATTTTTTTTTTAAAATCTCGATTATATTCTAGTTTTTATATGTATTAAGCTGCAGATGTTAATTTAGAGCATTGGTTTTCCTAGATGATCATAGAGAAATACTTGATTACATTTCCGAAAATATTATTTCAATCCCAATGGATTGCCTGTGCAAAACTACGGTGGTCATATGTTTGCAACTTATTTATTGTAGGATTTCAAACACACCAAACTTATTCATTCCTCGAAATTTTAAGTTTACACTTGATGTTAAAGGCCTTTGGCATAACTGTTAATAATACGGCTTACTTAGTAAATAATAAAACTGTATCCTTTGATAATAAAAAATATAGTTTATAAATGATTGAAGCCATTTTGATAAGCTACATTGGAGTCACTCCACTATGTGATGGTGTTCTGATGTAACACTAATTTGTGAACTATATGGCATGAGCAGAAAATGGTGGCACACACATTTGCGAATCATTCTCAGCATTTGGAAAGCTGGGAAAGGATACTCACGGGTTGTAGACAAGCTTTTAATAATACATAGTAAGACTGTGTTCTGTCACAACAAAGAAAATTAACATATCTCTAAGCTGAGCTAGGCAACAGAAAAATAAAAGAGTGTCCTCGTGGGCACTATAAGTTAGTAGACAGAGTTTAATAAAGTAACATGAAATTTAATAATGTAGCAACTGACCTCCTATTTCTTGCATTGTTATATATTTCACTACTTGATTATATTTGTTATTGCTGCTTCTATTTCAATTAATATCTTATTAATTTATCTGGAATTTCACGCATGCCTTCCATATACTTTGATAATATTCATTCCCTGCGCCTTCACCAACTTCTACCTTCACTCTCCATACCCTTTCCCTTCATTCTTCTTTAATTATTTTTATAACCAACTATGTTCACTCGCGCTGCCCATATACTCACAAATGTGGAAACAATCACTGTTTCTGGAGTCTTGTCAATCTGTAGGAGACTTGCATTAAAGAAAACTAGCTTTCCTTCCCAAATGAGCTAAAACTGACTTTTCCTCCCCACAGTGCCCATTAGCTGTCAATAGCTCCTCATCTGGGGTAGAAGACACTTAAAGTCTTTTCTACTTCATGCTGAAATGTTGACTTTCTCAGTCGTATGCAGGTCCTGTATACATAGGTATTGTGAGTTCATTAGAGCAACTCCCCGTTTATGTCCAGAATACACTGTTTTGCTCCTGGCTTACCTGCGACTTTGATCTTACATACTTTCCTTAAAACCTTTCCTTGTCAATGATCTCTGAGTCTTGAGGGAAGAGTTAAGGTCATGAGGAAGAAATTAGGGAAATAATACCTGTTTATCTTAGATTATGTTTTCATTTTTTTAAGAACTGTTTTGACTTGAATGGACATCTCAATACTCTTCAGTATCTATGGTCCTGAAAACTGTAAATTCCCCCCTAAATATTATTTGCACATCATTAGGTTAGGGGTGAAAGTAAATTACTTTATATCTTTGAGTTATATCAACTTATATTTTCTATGATTCTTTTTGCTCTTATGTGAACTGCTCTGATGATTATTTTTGCAAGTTTATATTGAAACACATTATAGCACAGGACTCTTAAGTGGGACATGCTTATCTAGTGATTGTCCCCACCAAGTCAAGAGACATAAGAAGCTATGCTCAATTCTATTGCATTACGTACGCCATGTAAATTTACGTTACTCCTGAGAGATGTGGAACTCTGAAAGTTATGAAAGAAGTAAGCAGAAAGGCTAAGGCTTGATTTCTGTTTCTTTAGATTAAGGATTCTTCAAAATTACTTTTATCAGAAACTTTGACAGAGACCACAATTTGATTCATAGCTAGAAAAAGCATAATTAGTAGACAACATTTCTACAGATGGCTAAACAAAGTTTTATAGGTAATTGTGAGATTAATTTCCTTACATGCAACATGGAAAGGTATGTGTATGTGTGTGCTTATGTGGGTATTTTATGAAGGGATTCAAATTTTTCATCTTATGCTTAATTTTTATAAAGACCAATATGCCTCATGGACTTTTAATATTCCTAGGCAAGAGAGCATGCATCTACATTATTAGAATCTCATGCTGTATTGTTCTTGTTGTGAATTATAGTTATTAAAATTTACTGAAGCAAATAGAGAGTATTTACTTTTAAAATGTAATTGTTTTCAACTTTATGACTGTTAAGGTATTCTGAATATCCTTCAAATAGTCTGAGCCCATAAAAATGATATACTTTGGGTCTCTAAAGCAAAAACCATTAGAGCAAACACTTTAAGACTCATTTCTGTATCTTGGGAAAATCCTAACACCGGCATTTTATTGGCTCTAAAATTGTCACAAGTACCCAAGCCAAGATACCTTAGAAATGGAGGATAGGTTTAATTTGTCAGGAAATTAATGTTTTGTGGGTGTTGTGGAATCTTAGAATATAAAAAAATGTGTAATAGCAGAATATGCATATTACATTCATGTTTGGACTGACCTTGGCTTTAGATGACAATAGACTCAATTTCTTGAAGCTTAATTTACTTATAGGTAATTGAAAATAAAGTGAAAATGAACACAGAATTATTAAGATGAAAGGGATGCATTGAAACAACAGCAACGATGACATCTTCTGGTTCATAGAGCTGCCATGTCCTGTCATTACTATTTGCCAATCACAGGTTAGCTTAAGAGAAGACAGGGATGAAACCTCACCAATACCCGCTAATTTTTATGACAACTTATACAATTTTACGAGAGTTCATGCTTGTCTAGTAAATATTACAGTTCCATTTTAACACTATATTTGAGTCTTAGATGAAGTGCAATTAAATATCAAAATATGAGATAGTCCAAGGAAATTATGCTTCCTTGTGAAGGCAGAAATATCAGAGAATTATTTATGAGGACAGAGAGAAAAACGCTCAGAATTTTCAAACTTATGATACCTTATATAAAAGAAAAAGCACAACAGTTTGTAATAATTGTTCTCATGCTCTTGTGCTCATTAGACATGCAATAAAAGAAATATTTTAAGAAATTTGTTATGGCAAATAATGAGTTTGTAGCCTAAAAATGGCTAAAATTTAAATTTAATGAAAGCTATTTTTGATGCATATGTGTCTCTAAACACTATTTAGCTACCTCCCACAAGATTTTAAATGAATTAAAACTTTAATAATTTATAAGTCTAAATACTTCATTATTTCTATATTTTAGATTCTTTATTGAAGTTTACTACAGATAAAATGAGAAACATATGTGCATATGTATATAAAAATATATAACTGTAAATACCGTTGTACTCACTTTAGTGTGGGAAATCCTTTTCATTTTTGTACGAGTCAAAATGCTTTTTATCGTAAAATGGCTACATTAGAGGATATAGGAGAAATTTCCCAGGAAGAAATAAGCAGTGAAGAAGAAGACCTGGATTTTGTAATGTTTTATGAGGGAATTATTACTATTATTATTATTGGGGGTTAAAGGCAGCTACTATGTGTAAGTCAGTCTTAAAAGAGAACAATAGACCATGTTTGCAAAAAAGCATGCAAGTGTGACTGACCTGAGGATGTCTTTTATGATGCTGGAGGGAGAGGAGGAAATGGAGCATTGCATATGCTGGGATTAGGACAAATGTCCTACAAGTCTAAGATGTTTAATTCTTTGCTTTTTATATCTTAAAAGATACTAATAGTGATTGATAGGGAAGGGCCCAGTACATTTTGGGTGGTACCATCCCTGGGCTGGTGGTACTGGGTTCTATAAGAAAGCAGGCTGAACAAGTAATTGATAGCAAGCTAGGAAGCAACAACCCTTCATAGGCTCTGCATCAGCACCTGCCTCCAGGTTCCTATTCTGTTTGAATTTCTGCCCTGTTTGGTTATACTCCTGACTTCCTTTGATGAAGAACAGCTTTAAGGAAGTGTAAGCCAAATAAACCCTTTCCTCTTCAACCAAAAACCATTTTGACCATGATGTTATTTAGAAGCAATGGAAACCCTCATTAAGACATGAATGTTTTATTAAATTTAATAGACTCTAATTAAAAATTAAATAATAAAAAACCAAAACTAAAAAAAATGCTAGTTTTTGTGATGCTGATAATAAATTAGAAGCATAATGTGGAAGTCAAGAAGTAAAAGATATAAAGGTCTTAATAAAAAGTAGTATTGCATATGGAAAGCCATAACAAGCCAAATTCTTTCTAAAAAGTAATAAATTCTTAATATTAGTACTTTTGGAACCACTTAACATTCAAACAAAACTAGAATAAGATGAAAGAATTTCTGGCATACTCTGCTCACTAATGGTCATCCAAAGTACCTGCTTTCTCGTATCTTACTGCTCTGCTACCCGTGGATTCACACATTTGTAATTGACAAGCATCCACTGTTGTATCAGAAAGATATACCCCTCCTTAAAGTCATTGGTACTCTGCCTATTCATCCTTATTTTTCGTTTTGTATTCAGTTTTACCTTTCCAGATGTCAAAGAGTTGGAAGGCAACAGTATATGGTTCTTTTCAGTTTCCTTTCTTCTAGTTAGTAATTTGTCTTTAGGATCCTTTCATGCCTTTTCAAGGCTTGATCTCTTTTTGTTCCACTTCACCAAATAGATTTGCAATGTTGTCTGAGTTGTTTATTTGCCCATTCTTTGGCTGAAGGGCCTCTAGCTTGCTTCTGAGTTGCAACATTTAAGTCATCCTGCTGTGAACAGCTGTGTGCAGGTTTATGTGTGCCCAAATGTTTTCAATACCTTTGTGTCAAGGAGTATGCTTTGTTTTGTGAAAGTTCCAAATTGTATTCCAAAGTGACGGCAGCATTCAGTATGTGCAAGTCACTAACGATAAGTCCAGTTCCTCTAGCTCTTAGCCAGGAGTTGGTGCTGCCAATGTTTCATACTTCAGTTCCTTTAACAAATCACCTCCCCAGCCTCGTAATTTACATTTTGCTGATTCTGGATGACATAGGGTGTCGTTGTCTATGATTATTTGTCATTTGTACAATATCACTTTTAAAGTGCCTGTCAGAGTGGTCTCATTTTCAAATCAGGTCATTGACTTTCTTCTGGTTAAAGTTTTAGTTATTTAATATCACACCAACAAAATTAAGTCTGATTAGACACGGAATGAGTTCTTCCGATGCCGAGGGCAAAGGAGCATTTTTCTTCTTTTCAAATAATATAATAAATAACAGGCATGCCTTACTTTTAAAATCAGCCACTGAACATCAATATTTTATGGAATTCATCTGCCTTGAGTCATAAAACAAATTAAATTTGTCCAATGAAATTCTAGGTGAATGTCAAAATGATGCAAAATGAATATGCATACAATGTCAAAGCTGTATTAAATGCATTCAACAGAGACAATATTATTCAAAAGTAACACAAAAAATTATTATTAAAACTCCTACTAGGGTAATTTTAGATTCCATGAAGCTTTAAGGAATGAAGAGGATATATTATTTGTATATGTTTTAACATTTCAATTCATGGTTTTATTCTTTGGCAGTGTCATAAAATGCACGACAGGATAACTTTCACAGGCATCTTTATCTTTCGCAGCCAGCTGTTATCATTTTAGTTGTGGTTTTGTGTGTACGTTAGTTAAATTCTTTAAAATTTTGTTATGTTTGTTGAAAGATGCCTCCACCACTGAGATACAAAAGAATTTTAACACTATGCCTATCCAGTATTTTTTAAGTAAAATTACATGAAGTCTTTTATACTATTTGTCTAAAGATTATTTTTTTTAAGAAATAAATCTTTTTCCAGGGACTTTGCAAAATAAGCTTGTCATATATTGAAGATTTAAAATTTCAAAACACAAGCACCAGGAACAGCCACAGAGCTGTAACATTTGACATTTTTATTTTCTTTCATTCAGTGAAATGTAGCTGTCAACTAGTTGTCTACAACTCGTTAGTGAGACCAATTTCCTACGAACACCAAGGCAGGTGTCAGAATCAAGTTAAGAGGTTGAGAGGGAACTCAAAAGATCATGTACTCAGTCGAATTCTGACTGAGTTATAAGCATCCCCAGATTTCTCTGTGCTTACCTGGAGAAAAAAATAAAGCAAGCAAAAACTACGGCATCAGTTTCTGAGAAAGTGTTTTCCATAGGAAAGACTCTGTCTTTCTGAAACATCCATGTAAAATAACTTTCCACACAGCTAAGTAAGCTACACGTTTTACAATGTCTATGAAATAGGTGCAGTGGTAAGAATGAGAATGTTGCTCAGATGCCTTTATATTTGGATACATGACCAGCCCTTGGCGACAATGTTTGGGGAACTTTCAGAAAATGTGTCCTAATCTGAGGAAGTACATCTCTGGGGTGTGAGTAGACTTTAAGAACTTAATGCCACGCCCTAATTCCAGTTTGATACCCCTGCTTGTTGGTGTTTGAAGATGGGAGCTCTCAGATTCCTTTTCCTGCCAGTATGCTTTCTTCTTGTGGCCATGTGTTCATACCAGAATGGACCCTAAACCCTGTGATTCCAAAAACCAAATAACTTTGATGATGATGTTTTATCTGAAAAACAGAAAAATCATCAAAACAGAATTCGGTTCCAGAAAATGAACTATGGTTATGAAAAACAGGCCATGATGGTTTTGTTTGTTTGCTGGTGTGGGAGGTCCTTCTTTCTTTGTGTTACTTTTATTAGTTAATGAATCTAGCAGTTCTAGCTAGCAAAGCTAGAACTAGCTAGTTTGCTAGACTATAGCAAATAGTCTAGAACTGCTTTGAGCCTATGGCAGGGCAGAACAGCACTAGATGGGGAAAGCAAGGCTGCTTTCTGGGAGAAAGAAGGATTGAGTCAGAGATGCCATGGAGCAGCCGCTAGAGACAGACAAGCTGAAACTTTGCTAGTAAACCACTACCACATAGCGATACACAGATTAATGGATATGGGTTAAATTAATATTTAAGAGTTAGTCAATGGGAAGCTAGAGCTAATGGGCCAAGCAGTGCTTTAATTCATGCAGTTTCTGTGTGATTATTTGGGGTCTAAGTTAGCTGGAAACCAACAAACAGCCCTCCTTGAAACAGTTTGCTTGATTGTTTTTGAGCAAGTTGGAAGCCTTTCGAGACAGGGACTCAAAACAGTTTAAAGTTGCAATTAGAGATTAGTGGGATGGTCTACTCGGAGACCATAATACCCTGTGTAGTATGGACTGTAAATGTTCAACTCAAAAACTCTCGCAGAGAAATAAGAATTTTAATGGCAAGTGGATTAGAGGCTATTTTTGTGATATATTACAAATAATCTGGCTGTCTTCTACCCATGTCCTGAGGATTTTCTTGAGGCTAAATTTAAAAGAAGAGACTGAATTTATTTGACACTATATTTCAAAACGGTATAAGGTTGATTGGACTGTTTATTTGTTACTGATGCTGATGCAGGTCCACACTGAAATAGAGCATAAAGATATTCAATATGTACATTTCCAAGAGATATTGAGCACTTGGAAGCTTAATGGTACATCCAAGGAGTGTGCTGGAAGAGAGGTTAGAATTTTGAAGATTAATGTACTTTGGAATTAAAGAAAGAATGTCCTAGGGCAAGAGCCCACCCAGCTAAGCTTCTAACAAAGAGAACCTTGCAGATTATATTTCTTCTAGAAATCAACGAAGAAAAAAAAAGTTGCTGCAAATGTAATTCAATGGACCAGGGACTTTTCCAAGCTTTTATCCTAACTTTACAGTGTCATTGATGTGCAGCTGGCTTCAGATGGATGGAGATACCATATGAAAAAGATTATGAATTCTTCCTCTGTGGTTTCAGAGAATTGCCAAGGACAGGCACTTTGGAGCAGGGAAGTTCCTGTTTGGAGGCTCTGAGAGACCAAGAGAACATGAAAGGCTATTGTTTGAGGGTTAAAGAAGAAAGCCTGAGTCGCAATGGAGACATCAAGATGCTGAGGCCAGCATAGACATGATACATCTGTCAAGGAGAAGTACATACAGGGAATGGGAACAGCCCAGACCAGAAATGTGTGCTTCAGGCAGCAAAATTGGAAGGACTGAGTCCATATAAGCCCTTTGATACTCAAGATGGATCTGCAAGATTTGCTGTTTACACTGATTGGTTCTGTCTTGCTTTGGTCCATTATTTCCATATTATGTTCCTATTCCTCCCTTTTGGAATGGTGAGGTTTATTCTATACTATAATATGTAGAGAATATGGAGTTTGTTTTTAGATTTTATAAGTGTTCCATTTAAGAAATTATACTGAGTTTTCAAAGGCACTTAATTTTGAAACTGTATTGAGAGTACAAAAGAATATTGGGGCTTGTGAAGTTGAATTAATTGTCTTCCATATTTGAACCCTAGGTCCCCAGTATGTAGTGTTATTTGGGGAAGTTAGGGTTTCTATTGCTGTGAAGAAACACCATGTGGAGAGACAGTAGCAACTATAAAGGAAAGTATTTCATAGGAGTGGCTTGTTTACAGTTCAGAGGTTCAGTCCATTATCAACATGATGGGACATAGTGGTGTGCAGGCAGACATGATGCTAGAGGAACAGTGTGCCAAATATATATATATATATATATATATATATATATATATGTATATGTGTATGTATGTATACATCAATCAAGTTTTATCATTGTGACTAAGTATGAGCTGAGCAAGGACAACATGAACAGACATGCTAACGTGGGTGATGTAAAGATTTTTTTTATCTCATCACAATCCTCTAATATTTGAATGACCTGAGATCAGATTTCTAGAAACCATGTGACTCACTTCTTCCTCCTCCTCTTTTTTTTTTTGTGTATGTGTGTGTTTGTCTGAATTCTGAAAATTCAATGCAAGGTCAAACATTCCAACACTGAAATATATCCGAAGCCAGTGGGAACACATTTGAAATTTCAAAAGTTCTAGGTTACCATGGAAGGTCAAGAAACACATCAACTTGAATTGTATTAGTGAAAGACATGTTTTACTCCTGTGAAATATCTTTTTCAGTCAGTATTTGCTGCAAGAATACATAATTGACTTGAATAGAATCTTCCAGCTCTCATATCCCCCCAGTGCAAAGATGCCGAAAGCAGCATCTGGATTCATCTGGAGAGGTGCAACATAAACCAAATCCTTGGCTGAGTTTCCTTTTATGTTTATGGATTCTGGATATTGAACTTGAGGTTTTGCATATTATACTATTCAATGCTCTACTATGAGTGTTACATCCTTTTAAATTTATTAATCTGAGAAGGAATCTGTCAAAATTTATTGTTGCCCAGGAGAATGCCAATTCAAAGCTTTGAACCTTGGATCCTTCTACCTCTGCCCCTAAGGATCTGGTATTACAGGCCTGCACCACCAGACATAGGTTCCTAGGATTTAGACTCAACATTTAATGTGAACCCGCTTATTTTGATTTCTCAAAAGCCTCATTGAATTGAGCTCACTCAGGCAACTGAACTTAATGAGAATTAAAGGATTTATCTAATTTCTCATTAGTAATAAATTAACAAACAAAAAGGCACCGGGAGGTCATTATGAGAATTTTTTTTAAGCTAGTTTGCTGCTTGTCAGTGCCCTTGGACAGATGAGTATGTTTTATAGTAGACTTTAACCCATTTTATTACACAAAATTTGATAGTAATTGAGATATTTCATCTACACTTCATGTTTCATTTGCTACTTTACGAAAGTAAATGTGAACTTAGACATCCGATAAAAATTAAATTTAATCTTAATTCCTGAAAATATGGTCCATATTTATTAAATATTATTAAAATATTATTCTGGACTTGGGGAAATATATCTCAAAATTCAGCAATGGGTTTTCATCCAAGTATAATTTCCCTGTAGAACAAGAATTGTTTTACCACTTTATAAATTAAAATATTAATCACCTGTATATATGTGCCATGTATAACTTGTGTACTTTTAAGAACGTGCATTGATGAATTGGGCAGAAGTATTCCTTTTAATAGACCACTGGGATTTATTTAGTAATATAATCAGAGATTTTTTTTCCTCCATATACTACCAATTATAATATGCACATCATTATCTTCTAGCTTTCAATGTTTTATTCAAATGGCTAGTGAGGCTCCCTTTCAAATCTTTTACTTCTACCCCTGAGACTCTGTTCTCCTAGGCATTCCCTTTCTATCACTCTATTACGGAGTTCAAAGAGTTCCATAAAAAAAAAAAAAAAACAAAAACAAAAAAAAACGCTTCTAATTCTCATTAGTTCCATGCTTACTAGTTCCTTAGCTCCGTTAGAAAATGAAACTGACTTCCAAACTGCTACTGTGCGCATCATTGCCGCGTGGCTGCTGTGGAGGGCTGCTTAAGAATTATGGTTATGCGAGTGTTAATCATGGTTTTATTGTTTGTAAAAAGTTGATGACTAACGGGTGCTTAATGGTTACCTGTGAGCGTTTTAAAATGGCACAGTGGTAATCAGGCCTCAAAGGACTGGATCTAGGGAAGGTTAGCTGAAAAACTCGGCAGCCTAATTAGCATCCCAAATCACCACCCAGCCATCTGTTATCTCTAGGCAAAGCAGAAGACGAGGCAAGTGACTAGGAAATAAGGGCTTTGTATGAGGAGTCCATATTTTGCTGCCCACCCCCACCCAGCGTTTCTATTGGGACTGAGGCTGTTGACAATGAAAAAAGCTTTCTCTCCTGTCATTCCTGTACTGTTGATAAGTGTGTGATGAGGAACATCAGAGAGAAAGGAGCGACAGAAGCACAACACATACACAGCACTTCAGTCTGCTTCCAAACATCAAAACCACCAATTGAAGCGCGTGGACCAATAGAGCTTCATCTCTGAGAGCGCCCTTCTCTGACAGCTTACACTGATGTGAACGCATTATTAAAATGACACAGTTTTAAACAGGTAGCATATTTTGTTGCTGGATTTAAAAATTGCACAACTATAATCTTAGCACTAACACCAAAATTATTTTTCACACAATTCAGCTTATTGTAAAAACAGTCTTTGCTTTGAAATGAAACACGCAAATGGTGTTGTCATGTTCTGGCCTTTTCAGAAATTAGTTTGGCTTTTATGTTTTTTTTTTTTCAAAACAATATCCTTTCTTCCTTTAGACTTTTCCTAAAACCACAAAAACAACCAAACTTCAATATATAAGAATGAGGGAACAGAAATGTGTGGAAGAGATCACATTTTTAATCAAGTTACAATGACTTGATTAAAAATACTTCTAACTTATTTTTCAGAGAAATCGCCATCTTGATATCCAAAGCAGCTCTACCAGTTTGCTCCCACCAGCAAATTCAAGAGTGCCTCCTTTACCCCACATCTTCTCCAGCATAAGATTTCGTCAGTGTTTTTGATCTTGGCCATTCTTACAGAGTTGTTTTGATTTACATTTCTTCAATGGCTAAGGATGTTGGGCATTTCCTTAAGTGAAACAACTTTCCTCAAGACCCAGCAATACCACTTTTGGGTATATACCCAAAGGATGCTCAATCACACCACAGGGGCATGAGCTCAATCAACTATGTTCATGGCAGCATTGTTTGTTATAGCCAGAACCTGGAAACAACCTAATGTCCCTTGACTGAAGAATGAATATGAAAAATGTGGTACATTTACACAATAGAGTACTACACAGCAGAAAAAAACAATGACATCTTGAAATTTGCAGGCAAATGGATGGAGCTAGAAAACATCACACTGAATGAGGTAACCCAGACCCATAAAGTATATACACACACACACACACACACACACACATATATATATATATATATATATATATATATATATATATATATCATATGTACTCACTTATAAGTGGCTCTTAGACATAAAGCAAAGAAAACCAAACTACAATTCACAATCTCAGAGAACCTAGACAACAATGAGGACCCTAACAGAGACATACATGGATCTAATTCACAAGGGAACTAGAAAAAGACAAGTACATTGGGAGCATGGGGACCTTGGGAGAGGGCTGAAGGAGAGGAAAGAGGATGGGAGGGGAGCAGAGAAAAAGGTTTGGAACAATAAAATCAATTAAAAAAAAGAAAAAAATACTTCTAACTTGTTTCCTCGTTTGCCATATCCCACAGAAACAGCTTCTTTGAATACCAAAGCTGTTGATAAATAACCCAGAGTGTATGTCTACAGATTCCATGTGTGAAATGAATTGTGGTCATCATTAATACAAACCAGTCAATCTCTTCAAAGTTAAAGTACTTCAGGTCCGCGAAACTTATACAGTCTAAAAAGAACATATCCATATGCCTTCAGAAATCACATGGTCATTGTCACATAACAGAAACAGGATAGAGTTCAAATAGACGTGATTTTAGTAATAATATAAAACATACATAATTGGTGAGATTGAGATGTTGAAAGCTTGAAACTGCCATTTTAATATGTTTTAATAGTAAATTGACATCTTGCTAAGTTAGTCCTTACTCTGTGTCAATGTTTGAGTGTCGAGTGTGTGAATGTGTGTGTGGTTTCATACATGTGTGTGTATATAGAGGCCAGAGGTTGATACTGAGTGTCCTCTCTGATGGCTTCCCACCTCCTATTTTAACTCAGGTTTTTTCCACTGATAATGAAAGACAGTGATTGGCTAGAAAGTTTGGCCAATGAGATCCAAGGATCCTGATTCCACCTTCCCATCACTGGAGGAGAAATTCTCTATAAGGCTTTTTTATATAGGTGCTGGACATTAAAATCTAGGCAGTCAGCCTTGTTCATCAAATACTTCAATGACTGAGACCACTGTGCAGCCCTTGACCACTCCCCCTTTTCTGTACTCTGCTGAGTAGGGTGCTGAGTCACACAGAATGTAAAACTTTTAGAAATGCCGTAGTTTTCTGCCTCATCCAGCCAATAAAGATTATCTAGTACTTTATATCTCCTTAAGTGGCATGGCATGTATAGTATTATGTTTTAATGTCTAGAAGGTGAGAAAGCTGTTAAAAAGTTTAGTAAAAGAAGTAGTGGGGGGGCACTAAACATATAAGCCTTATATAATTACTCAATTTCTGAAAATGTATGAAAAGGCTAAATGAAATGAGAGCTCAACTATATAAGATGGAGCTCAACAGCTAAAGAGGAATGAGGATACATATACTAATGGCCATTATCTTCAGCTACAATGTGATTTTAGCTCATATTTTATAGTAATACTTTTATACTTTATAAGATACTGTTTGTATTGTGGAGCAAATATACAGTTTTGTTGTGAAACTGGCTTAAAGAAAACTATGCTATGCAGATATTACATGCACGTGGAGGGATTGGGCACAGTAGCTAATGAGTCAGATAAGAGGGGTTAAGGTTATTTGGTAATATATAGTAAGTGGAATGAACTCTCATTTTCATCATAACCTTTTTAATTTAAGCAATTTTTATTGTCATTATTTATTTGGAGCATGCATGTGGGTGTGTATGTTTGTGAGCATAAATCACAATTTATTATGAGTAACAAATTACTCAGTATCTATGCGAGGTTAGAGTACAGTTTTCACGCCTCGGTTTCCCTTTCTGTCTTGTGGGTCTGGGGGATTGAACTCAGGCCATCGGGCTTTGCAGCAAATACTTTAACCACCAAGCTATCTTGTCTGCACTTGACTTTTGTAGTATACAAACATTTATATGATTTATTCCTTTTTGTATATTTACATCTAAACTCTGTTTAAACATTACAATTTAAGTACAATGAATCAGCAAATTGTAGTAAATGATATATCTTTCTTTCCTTCAGACCCAGTGTTAGTTAGGTATGGGGTCCTTTCTCTAAGTGTTTGACAGGTTGTATTTTCACAGCTGAGACGTCCTCCAGTGGATGTGAGCTGCATCAACCAACTAACAAGGCTATCAATGAGGCCCAGCAAATTCTTCTTTCAGTATCTTACAATAGGAATAAAACCTACATAGAAAACTAGGCAAAGGGGTTTGATTAAACATTTAAAATCTTACAAAATATCGTAAGTATTATGCAAAAATGATTCAAGTTCATTTCAAAACATGAAAAGAAAGCCAGCTTGGATAAAATGAAAGGAATAAAACAACTTAAATATTTGATACAACTAAGATAAAACAACAACAAAAATAAAAATTGTACATTAGAAAGCAATGTTTTATATATTTTCAATACTCACTGCAAATTATTGAAAAAAATTTAACCTGCTAAGTAAATGCTTCTAGGAAAATTCTTAAATTAAATATAATCTGATGTTCTTAAATTAAATGTTCATACAATACACAGTATAAAATAAAGATTGCCATAATGTTCACTGAGCAGTGGAGGGCATGATATAAATGTTTTGTTAGGATCTCAATACTCAGCTATTTCTAATTCTCATTACCTTGACAGGAATGTACTTCCAGATTTACTTCAATTTATTGTGAAGAGAAACATTTCTGATCTAGCCTGAGTGTATCATTTGAAAAGCTTATGAGAGAGAAACAAAAGTATTTGTAGACTAAACAGATTTTGAACTTCTTCTCCGTAATGATACTATGCTAGAGTGATCAACTTCTATGAAGAAGAAGATTAAGTAAAACAGCAAGGAATCCTGGTGTGAAACAAATGTTTATGCAAGCACTGAGAAATAGCTACTAAAATCCACTCTTGATGTCAAAGACATAAAAGGGGCTGATGGTGGCCTGCAGCAAACAGAGGGCTCTCTTTTACTCAGGAGACTGAGCAGCTATTACTCAGTTCTCTTTAATTATGTTATAAGTATGTTGACCATGTTTCCAGACCCGCGGGCAATTTAAATGATTCTAGACATCTGTTTTTGTTTGTGTTTTAAATTGTCAAATTAGTCTTTGTTAATGTTATTCTAGTGCTTACAATATTATGCCAGCCAGAGAATATAGTACTTCCCTTCATTAATAGCTTTTAAAACATTTATGCTTTTATTTAACAGTGTTCTGTGAATGTTTACATACCCAATATATAGTTTCTTTGATATTGTTGGTACATGAGTAGTTTAATGCATCTGTTTCTTTCTGCCATTTTTCTTTTGAGCTACAATCCTTTGTTCCACAGTCCCCAAAATCTGTAACAAATAAAACAGTTGCAAAATTTCTTTACATATTCTCATTGCATAGTGAATGTAACTCTCCCTACAATTTATTTTATATTCACTTATATATATTTATAATCAAGTATATATAAAAATGTACATATATAATCTTGTATTTGTCATGTACATTATATATATTAATATATGATGTATGGTATATATAATATAAATATATAATATATATTACAAAGAGATCCCTGTTTTTGTATTTTAGCACTGGGTGCTGAACTTCAAATATATAATAATTATATACATTTGTTACCTAATAAGTTCTAAATTTCCAGATAATGATGAATAAGATATTCATTTTTAATTTTAGGTATTGTATTCACTATATAAGGCCATCTTATAAACTGATAGTTTTAAAATACTTATTTAACTAAGAGATATTTCAGGAGGCACACACTGAGCATCTCAGCACTCTGGAAGCTTAAGCTGTCCATTGGGTCTGACAGCAAAGTGAGAGGCACTTTTAGAAAAGGTCAAATGAACTGATGGTATTATGATTTTGATGTCAAACAGTCTACAAATACTTCTCCTAAAAGGGTTGTTGTTTAATGTCCATGTGTCAATTGCTAAAGTCAGTCCAAAGGGAGATATTGTTTAGTCACACCCTAGACTTTTAGGATGTGTCACTGGGAAAATAGTTTCAAAATGGTTTGAGGACTCTTTCACTGTCCCTACCTCTCCTAATTGTTTCCAGGCATATAATGTCCATGGCTTCCCTGCCAGCAACACACCCCTCCAGCTGTCAATCTTAAGACTTAGTGATATTCCTCACTG
This sequence comes from Alexandromys fortis, assembly GCF_014885135.2. Taxonomy (NCBI): domain Eukaryota; kingdom Metazoa; phylum Chordata; class Mammalia; order Rodentia; family Cricetidae; genus Alexandromys; species Alexandromys fortis. The sequence goes on from NW_026067906.1 coordinate 4,048,803, forward strand.
GGGTTGCCTCTCTTCCTTCTTGTGCTTGCTACACTTCAGTCAAGCTAGTTTTCTCTGAGAAGAATGAACCCCAACTGAACAACTGGTTCCCTAAGGTTGACTGGTAAGCTAACTTGTAGAACATTATCTTAATTAATTACTGACGCGGCACCGTACATTGTGAATAGACTGGGGGGGGGGTGATCCTGGGGTATATAGATAAGTAAGGTGAACAAACCAGTAAGCAACACTCCCCCATGGGCTCTACATCAGTTCCTGCCTCTGGGTTCCTACCCTTGCTTTCCTGGATGATGGACTAAAAGTATAAAATAAAATATTTGGTTTTGTTTTTGGTCTTTGTATTGTATTACTGTAATAGAAGCCCTAGCTTAGATACTCTTAACTCCAGTAAGTTGGGAGCATCACAGTCACGCAACTTTGTATTGGCTCATTTGGGTGGCTCCCCCCCCCCATACCAGCCAGCTTAAATTAAGGAAGAAATCCAACCCTATGAAGCTGATGAAGATAACAGCTTGGTCCCTATGTTGAAAATCAGCATTCTATCATTTGTGAATCAGTTGCCTTCACTTAAAGAAAGAACAGTGTTTATATGCACACATTCAAAGTCCAACTTTTCAGTCTGAAGTGTCCCTAAATACTCCCTGTATAGTCCTCAGCAACATTGCTGGCCCAGATTTTAAAGGTTTGTTTTGATGTTGTCATTTGATTTGGGTGTTTTATTATTTTTGCATATATGTATATCTGTGTATGAAAATACATTGCTTTATTTTTGAAAATAAATTACTTTCTTGACTTTCCTTCTCCAAACCTTATTTTTTCTCTCTCTCAAATTAGTAGCCTCTATTTTTTCATGTGTGTGTGTGTGTGTGTGTGTGTGTGTGTAATTAATAAAGTATATGGAAGTCTGTTTAACGTATGTATAAATACGGTCTGATCAATCTGTATAATATTGCTTACTAGAAGACTTCTGAAATTATTACTTATTATTTGACAACCATTTTGGGTGCTCTTCCTTGGGGAAGACTATCTCCCCATGTGCTGGTTCAATAATCTGTGTTAGTCACAGTTCTCTAGAAACACAGAAGTGATAGAATAGATAGATGATGATGATGATGAAGAAGAAGAAGAAGAAGATAGATAGATGATAGATAGATAGATAGATAGACAGACAGACAGACAGACAGACAGATAGATAGATAGATAGATATTGGATATTTAGAGTGGTTTTCAGGATATTTAGAGTGGTACAGATAGTCCAACAATGACTTTCTTCCAGCAGACAGTCCAAGAACCGGTGGAACAGGAGTTGTTCAGTCCATGGGTCTGAGTGTCTCAACATGTCTTCAGTATACATCAGAATCCCTAAGAAGGTTCTAATACCAATGAATTGCTAGTGATGGCAAACAGGCCAAGAGCTGTCTCTCAAAGGGAAAATAATTGTCTGCAGAGGATAACAAGGCCTTGTTCCAAAACCTCAAGCGCCTCTGTGATTCACCCACAGTCTCCAAATAGCATCTCTGCCAGTGATACCTCACCCATCAAATCTGGTGGATCATATATTCCAAGTGGTAGAGCAGCCTACGTGACAGCCCGGACTTGTTGAAGATTGTTTTCCTGTTCCAGGCCCTACTCAAACCTAACAGCTTTCTTTTTCAGTTTGGCATATGGACTGTATTAACACAATCAACTATGTGCTATGTCCAGAATACAATAGGCCCACAAAACACTGTGGAAATTATGACAACCAAGAATATCTGCCTTGGATAGTGTTTCTTTCTGTGACAGAATACCAAAAACAAAAATCTTGGGGATGAAAGGGTTTATTTGGCTTGTACCTCCTCCACAGCACTGTTCACCAGCAAAGGAAGCCAGGACAGGAACACAAACGGGACAGGATCCTGGAGGCAGGAGTTAATGCAGAGGCCAAGGAGGGGTGTTTCTAACTGGCTTGCATCCCATGACATTCTCAGACTGCGTTCTTAAAGAACCCAAAACCATCTGCCGAGGTATGGTATCACACATGCTGGACTGCCCTCCCCCCCATCTATCACTAATTAAGAGCATGTCTACAGCTCGATCTTATGGAGAAATTTTCTCAATTGAGGTTCTCTCCTTTCAGCTGACTCTAGCTTGGATCATGTTGACAGAAAACTAATCAGAACAATAGAGTTTTCTTATATTCATATACCCAAATATGGTATTTTGATTGGAATGGTACCTCATGAAAGAGCCAATAAATGCATATATAAATGTTCACCACTTTCAGAGAATTACAAATCAAATCATAGAACTAACAGAAGATGATAAAACAGAAGCATAATAAGAGACATTAGATACAAATTTTCAGTGCTCTTTAAGAATTATCCCTGTAGAGCAATTACTACAAAATGTATAAATTGAAGATGTACTCAATAAAATTCATATTTTAAAACCTTATTCTGGTCTCAGAAAAATACAGTATGAAAATGAAGACTTATAAGGCTATCTATGTCAGAGTAAAAGTAAAGATCCTTGAGAAGAAAACTGATATAGTTCACAAGAATTTCTATGGCCAAAATGGCAGAAGAGCTTCTAATACAAGCAGAGGAGAGAAGCCTCTTTGGAATGACTGACCCGTGGGTTCCTTGAAGCTCTTAAATGCCAAAGATAACATTTAGAGAAGAGTTGCATAAGTAAGTGTTTGAAATTGATGCCTGAAAATCCTAGTCAATAATGAATAAAGGGAAATGGTTGATAATTTATTTCAGATTGAAAACTTGGGAGTTAGACACTGAGTTTATTGAAAACATATTGCATTCAAGGCATCCATTAAACAATACTAAACAGACACTACAAATTTGTGTCTGAGACACAGAAAATAATTTTGCAAGTAATACTTACTCACAAACTTTATTTCAAATCCATTTAGCAATACTTGGTGACGTGGTTTACTTAGCATGTTTATTTAGAAAGAAAGAAGGCCTAGATTTCTTCTCCTGAAGTGTAGGGGGGAAAAACAACCACTGCCGCCACATACACAGATACACATACAGACACAAGCACAAACACACACACACACAAACATACACACACAAACACAAACATACACACCAACACAAAGAGGAAGATAGACAAAAAACAGAGGTAGAGAGAGATTACACACCCACATAGAAACACACATATGAAAGGAAAGGAGAAAACATAAGAAGGGAAGAGGAGAAACCAAACCTATGCAATTGGCCAGCATTTTAATAGAGTTCATTTCATATTATATTGAGGCACTAAGGTACTCACACTCCCTGTTTAGAAAAACAAATTGTGTGTATGACTTCTGAGGAATATGTCCTGCCCATCTTCGTTCATAACTCCTTTAACAAAGTTATTCACTGTCAATCTAATTGTCAAGACAAGTAGCTATGTGTCATACTTGTTTTCTTATATACTTCCAATTTCAAAAGCAATCAACAAGATCTCTTTTATACAGTGAAGATTATGCTTCAGATTGATTTTCTTATGTCCTTTTGTATTTCCACAGCTCTTTGCATTTATTATGCTACTATAATATTAGACTTTGCATTTCATCTAGAAGTTGAGTGTGTAACAAATAGTGATATGTGTGCTTCGTGCTCCTTTAATGTCTGTCATTATTCTTAGTAGTTTTACTATTGTTATTAGGTTGCTATATTTAAATTTAATGAAGCATTTATTCTCAATCAAGGAGACCGTTGAGATAATACAATTCTATAAGTCTGTACTATGAAGTCAGAGTAATAAACTTTATTTGGTGTGAGATGAGAAATGATTGATTATCTTGTCTATTTATTAATATTCTTTTATTCATCTTGGATGCAGTTAACAAGTGAAGCAAATAATAAAAGATATTTCATACTACCCCCTGGTCTTTTCTATCAACTTTAGTGAATAAAGATGAAACAACAAATTCCCTGACCATGTTCAGCCTGAGACAACTTTTTTTTTTTTTTTTACAGTAGTTTGGTTCTGAAAGCATATGGTCAAGCATGGTTTATCAAAATATACTTTCTTAAAATATGTAAAAATGTTTAAAACATAAGAACACATATATATATATATACATATATATTATATGGCCTCAAATTAGAATATTTAGCTTGTTAATAAAAAGCCCAAATATAGGAGCTGTGGAGATATCTCAGTGCGTAAGAAAGATTGCTGCATGTGTATGAACACTGCTTCCGTTCCTGGAACCTATGTAGCTTTCTATTTATGGAACATATTGCTGTGTTATGTGGAGATGTAAGAATTGCTACCAGCAGAACTGCAGGTTGAATAATAAATTCTGTGTCCTAGGAATAAGGCAGAAAGTACTAGGTCAGGACACTGGACATCCTCCTCATTGTCCCACCCACCTTTAGCATGTATGTGTTCATGCATCACATGCATAAATAAATATACTGCATTATACTTACTTATAGAGCACATATTAACATGCATACAAATATTTACAGTTAAGTTCTCCATATGAAAGAGAACATGTGAATTTTCTTTCTGAAGCTGGGCCACCTCACTCAATAATACTTTTCAGTTCTATCCACTTTTCTGTAAATTTCATAATTTAATTTTTTGAACCCCCTAGAAAAGTCCCATGCCATTTTTTTTATTATCTGTTGTTCTGTTGATGGTTAGCCAGGCTGGTTCCATTTTCTTGCAGCTGTGAATAGCATAAAAATAAATAAGTACATATAAATATCTCTGTGGTGCAATAAGGGTCCCTGGTGTGTAAGTTAGTGGTGGTGCAGCTAGATTATATGTCACTTCTATTTCTAATGTTTTGAGAACTGACTTTAGCCGACATTATTCTCAATTGTGAAAAATTATAATGGTTCTTCCAAAATTTAGAGCAAGACCAAAATATCTCTATGTCCACTTACTTAATCTTGTGGTCTATATCATTTTTATTAGAAACATTTACTTTTCATTTACATACCAATCCCAGTTCTCCCTCCCCTTCTCCCCCCCCCAACATTTCCTCTTCCCACCTCGAACTACTCCCCATTGGAGACAAGCTCTTCCTTGGGAAGTCCACAAAGTCTGGCAAATCAACTTGAGGCAGGACCAACTTCCCCCATTTCATATCAAGGTTTAGCAAGGTATCCCACCATAAGGAGTGGGCTCTAAGAGGCCAGCGCACACACCTGGGGTATGTCCTAGTGCCACTGCCAGCCCAAACTGCAACAGATCAATCCTCATAGCTGTCACCCACATTCAGAGGATCTAGTTCAGTCCCATGTAGGTTCCATAGGTCAGTCCATTGTCCCTGAGCTCGTGCTAGATCGAGTCAGCTTTCTCTGCGGTTTTCTCCAGCATGCTCTTGACTCCATTGTTCTCATTATCTGTCCTTCCTCTCCTCAACTGGACCCAGGAGCTCAGCCCATTGCTTATCTGTGGGTCACTGCATCTTTTTCCCTCGGTAACCAGATGTTAGTTCTCTGACAGCAATTTGGGTAGTCACTAATCTGATTTAAGGGGAAGTTCCTTTCAGAAACCCTCTCCACTCTTGCTAGGAGTCTCATCTGGGGTCATCCTTGTGAATCCTTTTAACACCAGGTTTCTCCCTAACCCCATAATTGCTCCCTCAATCAAGATATCTCTTTCAGTGCTCTTCAGAAACGACAGGAGGAAAATAGAGACGTGTTAAAAATAGTAAAGAAAACAATGGAATTATCTATTGTTGCAGGTGATATAAGTCTACTCAAAAGACACCATAAACTCTATCATGAAACAATTAGACTTAATAAATATTATCTATAAAGTTGCAGGATAAATCAGTGTACACAAATCAGTTGCTTTCATATTCCTCACTAGTGAGGTTGCTTAGAAATACATTATTAGCATGAAAATCTATGCAGATATGTACTCTGAAGACATAGCTACTTACTTGCTGAAAGAGCTATAGAAGTCTCTAATGCCTCTATCCACCTCCTCCATCCCACTTCTTGATAAATAAATTATGTTAATAAAACCACTTACAAAAGTTTCTTAATGGATGTGACCCCTAATCTTAGAGGCATTTTAAACAAATGCTCATCATAAACACAAATGGGACTTCCTACCATGTTATGAAGAAAGTGTTATTGGAAACTAGATATGCTTATTTTGTTATGTGTTGCTTATGGGTTATTTTACATTGAGGCACCAAAACTGAATAGTCTACACAGATAAAATAAGGTCCGTAAACAGTAAAATAGTCATTATCTTTTAAATCAAAGTGATATACACTTGAGAAGAATTATTTCGACCCCTCGAATGGGTTAATTTTTATTTGTTCCGAATTTGACAAACTTGTGTGAGAGACAATTTCAAAATGAAAAGATAATCATGGTGAGAGAAGGCTAGAAGCGTGTGGGTAGCTTTTGAGCAACTATTCTCTACCCATATGAATATAAAATTAAAGTAAAACCTAAAAGTAATAGTATAATATCAGAAACTACAAGAGTACGCCTTTAATCCTTTTAAATTCAAATTATTTTAAATAAGAAAAGATGTAATTACAATTAACCCGTGACAACCAGTGATAATAATTTTACAATAATTCAAAATTAAGTGTTAATTTCCGTGAAATATTTGTAAAAATGTAATTTAGATAAATGGCAAGTATATCACTGATGCATGTTAATTAACTCATTTTAACAAACACAATTAAAGAATTAAAGGAGATGATATGTAGGTGTTAAGTATGTTACTGGAGTATCTTTAGCCAGGAAAATCTTATATTCAGAGTTTCTATTCATTGCTTTAAATTTTAAACAGTAAAAACTGCAAGTGGCCTTAGAAAAATGGTGAATTTAGGCACTTTTTTATTTATACAACAACCTTATGATAGCCAGTACATTATTTAAATGCCAGACTATGAAGTCACACCAGAACAGGAGGAGACTCAGTCTGGTGCCTGATACATCTGTAGTAAGCCTGTGCACTGTTCAGGTAGAATGTTTTGAATCTTAAGCAATACACATTTCTTAATTGGAAGGTTATGCGGGCTGTGAAAGTCAATAATAATAGCAACAATTACACTACATTAATTTTAGTAACCATCTGTTATCCAGTTTTCCACACACTATAACCTTCTGTGTTAGTTCCATCTCTGCTGCGCTCTTTGCATTCTGTTCGATCTCCATCAGAACCTACTCCATGACTTACTGTTGGCCATCTGTAATGATGGTTCTTTTATTCACATACACAGCAATATATTCGTCACGGTCAAGGCATGTTCTTTTCATTTCACTTATAAAAAATTTCCTTTACAGCTCTCAAGACAAAGATGTGCAATTGCACTATTATATTTGTTATTGTTGTTGTTGAAAGCAGTCCCATGCAGAATAGGCATCATTCCCTTCATTGTGTCAATATTCTACTGTACCACCAGCTAAAACTGGTCACATGCGGAAGAAGAGATGGAAAGATTGTAAGAGCCAGAGTTAATGGATGACTCACAGAGTATAGTGTCTTCTAGACACAAGAGGGCTGATGCACAGAGAATTTACAGTGTAGCAGCATCCTTAGGGACTCCACAGTTTTCAGCCAGGTGAGATATCAACACTGAGACGGTGAAGTGGACATGGGGTCTCACTCCTCATCAGAAGCTACCTGAAACGGATACATCTCTTGGCAAAGGATCATCAGTGTTCTCCAGTGGAATCTCATCAGGTTTATCAAACACAGTTCAGGGCAGGCCCAGGACTGGTTGGTCAACACCAAACCAACTCAATAGTTGTAATTTGGACATTATGGTTTTTTTTTCCTTAATGGACTTTTGACTAGTTTGATTTATTTTTGTGGATTATTTTGTTTGTTGCCTTTTAAAACTTTTCTTTTGGTTTGAGAGAGAGAGAGAGAGAGAGAGAGAGAGAGAGAGAGAGAGAGAGAGAGAGAG
>NW_026067906.1:4056783-4077309 GCF_014885135.2 Alexandromys fortis
GAGAGAGAGAGAGAGAGAGAGAGAGAGAGAGAGAGAGAGAGAGAGAGAGAGAGCGAGCAAGTAAAGTGGGGGCATGTATGGATCCAGAAAATATCTTAGAACAGGGAAAACATGATCAAAATATATTATATGAAAATTTAATAAAACAGTAAATAATTTTGAACATAAAATTGTACAAATCAAATAAAAAGAAATATTTCATTCTGTCTCCCTTTCCAACTCCTCTATCAACTGGATCTGGAGAAAAAAGCTTGTTGTAATCAGTACCACATCCCTGAAAGTGATATACATCTTATTGTGTTAGATACAAGTCACTTAATAAATTTTCTGGGGATATAAGAAGCCATTAGCATACAATTACAAGTGGGGCTTATAGTGGCCTTTGTATTGTTGAAATTTATGATATTGAGTTGCTAAGTTTGAAACAGCAAAGGTTGTTAGATATGTTAGATATTGGAAGAAATAATGTGTTTATTGTATTGATTCTGAACAAACAAAATGTCCCCATTCTTTATTCTCTTTAAATACTTCAATATCTTCTTTTCAAAACTAATGGTGCAAATTATAAACTATTTTTATGGCCAAGACTTTTAAAGTATCAATTGATAATCTTTAATACTATTTGGTATATTACATCTTGTTATGTGCACTTGTGACATATACTTACTTTCAAAATAACTTTTATCCAACAACAACAAAAAAAATGTTCTTAATCCTACGGAGACAAATGACAAGCCACGTTCTTGCCTCTGTGATTATTGATAGAAACATTTCTGTTTTCCTTTTTCTAGAGACTTTGAAACAAAAGTTCAATCTCTGCTCCACATGGCATTGATCAGTTACCTGCCACCAAAGTGGCAATTAAATAGATGAGGGGCGGTATAAGCAAAAAGAGGATAGTTCTTCAACCTGGAGAAATACAAGTCCATCTGCAGCATGCTAACAGGAAATTTAGGTGTAAGAAAAACAAAAATAACATCCATAGGGTAGTGAGACAACTAAGTGGGTTAATGCACCTGCTGCCAAGCCCTAAATCTTGAGCATCAATCCCTACAACCCACAATATTGAAGGAGAGAACTGAATCCAGAAAGTTTTTCTGACTTTTACAGGTACACACACACAAGCACATACACATACACATGTGTACACACACACACACAATAGATAGATAATATGTTTTATAAACTTAAAATGATAATATAGATGCATAAATAAGCAGTCATGGTGTGATCCTGCCCATCACTGGCTCACTCTTGTGCCACCTCTATTTTGTATAGTATTTGGTAATAGTACTTGTTAGACAGCATGTTAATCTGTTACTCTCTGATACTGTTGAAGGGACCAATTTTGATCTTATAAGATGACTATTTCTGATCCAGGGTAAAGTTTTGTCCTCGGGGTAATGGCCTTCTACTGGATGAACATTATTTCCAATGGTACCAATTCAAGGGTGACTCAAGAAGATTAAGGAACATAACTTACCAATGCAATGGACACAAAACCAACTCAGAAATGGCAGATTTTCATCTTACTTTTATTTAAACCGGGCCCCAAGAGAAGATTCATTATTTTTTAGTAAAGAAGGATTCTAATAGCCCATCTCAATATTTGTCAATCAAATATAATCATGAATTTTACATACCCATATCAACTCATTTATTTCACACATTGTTGCAACTCATGTTTTGTAATAGCTGTATGCTTAATTTTCTTACCGATATTATTATAAATACGTTCCAATCTCATATGAACTTATAAATCACAGAATTATATGCATCAATGCATGATTTAATAATTAGTCCAGAGTTTAGATGTAGTAAAAGATATTATTGTTTTCATAATTGTGGCAGAGGTAATTTAATTAAAAATATTTTTGTGTTTGAAAACTTGAGAAAATATATTGAAACTATGATTATGTTAAGTAATTAATACATATTGTTTGATATACACTTATTTATTTCTTAATATGTTTGCTTGAATAACCTAGGAAGAGGGAATTAAAATTTTCTATACTTTTATCAGTCATTATGAGCACACCTTTCAGGTCACTGATATGGTCCCAAAGTGTTTTATGTTATAATGATTCCTTTTTTCTATTAGTTTTTATTCCAAGATACTCTGTGAGTACCTAATTCTTCGTGTAGTACCAGAACTGAAAAAATATATATACTTTCCTATAGAAGTCTGCTTGTAGTAAATTAAAAATGTGCATTAGTCATAGTACGGTATCTAATGACAGCATTATAAAGAAAATATTAAATCCAGTACAAAATATTCGCTGGCACTGCTATTTTTATAATTCAGAGGCACTGCTACATAAGATAAGAATTATTTGAACAGAAACTCCAGGATATCATGGCAGCTGATTTGATAACTATGATGGATGTCACAGAGCAGTGATCAACTGCCTGGCTAGGACACAGCCATTCTGTATGCAACTTCACCTTGTTATTTAGCAAAACTGACTTATAAAAGATTTTTTAAATCTGTGATTTCTGTGAATTTTCCATTTTTTTCATACACTATAGGATGCGTGATCAAAATACTGGAAGTTGAAAGTATTGGGAAGAAAGTCCACAAGAAGGAAATATTAAACATTTATAATTAGTTTTCCCCTCTGAGGTTGAAGTGCACATATGTCTAATATATTTTAGTAGAATACCAATATGAAAATCACAATTTTAGAATGACTAAGAGGCTATCAATTGTTATATTACCAGTCTCATATAGTTTTATTTTGAAATGTCAGGTTTGTTATAGACAAATTTAATTTAATGTAATTTAAAGTACAGCATGAAAACCTTGATATTGCGGCTAGGAAAATTTTTCAGTATTTTAAGGTATTTTGACATGAATCTTGATGACCTGAGTTTAATTTTTAGAATCAACATGGTGGAAGGCAAGAATTCATACATGTAATCTTCTGACCTTCATTCACATGTTGTACTGTGGCAAATATACACACTGACACACAAACATACACAACAGACACACAAAACACATAAATACACTTGTACACATGTACACATACACACAGATACATAGGCACACAAATATCAAATGCACGGGCTCCAAATAATACATAAATATACACATAATTACATTAAACAAATATTATTTAAATTAAAATATAAAACCTTGTTATCTATCTCAGGTTAATATATTTTTCACATATCTTTATTAAAAGCATTTTTCTCACAGGATAAATGTTATCACCTAAAAGAAAATAACAATTTTACCTTCAACCCAAACATTATTTATAATGTATCGCTTGCCAACTATGAATAGCTAGAAAATATGTAGTAGGAAAAAAAAACAAGGAAACAACAAAATCTCATATTTTTTGAATATGTACTTTTTAATAAATAAAATAATAAAAAGAACCATGTTTTAATAAATACATGAGCATGCTTGTTTACTTTTTGTGGCTTATATTGCCTTGTGTAGGTGCTATTTTCTAGGCCATAAAAGGTTTTCACAATATTATTTTTCATAGACAAACCATTCCTTTGTTCTTAGTTGTGTGATTCTGGTCTTCCAGCCTTATGCCTTCTACATTCTTCATACAAACGACAATTAATTTTTTCACTCGGTTCCATTATTGGCTTGTGAACAATTTGGGTTGCCGTCAGATTCAACACAGATGGTAGCTAATACGGCATCCTGGTTTTGGCTTGAGTCTGTGATGTTTATTCAGTGGCAAACACAGAGGAAATAACTGCAGAAAAATGATATTCTTAGGACCTAATAGCCAAGGTAGATGGACACCATTATTGTGTTCACCAACCTGTTTTGTACCTCAGTGCCTCTGAGTACAAATTACTTTCAAAAGCAGTCTTAGAAAATGTAGCATACAATTTGAAACAGAGGTCAATTGTAAAGTTGAATTTTCTTCATTGAATGAAATGTGTTTTAACCCTTTTATACTTATATGAGAAGTATTTAAGTAGAAATTTACTGCATATTGTAATATATTAAATTTCTATCTCAATGACTTTTTTTCACATGTTTGTAAAACAAAACTATTTTATTATCTCAAACAGGTTAAGAGACTATGTATAAATTAACTTATCATAACAATAATTTATCAGTCCATTGATGAATTATCACAGTTATGAGTCTTGATAGATATCAGTTTAGGAACACAGCATGGGGCACCCAGTTCCATAAACCATTCTGCCTGTTCTAACACCACTGATGGATCCTCTTTATCCTAGTACTAGGTGCCTTCAATATAATATTCTGACCAATAAACAGGTCATCTGAGCAAAATCCAACCAGCGAAACACTGCAGTTGAATGATACCATCAGTCAAATGGTCCTGATAGACTTCTACAAACACATTCCGTCCAAGATTGAGTGATATTAGTTCTACTCTGAACAGTAGACTATTGATATTTCTCCAAAATTTGGTCAAATTTTGGGACACACAGAATTATCAACAAATGTAGCGTAAATGAAAAACTACTTGTGTTCTCCATACAATGGAGTAAATTTAGATACTTTTGAGATTAAACAAACATATTTCTGAAGGATAATTAGTTCCTGAAGAAATCACAAAAGGAAGGAAAATTTCTGCTATACTGGAATTAAAAAATGTAACATACTGAACCTATGGCATAGAAAAAGTCAGCCTTAAGAGTAAGTTTATAGAGCCGAGAGAATACTAGAAAAGAACCAAGAGCTCTAAAACTTAAAATTAAACAAGAAACCAGAGTCAAATTCAACTAAGTCTAATAGAAAATTGGACAAAATTATTTGGCGGCTGTTGAACATTTGATTTTAAAGGCAAGCAAAACATATGTGGGATATGTGGATTAGCACAAGGTTGAAGAAGACTCTGAGAAGGCTGAAACCACTCAGTTCAAGGCTCACTATAAACATAAATAATAGAAAAGCAGCAATCAAGACTTAATGTTGGAAAACAATGTACAAAAATTCAATGCAATAGAATAGACTTTTGAAATAGAGTCCATTGATATTTGGCAGAGTGTAGACAAAATTGTCTTAAACATTTGATTCTGGCCACAGTACCATAGGAAGTGGTGCTGATGTGAGTATACACACAGAGACAGCTTTTATTAAATTTATTTAAATGGGATTAAGAACAGAAATGTAAACACATGAATATCAAGCTAAGGTCTAAGACAAGGAAACCTGGGCTTTGATTGCTAAAATAGGCACAGATGATGGGTTTGGTCATAATTATATACATTCCCAATGAATATAATGGGTGTGAGTAATATGAAAAGTCAGTTGTGCAAATGCTTCATTAAGAAAATGAAAAGATGAGCCAAAGTTTGGGAAAGAACACTCACGTGCAAAAGGTAAAAGAATATTAAAATAGCCAGAGAACTTCTGAAACTAGGCATAAAATTTTAATCCAGTAAATGATCATGAGGAAATCATTTATAGCCAAACAGGTGACAAATCAGAATAAAATGCATAATATTATCCTTATTTTCAACTTGCAATTACACTAAGGTGTTACTGAATACTTAAGTGAACGGAAAAATCCAACGTATCTATGAAAGCATATGTTTATGGTGAAATGAATGTTGAAAAACTCAACATTTTATACTAATCTCAAACTGAATTCTCACACAAAATCTGTTTCTCTTCATCATAATCGTCCATGCATAAATCTGTTCATCCATCTTGATTATACCTCATGCTGTAAGAAACCAGAGCATATCACATTCAGTTAACTGAACCCTCATGCTCAGTAGCTTCTGATGCTATTGGCTGAACAACATGTGGTGCCTAGTGTCCACTTTGAACCTTTCTGATCCCTGAACATATAGAGTTCTTTGTCTTTTGCATATTCTTTCAGCACATTCCTCCTGGTTCCATGACGCTGTACTCCCTATTCTCTCTTTCATACTTCCTTTTAGACGTGAAGAAATTTCACTACTGTACCTCTATCTGGTGTCTGTTGAATGCACAGAAATTTTCTGTCCTATTGTCTCCATGACCTTTTCATTGTTCTTTTCAGCATTTAAAATAACGTAACTCCTAATATGAAATGACTAACATTAAATTAACAATGAAGAATCTTTGTGGTTCTGATTTTGCATGTATTTATGTATGCTCTCTGGTTGGCTCTATAACCTAGACTGTAAATTATATGATGTAAAGATTTTATCTGATTTGCACTCCTATATTGCCAGTACTGGGCAATGATGGATTACTTTATATGCAAAACAATTATATAATTGTTTAAAAATATTTGGTGATGCAATATTATAATAAAATATCTCTTACAATCTAAGAAACTGAAACCTTTGCTGGACCGCACAGACAGTTAATAACAAAACCTGAGTTCACTTAAGACTTAAGTGCACTCAGCCTACTTGTCTATCCCACCTTAAGAGAACAATGTAACAAATAATCTTAATTGCCTCAGATGTCTCCTGTAATCAATGTTTACGACTTAAGCTAATACATAGCTGGAATCTTAAATTATGTACTCTTTCATGCATGTGTCTTTGCATATGTATCACTTTATGTAAATAGCAGATAGGCTGAAAGGAGTTTTACGACATGACTATCCACTATAAATATTGAACACAGCATTTGAATATTGTTTGATAAGCAATGACATTTGTAGAACTTCTGATTACCTGTGTAAATTGGAGTCAATGACTTAATCCCTTGAAGAACTCTTACATTGTTCTGTAAAGTGTCCCCCATTCCTACCCCATGTGACACTTTCTGTGATCTGTTATTAAAAAGCCCTATGGTAGGGACATCCAGACAGACACATTCACACACACAGGCATAATAGATAGATACACACTCGGAGACACACAGAAGAGGACACGCAAGGGCAAATTCAGAAGAGAGCTTTCAGGCAGACACAGGTCCAGATTTATTCAACAGAGAGATGGAAATTATAGAAGACATATGAAGAGTGAAGGAAAAAATTAAAACCTGGACTTGTTTTAAGTTAATTGACACCAAGAGGTAGCTCTTGGATTTCTTCTTCTTCTTCTTCTTCTTCTTCTTCTTCTTCTTCTTCTTCTTCTTCTTCTTCTTCTTCTTCTTCTTCTTCTTCTTCTTCTTCTTCTTCTTCTTCTTCTTCTTCTTCTTCTTCTTCTTCTTCTTCTTCTTCTTCTTCTTCTTCTTCTTCTTCTTTTTCTTCTTCTTCTTCGTAATGTAACTCAGATGCCTCACAACTGATTTTGAATTTATTATTAATTCTTTTAGATCAACTATTAAATAACAGCAAATTTTAGAGGATGTAGTAATTGTTATCAGTTAGAAGTAACAAAATAGTGTAATAGTACATTTAATTAAAGCAAACATTTTTGGCAATATTTTGCCATGTATGAATACTTAACAGTTCTATGTAACAACCTACCTGATCTGACCAAAGAGTGGTTTAAAAGGTGATCAGTAAATATTGTGTAAATGACTCATTAGGAAATGCTTATTCTTCATAGTAATAAGATCTTAATGTCAACTATTTGAGTTTATTATTGTAGTCTGAAAACAACTACGGACAAATAAACAGAATAATATAACTATGTTCTAGCAAAACGGCATTTATCAAACCAGGAGGCAAACTATGAAGCCTACTTATCCAAGGTATAACATAACAATCACTGATATAATTTATGCATCTATAGTGTAGAGGTTTGGGTCTACATACTAGAAAACTCTGGTTGATCTCAGGTAAGGTTTTGTGTTTACAGTCTAACAAATTGGGGATCTGACTCTCTAGTCTAGCTATACTCACAAGTATGTTATTAGATTGGATGTTGCCTAAGGCAACACGAGAAACTTAGCAAAATGTTTTTTATTGTCCACCAAGCTAGTCTGTGGCTAGTTCATGTGGAGACATTTCCCAGGGAAGGGACTAAGAGCACATACTCTTGAGGCTACATTCTACCAACAGAAGGTAGATACAATACCTTAGGATATTGCTAATCCTGTGTGTAATGCTTACAATCATAAGGAGAAACTATGAGGATCTCATTGCAAAGACACATGGATTCAGATATGTGAAAAATGCATTGGTTTTTACAAATAATATATTAAACTCCAAATTTCATGCATTAAGCAAAATAAAGCAAGATGATAGGTCATTATTTGTGAAAGGTCATTATCAGAATTGCTGTAGATATGTGTCAATAGAATAAATATGAGCCCATGATCTTTTTTCTAGTTAAAGCAGTTACCAATAACTCTTCTCACATAACATAATGAATTAACAAAAACTGACTCTTTGACAATGTATATGTTCATATTCTCAAAAATCTTATTTGCCCCATTTGGTTATTTTACACATCAGAACCATCTATTCCTTTATTGTGTCTTGTGTCCTTCTTTTTGTAGTTTCAGCTAAAATTCTTATTACTGTGAATTGCATGTTGATGCTTGACAACCATCTCTTTTTAAGAAGTATTAGTGCATGGTAGCCTCTTATTATGATAAAGAATAATGAAACCCCAACCTCTGGAAGTGTATAACTGTATATTTTATTTTATAGTGTTATAGATCAATACAGGAAATTATTTAGGCAATAATTAAAATTGGAGGGAGCAACTCAGTCAAATATTCTATTGCCTACTTATTTCTGGTTGCCTCACCAGGATTCCTCGAAAATGAAAGCAGATGCAACTGGCTAGAAATAGTTCTAAGGATAGTTATTGAACCATCAAAGTTGGTATAAAACTAACCAGGAAGAATAGACGCCAACTGATTTTACTGATTTTGATGATATCAATTTGCTTTCATTCTTCATACACTGCTTTATCTGCACAGGCTAAACCCTAGACTTCACAAAACACATCATTTCCCAAATAATGTATTCAGGAAATGTGTATAAAACTGATAAAATGTATAGTAAATTCTAACAAATTTACATGCCGTTGAAAAAGTCAGTAACAAAATTAAATAAAGTCAGGGAAAGAGTCCTAAGATTCACTCTACCCATGGAGGAAATGTAAAGTTATAAATCAATTACACCAACAATTTTAGCCCATCAAGGCAATTTTCCTAATCATTTTTCTCTTTTGAATAATTTATTCAGAGACTGTGACATTTTGCTTGTGATTTTATTTGAGAAAAATGGATGTACTTCACTTGATTAATTCATATGAATATTGAAATGTGCTTCTGTATTACTGTTTTAATATCTTCAAATAGAAAGATGAGCATGACAACAATTCACAAAAATCTGACATTAACACACTCTGCAGATAATTGTGGTTCAAGTGATCCATCATGAAAAAAAAAGATAAGACCTGAAATTCTAAAATTTCATTATTGATCACTATATGACTATAGGGTTGGACTCAAACTCTCTTAGATGTGGAATTCATTACTAACAATAGGAAAAATTATAGTATGGAGAAACTAGGCAATAATTAAAATGGAATTACTCTTTATCAGGCCAACAGTGGCCTTACTAACCACCACAGACTAACAAATCAATCTCCAGAGTCAAATATGTTTTATTTCTTTTGACTAGTACGGTTCCATAAACTCCTAAAACATTGAAGGTTATTTCTATTGCTCTTGGTATCCTCAAATACATAACTGAACACTATTACTGAAGACATCATACGCTTGAGACATAGAACATACTGAAACCAAGCTGCTATGTTTGCTCAAGTAATTGCTATGCAGGTTTTGGAAGGAGAAAAACCATCCCTAAGGTGCATACTCAGATCTAAGCTCTGAAAGCTACAATAATTATTGGACTATCGAGATGTGGCATTGGTGAGGAGTGACACAATTGGTAGAAAAGTAAGCAAATGTTTGCTGATTGAGTCAGAGGCCGGCTCCAAAAGAAGTGACTTCTTTGTCCTGTAAACCTGGTCAAGAGTTGGTGGCTGGAGAGATCGCAGGTCCCAAGAGGGAACTTATGACTATCATTCTGCCAGTTGAACATATTGCCAATTTGTCTTCTCAAAGCTTATGTTTACAGCCATAGATTAATCTGGCTCTCATCCTTCATCATAGACACTTTTATTATATTTGGAAATGATTAATGCACAAACTAATAACTGGATCAAATATTAATATAAAGGCATTGTAGAGTTATATGGAAAAATAGTCCCATGAATCACACTCTAGAAATGCTCATATATATATGATGGAAAACAGCCTAGAAAGGGGTATCACTTTTTTTTGTTTTTACTGGGGTGGCAAACATAAAAGTTGCAAATGTAAAATGCTCAGTAAATAAGTCTCCACACATTTTCACACAAACAGCCTATTATTGTGACTAAGCAGCTCATCAGTTAATTTTGTATTGATGTAATAAAAATGCCCTGACTGACAGTTGTAAATGGGAGAATGTGTTTGGCTTATGATTCCAGGGACATATGAGTTTATCAGACAGGTAGGCATGGCAACAAACAGCAGACATGATGAAGGGAGAAAGAACCTGAGAGATAACATCTACAAATACAAACAGGAAGCAGAAAGATTGAACTGAAATGGGACAAGATTATAAACAATCAAAAGGCCTTTCCCACTGACAAACTTCTTCAAACAAGTCGCCATCTCCAAAAGGTTCCAAAAGGCCACAGAGATTCTCCATAGTTAGTTCATACTTAAAAACATTGAAGTGATTATCGACCAATCTTTATCATTCATCCTTAAGAAAATTGATCATATTTATCTTCTTCTGGTAATTAGCTTTAATACAATAATAGGCAGAAAAATTTATTTATAAACTTTCAAGTCAAATTTGTAGAGTTGCTTCCTGAACACTAAATTAAAACTATGCCATGCTCCAGAAATTAAATTCTGAGTATCCTTTTAAGATGTACATCCACAAAGCTTTACCTTTATATATGATTTATTTATTCAAATTTGTGTTGCGCCTAGAGGCAACTTTTACTGATGGAGTACATTGTCTGACCAACTGAACATGTTAGCAATAGTTGTTTCTAGCTTATTGTGGACCTCATCTTTCTGGTTTACATTCCAAATTTAAAAACAGCATTTAAAATATAAATCATAAAAATTAAAGCCAAGTGGTCAGATTTCTGAAATATTGTGATTATTTCAATAAGAAGTAGACTAGTACATTAGATATTAAATATCAAACTCTTTTCAAATTAATTACATCAGAAATGAACATTTAACTTGTCTTTCCCAGGTGTACAAGATCATCCCTACATATTGGAGACAGCAAGATCACAACAGGTTTCTGGTTCTTCAGATAGGAAATACTGTCCCCCCTTGAAGTGTGTTCATTATCTCTCTCCAGAGTGTTCTCTCCCAGGTAATTTGATCTTGCTAAAGACTCACCCAATTATCAGCACTTCTATTAGCATTCCTGAGGTTTTATTGCCTGGAGTTAATTGCTTCTGTTACTCAGTGCCTATAAAACCTTGTGTTTAACCTTTATCATCAGACATTTCCAAAGGTATTGTAATTTCTACCTCGATATTTGTATCTCTGTGAGACTTCGCATTTCTCAAATAGAAGGTCGAATGCTGAGAGGTTTGTAGGTTCAGCACAAAGCATATGACTTGACCCATCTCAATTACCTTACACATGAGTCTTTAGCCGCTAGACACACAATTAGCGAAGACGGTTGTCCAATCTCAGATTCAGGGCTAGAATGTATGAATGTACTTGTGACCTAGAAAGTTTGCTAAGTTACTTACTGACAAGCCTTAGGAGAGTGTTTTGTTAGATAGTACATTTTTTTCCTGTCTTGTTATTTATGTATTTTAACTCTATGAACTAGTTGAGTTAAATCACAAATAAACTTGGTACTCTTTTTCGCTGGCTTTCTGAAATCCATCACACCAGGCTGCCTAAAAAGCCTGCTGATATATCAGGCCTGACATTTTCTACAAGTTAATGAAGATAATTCAATGTGTAAGAAAATGCATTTTGTGGTTCTAAGGTCACTGATTTAAAGTCCACAATAAAACTGCCAGGAAAACTGTAGCTAACACAGCACATCGCCATCTGGGTAAGACCCACTGGAATATGTTGATCAGTGGAGGCTGTCAAATGCATGCTATTTTACAAATCCTACTCCGAGGTCTTTCATCTTCTTTGTATCACAGGGAGAGCATCTTCCAAATTAATATTTATTTTGTGCTCGTCTGCCTTGTTCACTTTATTGTGAAACTTATTTATGTATGTGGTGCACATAGGACTTCAATATTTTTACTCTGAAGGTTACAATTTGTTTAGGTAGAGCTGAATTTTGTCAGGGGTGTCTTTAAAAGGCTACTGGGATTTAGAACACATGGGGATTTACATTTACACATTTGCACACAGTCAGTGAATTCAGGGTGTAGCTCCAAGCAAGTCATGAAATTTTTACTCACTGCTTCTTATCACTAAGGAACGATCTAGTGTTAAAACATTTTGGGGGGTTCATTAAAAAAGAAAAGCTTTTCTACAGAGGCTAGCCCTTCTAAATTGCTAATAGGTAGCAAGAAAGAGGTTTTCTAGCAACATTTATTTCCAGCAGCTTCTAATAATAATTATAGAAAACAATATGTATTTTAGATGAAATTAGAGGACACAGGAGGATTTATACAGGAAATGGAGGGGTAGAAATATAAAATAGTAATCATATATACTACTTTTGCATATTTTTTTAAATTTTAAAAAGCCAATATAAATAGTTTTTTTATAATAGCACTGTTCATGGATTCTTTACTCAATATTGTATTTCTATTGTATTTTGTACTTCATGTAAATCTTTAGTGAGAACATGAAAATAAGAAAATATGGGACATCTGTTTTTAGATATTTGATAAATTATGTAATTTTCGGCCAAAATTATCTCAGGGCCTGTACCTTGAGGCCTGTAGGACAGAGAAAAGCCTGGCTTGTGTTTCAAGGAACCAAGTGAGGATGAGACAGCAAAATCTAGGTAGATGACCCTCCAGCCAGAGGGAGGGCTTGGCTGTCTCTCATTGGCTGGAGGTACCATTACATCATAGGATGTCATTTATCCTACATAAGCTGACACTCAAGTAATAAACTGAGTTCGTGCTTTGCCTTGATTCCCTATAGCATCTGATTGTTCTGCTTCATGGGCCTGCAGATCTGATTGTCCTGCATTGTGGGGCTGCAGAAAGGGCGGATAGAGCACTCACCTATAAGTGAATAAGGAGGCTAAGGAGGCCTAGCAAATGGCGCCTGAACTTGGGGCAACTGGTTTCAGGGCAAAGAAGTCATCAAGGTGAGTGGGACTCACCAGCAGCGGGTAAGGAGAAGGTTAGACGGGGAAGGTCTAAAGAATCCGAAAATAAGCTGGCGGTGGTGATGCATGTCTTTAACCCCAGCACTCAGGAGGCAGAGGCAGGTGAATCCCTGTGAGTTCAAGGCCAGCCTGATGTGCAAGAGCTAGTTCCAGGACATCAAGGACGGTTACACAAGAATATACTGTCTCAGAAACCAAACCAAACCAAACCAAAACAACAACAACAAAAGAATCTGAATAAAACCAACTGGCTAGGGGAACCAGGGAGAAGGAGGAGATAGGTGAGGAACAGGAAAAAGTCAAAAATCGGGAGAGGTCTGAAGAATCCAAAGGTAACCAATTAACCAAAACAACGTGAGAAAAGGAGACAGAAAAGGGGGGAGATCAAAAATGGGTGCAATTTACTGAAGAGTGTTTCAAGGGAAGGAATATGGCAGGCAGATAAAGACTAAAATGAAAGTAGATACTGCCTGTGATGAGTAGTGGCCACCTCTTTATGTCCCCAGCCGCCCTGGTAAGGGTAAAATGGGAGAGGGGAATGGGACAAATTAGGGGGCTCCAACCTTGCCAGGAGGAAATGAAGATACACTTGGGTGGGGCTGAATGGAGAACAAGAAAAGTTCATGCCTATGATCACCCTGGGTTGTCTGCAAACTTCCTGGGACAAGATTTGTTAGGACAAAAGGATGCTGTTATTACCATTGACCACTTAGCCTTTTATGATGGAAAAACTGAGCAAGGTATCATCAGGCACACCCGGACACCTGGATTCACTCCCAAAAGTAGAAGCCACTGGCCCCAGGGTTCCTCCCATTAGGTGGGTACCTGGTTAGCCAGTATGGGTGGAGCAGTGGTCCTTACCTGAACTTAAACTTAATATGCTCAAGGAAATCACCAGAAGACAAATAAGACCCTTGATGAGCCCCTGGAACAGCCCCGTGTTTGTGATACATAAGCCCAATGGGACCTGGAGAATGTTGCAGGACCTATGATCAATCAATGCCTGTATCGAGCTAGTAGGGGCTCCTTTAAGGGGCTTACCTGGGTCCCAACAATCCTTTCTCAGTTTCACCTCACTGTAATTGATCTAAAGGATTGCTTCTTACCCTAATGCTCCTGGGTGTTCTCATGTCCTTAGGAGACATGCCCTCCTGCAGACAATCTTTTACGTATGCCCAGGAAGCAACCTGACTGTCTTCACTATGAGAAACTGCAGTGGGCGGGTGGGGGGCGGGTTGGGAAGCAAATCCTTATTTTATTGTTCTTCCTGAGGATGTGTGAGCAGACTGGTTTGGACATTGTAGGAGCAAGCCTTGATAAGGTCAATTGAAACAGACCACCCAAAGGAAGTTCTTTACTTTCAACCATTATCACCTGCCTAAATAGGACCCAGCCATCCATGAGTTTACAGGAGACCTGAGTCTCAGTAGTTTATCCTGAAATAATACCTGGTTGCAGGAAGAACCACAAACTGAGATTACCCAAGCACCACTCAAGAACAGACCATCCAAAGGAAATGCCTAATGTCCCAACCTGTAGACCTATAGATAGGATTGCTTTCCAGCACACTCACCAGGACACCCCTAGACAAATGTCAGTCAATCAGGGATCTTAAACCTCAAAAACTCCTCACCCTCACGTTTACTACTATAAAAACCCAACTCCAACTGAGCTCGGGGCTCTCCATTTATTCCAATACGTTGGACATGCAGAGAGACTGAGTTTGCAAGCATGCATAAAATAAAGGCTCTTACCCCCGCCCCCTGGATTCTGTTTATGGAAAAAAAAAAAAAAAAAAGGCTCTTTGCTTTTAAATATGGGACTCGGTCTTCTTGTTGGCTTTTGGGAGACTTCACGGATTTGAGCATAACGGACATAATTTGAAAAAACAGAGATTGCATCACGTTATTTACAAAAGTCTTTGGATTCCTTAACAAGGGCAACCTTACAAAATAGGAGAGGCTTGGACTTGCTGTTTATGGAACAGGGAGGAATTTGCAGGGAATTTGGGGGAAAATGTTGCTTCTATGTGAACCATTCCAGGAGAGTTAGAAGAAACCTAGATGAGTTAAGAAAAGATATTGATTCATTTAAGTCAAGGACCCCCTATCTGACCTGGTTTAATTGTCCTCCATGGCTTAACACATTCAACTCTTTCCTAATTGGGCTGATGGCTATTTGTTTATTGATCTCTCCTTTTCTCCCATGCATTCTCAAAAGGCTGAAACAAGCATTTCAAAAACAAATACAACAGGTGCAATTCATGGCCCTTCAAGTACATTATGATAGGCTCAATGTATCTCACCCCACCAATGAATTCTCAATTTAAGGGTATTCAGACCAAAACTCTGTATAGGCCTGGCCCTGACTCGTATTCTCTCCCCAGTGGGATATTCTGGCTTGGTGACTGGATGGAGGGTGTAATATAAAAGGAGAAGATGTTGGGCAAAATTTACCTCGAAGCCTGTAGGACAGAGAAAAGCCTGGCTTGAGATTGAGGGAACTGAGTCAGGATGAGAGAGCAGAATCTAAGTAGAGGGCCCTCCAGCCAGAGGGAGGGCTTGGCTGTCTCTCATTGGCTGGGGGTATCCCCACATCACAGGATGTCACTTAACCTATATAATCTGGTGCCCACAGTAATAAACTGAGTTCCTGCTTTGACTTGACTCCTTGATATGATGGTTTATGGCTAGTATTATTGCAGCTTGTTATGCCACACTTAGTTGATATTAATAGGAGTGATGTTATTTTCTGAAGGGAAATGGAGGAGCAGAGGATCTGGGAAAGAGGGGAGGTATGAGGATTGGGAGGAAGAGAAGGGAGTCTGTGGTCAGGATGTTTTGTATGAGAGAATAATCAAGAAAAAGGGAAAAATACAACCCTTTGATCTCATAACCTATTGCAATTATTGTAACAACAACAACAACAACAACAATAATAATAATGTAAGTATAGTTTGTGCTTTTGAAACAATAGTTAAGATTTTAGCCTTGAGAAATATATTCTCCATGTTCAAACCCTGTCTGCTGTCATCCAGTATATGATTACTCTACAACGCAGGCAGCCTTATGTTTTGCGGTCTTAATTTTATCATTTACAGAAGAAGTAAAATAACAATAGCATCCACCTAGAAGGGTAGTTGGATAAATGAAATGAGTTAATTTTTTTTAAAGGAAAGAGTGCAAGTTCAATTTCTATAATCTTTTAAAATTACTCGTAGGTTTTCAAAGAAAATCTGGAAGACACAGAAATTATCATTGCCCTTCTTCTCCATACCGCATTATTCTCAAGGAGACTCCTGCATCAAAGAAGTATCCCATTCCTATGATACTATGTTTCACTCTTGGGATAACAATGACACAAGGCTTACACTCTTTTTTCTATTCTAGCTTCTCAGTCCAGTGCCAAGTTTTCCACTTCAGCATAATTTGCTTGTGATGCCTAAACTGTTCATTCTGCCTCTTCCCTGAATTTCTAGGAGTCAGTAATAAAATCTTTTAATCCATAATATTACCTTTGTCAGAAAGGTAAGCTGCTGAAGTCATGTAAGGCATGACCTTTTGAGACTGATATGTTTTGCTAGGTGTATTTAAAAAACTCATTCCTTTCTCAACAAGTTTTAGTCGAGCAATATTTTATTTGTTATTAGTAGTTCTTTTTTGACTGTACCATGACATTTTCTAGTCCATTCATTTATTAAAATACAGACTCAATCAATTAGGAAACTGAATTACAACTACAAATCCAGTATATTTCTTTACATGGTCTTAAGTCACCTATTCATAAAATATTATCAGCAATTTTTCTTACAAGTATAATATACAATTTTCCTTTAATGCATAAATTTGGTGATTGTTCTGATTAAGTTTGTCTTAAAAACTCAGTACTATTTTATGTGATTACAATTCTTCATTACATATGCTGATACCTAATATTAAAGGACCTCACTACTTAATTAGTTACTATCCTTTAAGTTTAACAAACAATTTGTAGTAGCTATTCATATGAAACTTAAGACAGTTTACCCTACTTAGAATAAGTGTTAGCTCTAAACAATCAATGAAACTTGAAAATAAACTGTTCGTCTATGGTTCAGTTTAGACACAATGATAAAGTAAAAAGCTATAAACATTGCAATTGACCAACTAGTACATATTTTTTAACCTCTCTGATAATTTTTTGTCCCCAATCTGAAAAATAGAGGTTAATAAAAGTGTGATCATGCTAAAATGAGTTCTATTAAAAATAAACATGCTAACAGGTGTCCAATATATCTCAGGACGTCTTAGTTATTACAGAATACAGTGTTCATTAGTCACTACTTGAGCGGGATTTTGAAATCTTTATATATGCGTGTGTGCATGTCTATGCGTTGGTTTTCCCTAGTATGGCCATACACATGCCACAGTGATGTGTTAGAGGACAACATATATGTTACTCTTAGCTTTCAACCTTGCTTCAGACATACTCTATTTGTTGATCCCTACTGTATTTAGCGGGAGAGATAGCCTGAAATCTATTGAAGATTGTCCTCTTGTCATCTGCCATCTTCCCCACTGGGTGTTAGAGTTGTTCAATTCCCCCTGTCAGGTGATCAAAACTCACGACTTCACCCTGTGCTGAAGCACCTTTGCCACTGAGCCATCACTGCAGTCTTTTTCCTTCTAGTTTCTGGATCTAGCTAAACAAACTTCTGTTTTTTTTTTTGTTGTTGTTGTTTGTTTGTTTGTTTTAATATCTGGTATATGTCATTTGTTACAGCAACCAGATTCATTAATACAAGAGATTACTACCATTCTTTATCAATGAAGCATTCTACTCAACTTATATGAAGCTGTTTGCCACTAATTACCCACATACACATTTTCATTTGTTTGTTCTCACAAAGAACAGGACAGAAATTCAGGTACACAATGCAGTTGAACTGTTTCCAAACTACGCTGTCTGCCTGAATACAAATCCTCTTTGGAAATGTTGGTAATTCACTGTTATAGAAATTCTACACTTATGAAAATAAAAAAAAATCTTTGAAAAATATCAACAGAAGAGATATTTAACAAATTTGGAGTAACTTTTACATCCTGTTGGAAAAAATAAAGCCCCGTTTCCATATATCACTTAATACCATTAGCGTTTATTGCTCCATTATATTAGCATGAGAAATTTCATGTCTTATTTGAATGTGTAATAGATGAGACCTCTGTAACGCTGCCTCATAGGGCATGCGCAATCACAGCTGTGCTCAAGGTGTGCTTTTGTTTCAACAGCATCATTTTATATTCAAGAGTTTTCCCCTTGGCCTTACACAGAAGCAAAGATCAGGGAGCCAGTGTTTCAAACTCTTTTGTAAAATCGAAGTGTGAAGCTATAGCTTTAGATGAAGTCTTCTTTATCCTGTTTGTTTGGTTTGGTTTTGTCAGTGTAATACTGCAAATCTACATTGTTTTAAGCGAAGTGCATTAAATTTATGATAATAAAAATAAAAGGAAGCTTCTTTTTCTCTGTTCTTTAGATAGAGTCACAGAAACCATCATATTTTAGACTCTAGATTAGATTTATATTTTGCTTGACTTTGTCTTCCTGAAATAGGTTTATGATTTTTTTGTTTGTTTGTTTTTCTTCTTTTCAGATTACTAGTGGCTTCTGACTCTTAATTCCACTAAGAAATAACAACCTGTTTCTTGTCACACAATCATGTGTTCATATTTATGTGGTTTGTTTCATGATGTCACTGACTGAGTTTTTAATATAGAATATATTTCTTTTTCCCATGCTAGTAATACTCTTGTCGAATTACTTAAGAGCTCCATGATATTGAAGTATATGAACAGTTCACAATGTATTTGAATTTCCCTGCACTAGATAGTAACGTTTTATTCCCATGAATTATTTTTTATTTACTTACTAGTGGATGCAGAACATGGTTTGAATTTTTTAATTGTTGTGCATATAGCTGAGAAAGTGTAAGTAGCCTAGACCTATCTAGCATATATGGACACACATAGAGAAGTAGACTGGCATACACCATGAAATCTGTTTGCGCATTTAGCATTTTACAGGATATATCCCAACACAATATCTCTCCGTGAGCTCCATTTGTAGATTTTGTCCCCGCACCAGAAAACACCCTTTTGTGACACTGCCCCATGACAACTGAATCACAGCCAAATTTGCAATGCTTTAGGCTGCACGGTTCACTTCAATAAACGCTCACAAAGGTCCTCTCCCAACAGGCTCATGCACAAATGCAGCTGTCATCTATGCACAAAACAGGATAAGGCAGCTCGTGGCTTAATTGCATCAAGGGCAGAATGCAAAGGCACTATCTAATTTATTCTAAAGATACATCATTTTAATGGGGTTTCAATGAACTCTACACAAAAGGCCCGGCGTTAAAAGCAAAACTGTGCTGTTTTTCCTTCTCTCTGAAAAAGTCTAGATATTGATCAGGCCCATGATTAAATGCTCTGTGAAGACTATCTCCTGAAAGCAAAAATCGTATTAATATATCTTAATTGCAAGGTGATCATTCACTAAGTAGACACTTTGGCTAAGGCCTATTTACAAAATCTATAAGCATAAAAAGATAGTCGCTCTTCAGGTGACCATTAAGTATGTATGCATATATGTGTATATGTATGCATTTGTATATATTTTTGTGGTATCATCATCTAATATTTATGAATGACCCCAGAGAATAGGAAAATTACATTAAGATAAAATGTCAAATACGTTTAATGGTCCACTAAATTAATAATGCAGGGCTCACAAGGTCTCACGTGGACTGTAGTGACAATCACTAAGTCTTCATGGATATTTATATTATATTGTAACATCTGCATATATGTTACAATTGTTGGTTTTCAGGTATTTGTTGATCTTCTAACATTGGGAATGTGGTGTCTCTGATACTTTTGCCTTTTCTGGGGACACTTTTCCTCTTTCTTGCCTGCCTCATCCAGCCCTAATATGAGTGCGGGTTTGTATTTGAACTTACTGTGTCTTGACAGTCTATATCCAGTTGATATCCCTGAGAGTCCTGCTAATTTCTGAAGGGAAATGAAAGAGGAGTGGATCTGGGGGAGAAGGGAGGTGTGGGGAGGAATTGGGAGGAGTGGAGAAAGGGGAAGATGTAGTTGGGATGGATTGTATAAGATAAATAAAAGTGAACCCAAGGAAAAACATATAATTATCCTCTTGGCTATGGGAAGTAGACAAAATTGCCAGGGAGAAAATGGGGATCTTGGGGGTGGGGTGGGATGGAGATAAGGGGGGATGGGGAGAGAAAAGGGAGAAGGGGAGGATGGGGGGAACTTGGGGAAACAGG
>NW_026067906.1:4077897-4136284 GCF_014885135.2 Alexandromys fortis
AAGGGTGGGAGGAGGGGGAGGGAAATGGGAGGCTGGGAGGAGGGGGAGGGAAATGGGAGGCTGGGAGGAGCCGGAAACTTTTTTTCCTTTTCTCAATAAAAAAAAAAAATAAAAAAATAAAAAAAAAATTAAGAAACAGCAAGATGACATGGTGGGTAATGGTGCTTGCTTTCGAGCCTGATGATCTGAGTTCAATCCCTGAGACCCATGTAATGGGAAAAAAAAAAGACTTCAGAACATTGTCATCTAACCTCCACACATGCACCCTGGCAAGTGTGTGCATACACAATCACACACTAAATAATAATAAATACAATGTTTAAAAAAGTAAAAAAAAAGATAAATAAAAAGGGGAACAGGGGAAAGCAGTAAAAAATAGTTCAAAAATTCAAGACATTTATCACTCATACATATATTTTCAAATTTCTTACTTCTTGAGTAGAGAAATCATTTCAGGGGAAAATGACTATAGTGAACAGGGACTATTTAGTGTGAGGAAGATTTCCCCTAAATTTGCTTTATTTCTCTTTTTCAGATCTTGTCTTCCCTCAGTCAAGTATGCGGTTAGAAAACACACATAAAAGGATATGGAAATAAACTCGGCAAACTCACAGGAAACTGCTGCAATTTAAAACCAGAGGCAACAATATGAAACTTTGAAATGCTTTACAATGAAGACTATGCTTCTCTTTGTGCCTTTGAACTGGGATATAGAAAAGCACATATAAAGAGTTAGTTCTTTCTGAGGAGTAAATGAAAGTGATTTTCTCTACAGATGATAATTAAATGAAACTTCAGGGGAAAATGCCATCATGTGCAGTTTTCTCAACTAAATGTTCATGAACTCTGTGAGTCTAGAAAGTTAAGAATATCTTTTCAATGATCATTATATGCTTGTTCAACTACGCATCCCTCAGAAGTTAGCTTCGCACGGTGTATAGAGCTGGCAGGTAGGAAATTTTACAAACCAAATATAAGCGACCCTGCTGTTTTACCCCATACTGTTCTCCTGAATTTAAAGGAGTTTTGAGATAAAGATGAAGAACAGTTTGTGCTAATGTTGCTCTTTTAATTTTAAAAAGATATATTACCCTCTTTATCATGTTGCCCTGTGTTTACTTTTGTGTTAATAAGGTTGAAATTATGATCCTTTCTTCTTTGGTCTTCCTAAATTATTCAGTCTTACATTAATGATATCCAAATGAAAACATAAATTAGAAAGATAAACTTCATAAACTTAACTGGCTTGGGTTTTACACCCTAGAAAGCCAAGCACAAATTTAAATTGTGGTTTCTTTTATTATTTGCTTTGTTTTGGTGGTTTGTGGTGACATTTTTAATTTAAGGCTATGTAATTCATATTTCCAACTCACCTACCCACTATTGCTAATTGTTTTATAGATAACATGTTCTATATTATTTGAAAATTTCATCGATACATATAGCAGGCTTTTATCAACCTACTACCATTCTCTCTTTTCCAATTTCTCTCCTTTTTTTAGCGCTTTTCCCTCCAGACTTCACAGGTTCCTTTTCTTAACCCACAGAGTCCACATCCTTCTTCCATCATGGACATGATAGCAGGACCCTCTCTCTACTGGCTCATGGGTAAACTCTCAGAGATCAATCATATTCCCAAAGAAAACTGACGCTCAACTCTACAGCATCCACTCATTTCCCAGAGCGGAAAGCTGGGATTTTGCTTGGCTCAGTCTTGCTTAATCACAGTCGAGTTTATGTGAGCAATGACCTGCTGTGTGCAGACTTTGCTTAGCTGCTTTCATCCAATACCACCTGGCTCTACTGTCTTTGCACCACCCCACCAGGAAGATCACTGAGCATCGAGGGGGAAGGGTTGAAGGTAACTGCCCAATAATAGGGCTGAGTTTTTCACAGTCTCTTAAGGAAATCTCTGTTGATATTTTTGATTTATCACTCAAGTATGAAAGCCTGACTCAGAATTAAGTATAATGATGGGTTCTTTATTTAAGGGGGACTCACAAAACACAGTCCTCTGCACTAACAGGGAACAGGAACCAAATACAGCATTCAGGCAAGAAGGAGAGAAAGAAAGAGAGAGAGAGAGAGAGAGAGAGAGAGAGAGAGAGAGAGAGAGAGAGAGAGAGAGAGAGAGAGAGAGAGAGGAGCACAAAAATATAAAATAACCAAAAACCACCCCGTCCAGCCTCTCAAAGGTCATTGGCTGAATGAGGTTCACCGGCAGTTAATTGCCCAATTTAGGATTGAGCTTTTCATAGTCTCTTAAGGAAATCTCTCTTGATAATTTTGATTTATCACTCAAGTAGCCTTTTAGAATTTGGGTGATGGTATCCGATGTTCATCAATAAAATCCCCAGCAATGAGCAAATGTATTGTGTTATGCAATGAGAAGCGCATAGTTACTTAGTGGTGTGGAGATACTGACCATACACGTTATACAAGCTGTGCTGTTGGTTTTTCCATAGTTTAAAGAATTTTAACAAAGTTGCTTTTTATAATCTGTCTCACACACTCACATTCTGTAGAAATTACTGGCCAGAATGGTGTTAGCATAAACAATATATCTTATTTAGAATCCTTCTCTGACCAGAATCACTCATCGCTGGGGTGATTCTGCTTTCTGTTCCTTCCTAGGTTCAGAGTGCTTCACTGCTCCCTCATTTCTTGGTAGGAGGCTTTCCAATTGTCTGCATTCTTGCTATTTTGTCTGCATTGTGATAGTGTTCTCATCGAAGGTCATTTGAGGCTTTGTAAGGAATGGACTGAAGGAATTTGATCAGATTTTGGGCAAAGAACCTTTGCCGAGTCTTATAATTATCTTATTTTCATAGGGAATTTTTTTATGTGTTTGCTTTTATTTTTTTCATGCAATAAAATTTTCATCATTTACCATTAATAAAGTTATTTTCTCCATACACCCAGTTAGGCAACTAGCCCTGAAAAGGATCCCGTTGATATCATCATATGAGCTTAGATTTGTGAGAAATAAAACATGAAATGTCCCATCTTTATTGTGTTTTAAAATCTTGTTTTGTAAACATTCTATAGTACAGTGACTTCTCATCATTAGGCACAAATCATATGAAGAAACAATTCAAAACTTGAAACACTCTAGTCTCTCTGTTGCTTACATTGGCATCTAACCTTCTGTGAAAATGAAAAGACAGTAAACCACATTCATTATGGAAAATCTTTTCACTTGTCAGGTCATGGTGCCACATGCCTCTAATTCCAGCACTCGGGAGGCAGAGGCAGGCGGACCTCTGTGAGTTTGAGACCAACTTGGCCTACAGGAGCTCGTTCTAAAACAGGTTCAAAAGCTACAGAGAAATCCTGTCTCAGAAAAAAATTATAATAAAGAAAATGTGCTTCCTAATTCACTTGGGATTGATACCATTTCATTTAAATAGAGAACAGAATGTGCATAGGCAGGGACTTCTTAAAGAGTTGGAAATTCATATCACACAAAGAAAACATGTACGAGGATTCACATTTGTAATCATTGTAATATTTTAATATTACATTGTAATATTTTAAAAACATTTCTAAGTTACATGAAATATGTAAATAATTATTCTAAATATTTAGCTACTGAGAAGAAAATGTATGCAATGGGATGTTCCACAAAAGCCAGGCTTCTTACCCATTTACTTTGCTGCTCAACCATTCCCACAATAAATAATACTTTGAGTATTGCTTCTGTATTATTTGTCAATAAATGGATGAGTCAATAAGTAACTAATTAGTTAAATTCCAGTAATTGTCTTTCCTTTTCGTCAGAATTCTATGTAAGTTGTTTAATTTATATTTCTCAAATATTTAAACATAAGCCAAGTATGGGCATTAGTGTTAGAATAAGATCATGTTTTCAGAATACTGAATTTTGATAATGATTACATGAGAATTGCTTTGTGCCAGTATTTATTATTTAACTCATTAATTAATTTGTAATTTATTTGCATAGGTGAAATGGAAACTAATTATAATAATTTAAATATCTTCTATTACCTCGTTAACTATTATGGATATCTCATTCTGCAGAAGCAAAATTAGAGTTATATTATCTTTCAGCCAAAATGAAAGGCTTACATAGTAAGCAGAACATTTTCAGCTTCTTTTCTTACGACTCTCAAAACTTTTAGCACACATATCTTGCTTGAAACTGTCTTGCTTTCAACTTGTAATTGTACTAATAAACTGAAGATGCTTTAGTTCAGACTGTTAAAAGTACTGATGTGTTCATTAGAAATATAATATTAATCAAATTTCTACCACCATAATAAAATACTTGAGAACATTTCTTCATAGAGACATAATGTTAATTTGGCTCACGGTTTCTGAAACATCCACCCGCAATTGCGACTACCAATTGTTATTGCATCTCTGGTAGCGTTGCTAGATGGCAATAGGGGAGAGTCTTAAAGCCAGGTATCAGAAAATGCAGAGGAGAATGAAAGAACAATAGCCCAGCAACTATTCCTAGACCTGGCTCCAACTCTGGAATGTGCTTGCTATATTCAATTACTCTCTGTTGCAGAAAAATCTTTTTCCCAGCAGGTACACATTGCAAATGACTTAAGGGAAGTGACTATGTGTGTACTTACTTAACCTTCTCAGTGCTGGGAATTTGTCTAATTTGAACCTGTGTATGTTTTGTAAATGTTGTCATAGTCTCTGTGATTTTAAATATGTATCTGTCCTGTTGTGTCCAGAAGACGCTGTTTTCTTGCAATTGTCTCTCATCTCTGGCTCCTACATTTATCTTGTTACCTTTCTCATCCCAGAGTCCTGGTCCTGAGGATAGAGCTTTGACCAAAGACTGTCTGTGTGTCTGTCTGCCAATTATCTATCTATCTATCTATCTATCTATCTATCTATCTATCTATCTATCTATCTATCTACCTTTCTACCTACCTACCTATGTATGTATCTATCTACCAAACTATCTATCATATATCTATCTCTGACTCTTTCTCTATACTGTCCAGTTGTCAATCTCTGTTAATTACCATGTACTACATGAAGAAATCTTGTAACTTCTAGAACTATTTTAACAATCAAGATTGTATTATGAGATGAAACAATTTTTTATTATTGTTTTAGCACAGTAGATATTATTTTCTTCTCACCAAATCAAATAGTAAATGGGATTTTTCTTATATTACATTACAGTGAGTGTTTACCAATTTTTAACAGGTTTAAATTGATATACTAGAGGAAGATGGAGAACAATAATGTTGTACTATAGCACCAACAGAAAATACTGCTAAATAGCATTTGACACATACATAACTCTTCAAGATTTTATTTGGACTTGAATGATGAGTTATACTCCAAATGGCTTTTTGCTTTTTCCTTAAAACTAACCACCTGGAACTGTTCATTATTGCTTAATTTTAACACAGCCATTGAATAACAACACGACAGAGGTCAGATTTCGCAGAGTCGTGTGTTTGGAGAGGTTTTATTAAATATTTATAGAATTTTGCCAAGCATTTTTTTTTATTTCTCACCTAAGTTTGAATTATATCATTTACTAACTAACTCCAATCAAAAATAGTATTGAGAAAAAAATCACTTGAAAGAAATAAATAGAAAACCAGAAAAGCATATCCAATATGGAAATCTAATCCATATATGAAAAGTAGTAGTTAACTAGGAAACAAAGCAAGTATCCTGGCTAGTTATTGTTGTAACTGCTTGAATACTGCAGATGCCCTACATGTGTGCCTTCTGTTGCTTTCCCTATCAATATGTAGTTTGTAGCTCAAGAGGAAACACTGCTGTTTAATCACTGAGACAGCTGTATTTGGGTTTCATCCTTTGTGGTACAGAATTAGCAGTTTGGAAAAATGTGAAATTGGGCGTAAACTAGGAGACTATATAATCAATAATGTATACTGACAATAGAACTATGCAGGACAAGACAGATTTGCGAATAAAAGAAATCTACACACACACACACACACACCTCAAGATAATGAAAGCATGACTTCATATCTAAAGGATATTTTAATTTAATAAGCTGCCTCTGGAATCTCTTCATTTAAATGCCCGTCACTTCAAGTTATTAATACTGAAAATCATAAATATATTTAAAAAATCAATTTTATAAAAAGACTTCTGTTTCTAGGCTCCCATTTGTTTTGAAAGTATTTAACACATGTTCTATTGCTTACTTTTTTGATATCTTATAGAATTTATTTAGAAATATTCTATGTGATTTTTTCCTCATAGTCTTTTCCATTTCATGTATTTCAATTTAAGAATGGCAGTTTTTAATCAATGCAAAAATGTATCCACATTTTTAAAGGTACAAAAAATAGATAAAAATACTGAAATTAAGTTGAAGATTTCAAACACAGCCAGTTATTTGACGTTTAATCCTTATAATTTCAGAGAGCACCTGTAGAAGGTGCTGATATTTATCATGCAGTTCAAACAGCGGATATTTAATTTGTTTGTGCAATGCAGTAGTTTTCAGACACCTCATCCTGCTACACTGCGGTATATCACACATATGAATGTGGGCAGTAGGAGACTGGCATCTGTGTCTCAGTTTGAGCCTCTCAGCACAGTTTTATATATAAAAATAGTCAATAATTGCTTTTCAGGGATGTCAGTCTGATCTTTAATGACTATAGAAAAAAAAAAGACCACATGAATATCAACTTGATGTAGGAAGGATTATGTTATATATAGTCTCTCTATATATATTAGTTATATAATATATAGTCTGTATATATTAACTATATATTCATAGTTTCAGAAATTTCATCCATTGTCACTTGGATGTGCTGCTCCTTGCTCCAGCTAGTGAGGCAGAACTTCATGATGAGGCCAATTTTGGTAGATCGAAGTAGCTCACTTCATGACAGACAGAAGCATGAAAAAAAAAAGGTAGGGGGTCTAGGGAAATGTTTCCACCTCAAGAACCTGAGATCCAGTCACCTAACTTATTCAGCTAGTCTCCAAACTCAAGTTTCTATCACGTGCAAAAATCACACCCTTAACCAAGGATCAAGTCTTCAACCCAGTCTTTTTGGGGACATTTCAATTGAAACTACAGCATATGGCCAGAGAGAACTAATCCTGTATCTCTGTCCAGTGAAGTAAGTTGAGTGAAAGGAAATAAAAAAAGGTTCTAATGTTTGCTTGTAAATAAATCAGATTATCAAGGTAAATTTATCGTGTACAATCTGAAAATATATTTGTAAGTCTGTCTCCTGAGAGAACCCAGAAAATATTAATTTCTATAAACCTTAAGAAGTACAACTGAGGCTGCAGCAAGGTGGCTCAGTTGATAAAAGAGTTTGCTACCTAAAATGATAATGACCAGGATTTGTTCCCTGGGACCTACACTGTAGAAGGGGAAGACAGTCTCTTACAAAATTACCTTTTGGCCTTCATAACTGACACGCACATACCCACATATATTTACACATATCACCTTCCCGACAAAATAAATACACACAATTTGGAAGTGAAAATATGAACACGAGCAATCATTAACTCCACGTGCACCTTAATTATACACAGACTATATTCTCTTAAGACAATAATAAACTTAATGACTTCAGTGCACAGAGTAGCATCACAAGGATACAGAAGTTTCATGCTGACCCTGGCAATAAATAAATAAATAAATAAATAACTATAAAAACAAATTTCTTAAAAGTTTCTCTAGAATTATTCCTAAAAGCATGCTATCTGTTGATAATAGTTCATATAACAAAGGTAAAATGTGCTAATATCACCCCTCTAATAGAGGATTAGCCCCTCTCATAGAGGATCAAGGACCTTTCTCATTTGATTATAATACAAGAATGAGGGTATATAAAAGAAATACTGTGAAGTTTCTAATATATAAGAGTCTAAGTCTTTCCTCTAAGATAAGACCACCAATTTTAAGGAAGCTCACTGAGACACAGAATGCTCTTTTAAAAAAAGGCAAAATATTACATGTTCACAATAAGCTCCTTCAGCTCAGGAATAAGCAACTCAGTAGTATCAGCAATCCCCTGAAACTTACCAGATTCACTAGTGGTTTCTCTCTCAAGCATATGAAAGCCTTAAAAACTGCCAAGAGACACCTGCAGACAATTTGAGCTGCTAGAAGGCTGAAACCTGCCAAGCTGACTGGAAGGATCAGAAATCAACAAAGCTGGGTAGAGAAGGCTCACTTCAACTCCCTTAGCTTCCTGGCAGAGGCGGTTTCCAGCCCCGTTGTGCGTATGCTCCAGTTGTCCACGTTTCATGGGCTGTTTGTTTTCTGGTAAAGCAGGTGTCTTTGTGTCATGTCTGCTCTTCTAAGTAAATCTTTGGACATAGTCCTCTAAGTATTCCTAATAAAAAATAATTCTAATAAAAGTTTATCAAGTTAGACTTCTGTGATATCTATACTTTGATATGTTGGCAGTCCCCTACCTGAGGTGCGTAAAGATTTCCTCATGTCTATTGATGGTTGGTGTCATTCAGCATAGCAAAACACACACGGAATTGGTGAGAGGCACAGGATAGGTGGTAGTTATTTCAGGTGCCCTCCCACACTCAAAGAGGACACAACTGAACAAATAAACAGTAACTGAAGTAAAAAGTGTGGAATGCGGCATATGTTTTAAACATTCACAAATCATAGAGAGCAGCAGATGCTTGTGTTTATCAAAATATCAGGTCCAAAACAATGTTAAAACATGTTTCCAAAAACCCAAGCGTTAGTGAGATGGCACTGCAACATTATCTACTCAGCAATAGGGAGGTGAGGCAGAAGGATTTCAAGTTCAATGCTAATTTGAGCTACATACAAAGACCTACCTTAGCTCATAAAAAAATTATAAATTCTCAGCCCAAGCCAGGAACATCTGTAGGAAAAGGCCAGAGCTAGCAGCCTCTGCAGCAGCAGGCAGGCCTGAGCCAGGGACCTCTCAGAGCAGGTTTGAGGCAGCAACCTCCACAGCAGGAGCCCAAGGCAGCAAACCTCAGTGGGAGCAGCCCAAAGCAAGCAACCTCAAAACTCAAGTCCAAATAGATCAAAGACATCAACATAAAGCCAACGACACTAAACCTCATAGAAGAGAAAGTGGGATGTATACTTGAATGCATTGGCACAGGAGACCACTTCCTAAGTATAATCCTAGTACCACAGACCAGAGAGAAACAATTAATAAATAGGACCCCCTGAAACTGAAAAACTTCTGTAAAGCAAAGGACATGGTCAACAAGATAAATTTGCAGCCTATAATATTTTTATACATATTACTAAAAAAATATTTCAATACAAATATTTTACACACGAAATATGTGGTGCTTTGACAGATTTAACAGATGAATTGAGTTGGATGAAGAAGTTCCAAAACTTATGTCTAAGTTACTCAATGATAAACTTTTTTTAAATTAGTTATGGACCACTAGTAAAGTCCACCAAAAAGACATTGACACTTGGTTGTCACTATATACTAATTTCAGTACCACAGTAATTTGTAATAACTGATCTTCCTCTCGGGTGCACATGGGATATACACTAAGGTATATTCTGATCCAAGAAAGAAACATAAGAAATGATAGATAGCAGGAGAAGCATTTTCTTATAACATAATATGATTAAGTTGGATATCAGAGGTAGAAATACATCTACAAATAATTTATAATCAATTAGCACATGATTGGATCAAACATTTACAGAAAATAAAATGTTACAAAGAGATTAAAAATGAAAATTCTGTAAAAGTTTTATAGAATATACCAGGCACCATAGTAGAATCAATACTGTTATATCAAAATAAAATGTGTGTTCATGATCCAAATTTTTATTTGTAACTTTATATAATCACTGGAAGATTTAAAAATTATAACAACCTTTGTTTACAAGGACGTGGAAGACAAAAAGAGAAAATTAAATTTATAATATATATTCATTAACAGTAAGGTAGCATTGAAGTAAAAAAGTAAAAATACCACAGAAAAATCAATGAGACCTAATTGAATGATATCAGAATGAATTGGAATTTAGTGGTTATTTGGTATGTGAAGTTAGGAGTAGCCTATGAAATGCATGCAAAGATAAAAGAGGAAAGGTCTTGGAAATTAGTCCTGAGGCATCCCAACACTTAGAAGTCAGAAAGAAAAGAGAAATAAAACATAGAGAAGTAGAGAGAAAACACGACAAAAATGTTAAATAGAGAGAAATTGCTGTGCTGTGATTAAAATAAAAAACATTGCTGTAATGAATGAGCAACTACGTCCATGTTCATATTCTCTATGATTTACACTTCTGTTTCATCCTTCTAACAAAGATCAATGCATCTGTGCATATTGTACAGCTGTTCTCTTCCACTGACTTTTGTTTGCTTTTGTGAATGTGTCTCATTGCGAGTGGACAATAATTTTCTTCTCTGCTTTGGTTATCATTTAATTAGATGATTATAATAATGCTTCAGTTGGACCTCCTGCTGGGGAATAGCTAAAAATGGCTTGTTTTAGAAACACACATTTGAAAAATGGCTGTTTATATGCATGGCTGGAGTCCACAAATGCATTTGAGTGTGACAACCGAAGGGAGAGAGACATTGTATAAAGGTATCATTTAAAATAATGCCACTCAAGCAAAGAGCCAGCTTAGAGCAAATGGACAAATTAGTGAGGGAAAGCATTGAAATGGGCGGTCATTCATCTTTACATTGTTATTCTGTTCAGGCAAAACTACTGAGGTTTTAATATAATTCTGGGTAGGATAGTAGTTTATAAACAAGGAAATCAATTTTCAGCCCTCTTCTCAAATAGCTATAAATGTGTTATTTGGCATACACAAAGAGTTGAAAATGTAACATGATCTGCTTGTAGAGCTGGTGTTATTATTACTATGTTTTTGTTAATATGAATTTATGAATCTCTGAACCATGCTTGGTATTGAATGATTCAACAAAGGAGCACATTTAATACAACATATCCATAGACATTTGATCAACTACCTGCTACCTGAATCTCTGAAGATGAGATACAGTTGTGAGACTGTGAAATTGATTTATCATTCTCTTTTTGATTTTATATATTTGAATTAATATATAATTTTGTCTTTTCTCTTTGTCTTTTCCCCCCTATTAAAAGACTTTCCTCTGGAAAAGGTTTATTCTTCCTCTCTCAGTAGTAATTAATCTACTACAGTTCTTTGTCTAGGAGTGGGACTCTGAAAATTTCTCCTTTCCACGTTGGCATATCTATTGATATTGTCAACGTTCAAATCTTGTTTTGGCAGGAATTTCTAAGATATAGTCTCATAGATTCCTGGTCCCCTGGCCTCTCGTGACTCTTATAAACTTTCCAACCCTTTTTATGTTATCTTTTTTCAGCCTTAGTTGCTGAAGTTGTGTTGCAGAAATATCTGTTAAGATTCTCAAAATTCTTCTGTTCTCATTGACCCACATTTACTTCCTGTCTGGTTGTCCTGCCTATACTTCCTAACTGGCTACTGACCAATCAGCACTTATTTAAAATATAATTGACAGAATACAGATCATTCACCCACACTTAGAAAAGTTTCCCCTTGTTTTAATGTTTGGGTCTAATGGTGGGATTATGTATAGAGTTCTTTGTTAAGATACTTTTGAATAAGGTCACCCTATTCATGAGAGACATTTCATATAGTCACAAGAATTTTTGGTTTGGTAAAAACCAGCAGAAAAGAGAGATGATGTTTCTACGACAGTGAAACTGATTTTTTTTAATGTGATCCTGAATTTGATGTTCATGAATAGTCTTTAATGGTGCCTGATGCTATATACCAGGGAAATTTGTTTATTAAAGCCATGGATAATAACTGTGTCTCACTATCTTGAGACAGGCCACACACACTGGATATGTCTAAGGCTGAAGTCGTTAATATTGTTGCTTACTAATTGCCGCATGGATATATCAAAAGAGAATTTACAAGGTGCTTACAGATCAATATGAATGCAGGAAGCAATTCTATGTTCTATAACATTTTTTGCTTATCTTTTAAAATGTGAACATTCTAACTCAGATAAGTTTATTTTAAAAATATTTCTCTGCAGGGTCTATAGGAAGGAACTAAATATAATTTTGAAAATGGCTGAAAAATGCATTCTTGTTGAAATAAGAGCGGCGGCAGGGCTGCGTCCCCAACACCCCGGCCGCTTGGCTAGCTCATGCCCGAAATAACAACACACAAACTGTGTTCATTTAAGAACTGCTTGGCCCATGAACTCTAAACCTTACAGGCTAATTCTCACACCTGGACTAGAACATTTCTAATAATGTGTGTAAGCACCCCAAGGTGCGCTTAACGGGAAGATTCTAGCCTAAGTCCATCGTGGGTTGCAGCTGCCTGGGAGAGCAGAGCATGGTGGCTGTCCGGTCCCTCTGGAAGCAGCGCAGAGTCTGACCTCACTTCCTCTTCTGCCCAGAATTCTATTCTGTTTACTCCTCCCATCTATGTTCTAACCTATCAGGGCCAGCCAAGCAGTTTCTTTTATTGCTCAGCCAATGAAATCAACAGATTGATATGACACTCCCACATCACATTCTATTTTAATTACACAGAAGATAGAAATCTAACTGCTCATGTTAGTCGAGTTCACTAACCTCCAGAAGCCTGTGGGGCCTATTCCACACCGTGCCAGGATTTAACAGTGGAGAACATTAATGAGATGACTCGGCAGTGATTCCATTTATATATAGTGTCATTTCCTATACAACTTCAGCACATAGTGCAGGGAACATGTTATAAGGATATTAAAGTGCTCATAATGTTGCTAGTAAAGCGAATTTCAGATGTTCCATTTTCGTACACAGCCTGCAGAGTGACCATTGAAACCAAGTGAAACTAATGCACTGTTTGCCTGCTTTGAGGTATAGATGTTATTAAAACATGAAGTCTAATATAAAATATGGTTTTTCAAAGTTTGTATTATATAAATTTGCATAAAATTTTATGTGATACATAGTAATAAAACTAAAAATAATCAAATTACTATAGCAATTATCACTAAAACTTTATAACATTTATTTATTTGAGTATAAATCTTACTGAAAATACCTATAAGCATATATTTTCTTAAAACTATTTAAAGCTGCTAGAGCAAATTGGAATATTCTGGAACCAAACTAGTATTTGGATATTTCTGGTTTGTTGGTTCCATTTATTTAAGTATTTATTTATTCTGATTTAATTTTACTAATATTTGGTGCCCCAGGTGATACAATTGAGTTTCTATTCAATGAGGATTCTATGGCTTAATCAAACAACTGTGTTTACGTTTCATATAACTGTGCCTTTTGAAGCCATTTGGAAATCTGCCTAATTTGATAGCTAGAGTCAGGACTGTAATCTGTACAGTGTTAAGAGCTCTCCAAATAGTATGTCCAAAGGGGATAGTATCTACAACAAATAGGACTTGCCCTCAAGTTCTGGACAGCCAAGGGGTATGACAATAGCCAGCATTGCTTCAGGCTTCTCTTGGAACCCCTGACCAATAACTCAGAAGTATCCTACACCTAGCATAATTTTACCCTAATTGATTTATCTTTTAAGAAGTTTCTGAACTGGTATTCAATTATAATCATATTAGTGACTAACATAATTGTCATAAACGGTATATCTAGTAGCTGAGGGAAGAAGGTGCAGTGATCCACAGCCAAGCACTGGGCTAAGGTGAAGAGAGGGAGGAGGGATCATATGAGCATAGAGTGGGTGACAAGATCAGAGCTAGTGGGAGCTCAGGGACTCTGGACTGACTGCTGGGAATCCTGGATGGGACCAAACTAAGTCCTCTGAATGTGGGTTACTGTTATATGGCTTGATCTGCTGAAGAAGGCTCTGACAGATGGACTATCTTGGGGACATGAACTGACCTTTTGGAGCCCTTGACTATGGTGGGAATACCATGCTCAGCCTTGATACAAGGGGGAGGGCTTGGTTCTGCCTCAACTTGGTAAACCAGATTTTGTTGACTCCCCAAGAGAGGCCTTACCCACTGCAAAGAGTGGATGGTGGGTAGGATGTGGGGAGGTGAGTGTTTGGAGAAGGGGGAAGGGAAACTGAGACTAATATGTAAAATTTATAAAATGTAAATAAAAGACAGAAAGTATTTTCATGAATTGATATGGCTTATTAAATATTTTAGAGTTTGCTTATAGGTTTTGAATTCATTTTGACATAAATGTTATAGGACAAGGAGCAGCATCTATTTTGTGTGCTTCTTTGATGATCATGTGAGCATTGCATAAAGGAATTCATCTGAATTCATAAAGAAAAGATGCATAATACTAAACCTATCTGATTTGATCAAAACCATTTAGCATTTGTTATGACTGAAAGAACAAAGGTGATTTCATAATATCATCTTAGAATCCCTGAAGAAGAAACCACATAAAACTAATTATATAATAATGGCCCAGCTCCTCTCTCCTTTTTATCAGTTCTCATTGACCATAGAGAATACTGGGATTCATAATGTTCAGAGTGGCACATATTTGCAATGCAAATTTTCATAAAGTATGCTAATATAGTAATTTAGCAAAGTCAAGTCATAATGCCAAATAATATTAGTGAATTTACACAAATGTCTATGATATGGAGATGATTTGATTTGATACATTACACAAGTGAGATGGCTTTTGCAAGTTATTGATAGACTCACATTAAAAATGACATTTGGACCTGCTTGTTAAGTTGCTACGTTTAACATTGATATGATAGCTTTTCCTTCATCATATCATATTG
This sequence comes from Alexandromys fortis, assembly GCF_014885135.2. NCBI lineage: Eukaryota > Metazoa > Chordata > Mammalia > Rodentia > Cricetidae > Alexandromys > Alexandromys fortis. The sequence goes on from NW_026067906.1 coordinate 4,092,635, forward strand.
TACGTTTGTCTGGTTGGTTGTTGTCCCTTAGAAGCCTATTCTGTTCTAATGGGAGACAGAGAGGGAATGTTTCTGGATACGAGAGGAACTGGGGAGGGACCAGAAGGAATAGAAGAAGGGGGAAATGTAATCAGGATATATTTTATGAGGAATAATCTATCTCACACTTTTTGATAAAGGAAAAATGGTATTTATAAGGTGCACAGTCTTAAAGAGAATTTTGGTATCATACTGCTTGTTTTAATGGCATTAATATGTATTACTCAGTGAAGCCTACATTTTGCATTTCTCAAGTATTGTAAAAGGTCTTTAATTTTCTTTAGAATTTTGGAAAGAGACACTTATCAATCACGGGAAACAAGTTTTCCTCTCCATGCATAGAAAATAAAGACGTTGTTTGACGCATACAGAAATCTACTGAAGACAACACTCTTGCAGATTTGATTAAAACTTTCAAGATATATCTGTCTGCTTGTCTTTTGAAAGTGACATTGAAGAAGAAGCTGCCTTTCCTAGACTATGATTTTTCCAAAATGTTTTATAAAAAATGTTTTATAATTTAACATGCTATCCAAATGTTTTTACTCAATAGTGTGTATCTGAAAAAAACCTATATCATTGTGACAAAAATGTGAAAAATATTATCTATGTAATTTAATTAATAGCCTGACCAAGGATCAGAGATCAGAATATAGCCTGGTATTTCAATCATAAATACTCTATATCAAAGATGGACTGCTCAATATATCTTTCATGTATGATGTTTATGGGGGCCCTTAATAACTTATCTGGAGGTATAAGACATTGATGTTTGAAATATCTGGCATTGTTTCATTTCAGATATATGACAATAGTCCTGTAACGCAGTATGGCTAAAGATAAGATTTGCTAGCTACATTCATGATTTGCCTAGCTGCTTTGTAAATGCAAATAATTAATTCAGTAGTTCATTTGACCTTGTATTCTGCTTAATGTTTTTGGTTTCTGGTAAATGACATGGTATATATCTTGAAACAAACTATAACAGCTAATATTATAATGCCCTTTTAATTCTTAATATTGTGTTCAGTAATGGGATATTGCCATCAGTTTGTGGAGAGCAAGTTGCTCTATGTAATATCACCTCTTAAAATGGGAGTCTTTACATGTAAAGAAAATAATGAGTAGCTTTTTAATTATGGTTACTGAGAATGAGAGCCTAGACACTTAGAATGAGAGCCCAAGGACATCTTTAACACAGAAGAGGTTAATTGGAAAATCATATCCTTTTTAAAAATAGTGTCATGAAAAATCTGTAAATCTCATAGACCAGTGCCTCGCTCAGAGAAGCTATCTCCTGCAGCAAATGGGAAGAGATACCTGGACTCAGAGCTGGGCAATACGCAGGGTAAGAAACCTTGAAATACTCAGGTGTAAATGGAGTTTCTCTATCAAATCTATCTTTGGGGGGCTCGGAGAACCCTGTGGAAGAGGAGGCAAAAAGAATGTAAGAGCCAGAAGAGATGGAGCACACCATGGAAGGAAATCTGAATAAAACAGTGGGATAGATGCATGCACACAAGAGCACAGGGACCCTGGGACAGCATGCATATGGCTTGCAGGGTTCTGCACCAGATGGCGTCCTAGAGCTGGAAGGAGAGGGATATGTACAAATGTCTTTAACAGTCTTTAACCCAAATGCTATCTCTAACGGATAATAATTCACAAATAAAACTTATTGTTTTCAATTGTTTGGGGAGTGAATCTGAATGGGAAGTGAGAAAGGGAGAAACTGGCAGGAGTAGAAGAAGGAAAAACAGTATTTAAGATACCTTATATATAAATTAAATCTATTTTTCAATACAAGAAAAAATAAAGAAGTGGTATTTGGACTAAATAAAAGAGTAATGAAATGCAATGGTCTACTGTATACAAAGTTTTTTTTTTACCTTGTGGTATAATTGTACAATAAGGTAAATTAGCACCATCATCACATCATAACAAACAGGGTTTAATCTTAGAATTTAAGAGTACACTATAGCATTGTTAGCAAGAAAACTTGTACTATTCCTCTAATTTAAGCTGTGTATTATTTGACCAATAAACACTTTGTTTCTATTAACTGAAATTTTATTTTCTGTTTTTCTCTTGCATCTGTTCTTAGAGTACACATAAATATGATCTGTAGTTTTATGTTTAGTATGTGTGACATAATGCCCCTCTAGGCTTATTTCTGTTGTTACAAGTGATAAAATGTCTTTTTTTATTAAACCCAAGTTGTACTATCTTACACATGTCAATCTAAATAGATAGACAATAGATAGGTGATGATAGACAGACAAACAGATAGATGATAGAAAATCTTATTTATGTACTCAGCTAACAAGTGCATTTAAGATATAACATTTCTTTAAGCTCTACTCTTAACATCATATCCAAATGATTTCCAAAATTAATATAGGTTAAATTTAGTCTGTCTTATTGCACTAGATTTGCATGTTCAGATACAACATTTCTCTCTAACCCAGGTTGAGTTGATACTTAGAAATTACTAATTTATTCTTTATTATTTTACCTGTAGGTGGCCAGTTTTCTAATCTTTGAATTTGATCCCTGATGCTTCATTTTATTTCTGTTACATTTGCTTATGCCTCCTTAAAATTTTATAATGGCATTCATTATCATTTCTTTGCCTATAGGCATTCATTATATAAATTTACATTTTAATCTTGATATTTCTAACAGTATAAATTTGAGTGTGCAGTACTTTTGTTTTATTTTCTTGTATTTGTAAATTGGCTTTTAAGTTTGCATTTTGACCATGTAATGGACAAATATAGTATAGTTTGTTTACATTTATGAATTTGCAAATTGTTATTCATGCTCCTTTTAATCTTCTGCAAAGGCACTTGGAATATCTTTGCTATTACTAAATTCATTAAGATTTGTTCATGACTAACATATACTCTATCCCAAAGAACTTTCCACACGTGCTTGAGAAGAACATGAATTTTCCGGTTTTGGTGAATTTTTAAAACTAATTTTAGGATTGCTGTGATAACATATTGTACAGAAACATCTAAGGGGGAAAACAGTTGATTTTGCTTCAGAGTCCAAGCATACAGTCCATCATGGGAGAGGAGTCACCACACAGCAGGAGCCTGGAGAAGCTAGCCACACAGGGTTTTCAATCAAGCAACAGTGAGTGATGCAAGCTTGTGCTCATCTCTTTTCTTCTTTTCAAGCCTTGCAGGATACTCAGGGAATGATGTCAACTACACTGAGGGTTTCTACCGACTGCCTTCTAGGGACAGAAGACTGTCATCACCAAGGTAATCCCAAAGGGACATGTCCTGAGGACTCTCTCCCAAATGGAGAATAGAAACCAACCGCGATAGTGAAAAGATTATAAATACATGTAATGTCCATTCATTCTACTGTGCTTCTCGAGTCAAATATTTATTGATTTCTGACTGAGTATTCTGCCCAGGAAAGACAATGATGTATTGAGATGATATGCTATGCTTACATTCCTGTGAATGGTTCCCTTTAGTTTTTTCAATATTTGGGTTTTTTAATTCTTTTTTTATCAATATTTTGATTTTCTTACTCTTAGAAGAGCTTAGACTCTTTTAAAAGTCAATGTTGCCCAATATTTGTACAGTTGCCTTGCTTTCCTTCCATTGTCATTTACATCAGATGTATTTTTTTCCTGCCACGTCTTCATTATGCAGTGTGTGTCCTACATACATATCTCTTGTGCATATTTTAGTAGCTCTTATCTCTTAAATTACGATAGTTAAAACGGACTTTAATAGTTCAGTAAACTTTTGCCAAGATGCTAGAACTTACACTTGGCTTTGCAGTCTGAATGATTTGAATTTGACAATGTAATCAATTTACCAGTGAGTATTTTCTGTTCTCATTTTTTCAAGATCCTTGTCAGTATTCGTTCTTTCTGATTGAATTAGTCATTTCAAATTTCCTATGAGGTAACTCTATAGGCATAAACTAGTGAACTCTGCTCAGAAAATGTATGTCTCACATAATAAGAAGACAATGTTGCTTGATTTCTTATCTGTATTGTCAGGAATGGGAAGACATCATCTCATTTCCTTCTGGTCTTCAGTTTGTCTACTGAGAAATGTTATAGTTTTATGCAACTATCATATATGTGACAACAAGCTTTTTCTCTTGCTTCTTTTACATTTCTACATTTTTATTAATTTTGAGATGGAGTTGTCTGGTACTCATTGTCTTCATCAGTGTACCATTGCAGTGAAGTGTCAACTTCACCCAGACTTTTACAATGGAAAGCATTTCTTTGAGACCTGCTTCCTGTTTCATTAGTTTAATCCATTGTCATCATCATGGCAGGGAGGATGGAAGCAAGCAGGAAGACATGGAGCTGGATAAAGTACCTGGATGTTCTACATCTGGATCTGCAGGCAGCAGGAAGAGAGAGACTGGGCTTGGAACTGGTGTTTTGAAACTTTGAACTCCAACCTCCAGAGACACAATTCCTCCAACAAAGCTGCACCTCCTAATCTTTTAAAATAGTACCATACCTTGGTGACCCAATATTCAAATCTTTGAGCCAATGGAAATATCACTAATCAAATTACCACATTTACGATCTTTTTTCTTAGCCATCAGAATGCTGAGGTTGTAAATTTGTGCTACCATGCCTGCCTTGTATTTACCTATGGATAACTTTGTTGTGATGTAATTCTAAAGGCTTCTCTTGAATATTCGGTTTTCTATATTTGTTTCTTCTATATGCTTTCTGCCCCATTTATTCTTTCCCTTGACAATAACTTACATCTTCCATATGTGTGTATGCCATAATTCTGTAAGCTACCTTTGAAAGATTTTGTTTTTTTAAATTAGTTTTCTGTTTTTGCTTCCTTGATTGGATTTTGAAGGTCAAATTGATATTCAAATGAGAAAATAATAACAGCAGAAGAAGTAAAACAAACAACAATCACACAAGAAAATAGTTAATATTGCCAGATTCTAATTTTAATAATAAAGTAATTAAGAAACATATGTTTAATCTATGGCATACCTGTCTTCCAATCATGCTTATATAAGAGCATTGCTTCATTTGTGTATCAGATTAAAAAATGCTTATGAGTCAAAAATATAGGTAATATGATGAGTCTATTTCCCAACTTCTAAATGTACAGTATACCAGAATATCAACAGAATTTTGTTTAAACTAATGAGTCGTATGCACACATTTTGATAAAGTTTTTTTTAATGAATTACGGCTTTGATTTTTGATTTTATTACGGATCTAGAAGACTATTACTTAGAAATTGCTTACCTCCTTAACATAGAATATTCTTTCTTCAACCTAGAATGCATGTAATGACTGCATGTACTTTCAGAGTACTTTCCAAGTTAGAGAAATCATTCAGCATTTCCTGAAGTTACTGTCCTCCTGAACATGAAGCATAGTTTATACTTACGTATGTGTTATGCATCATTACCTCATTGTAAAGGTAATACAATAACCAGAGACTGGAATGATTGAAACTCTAATTTTATAATAGAGTGTCTAGATGTCTCATCTATACTCTTCATATTCATATACCCATAGGACTTTCTACAGAATTTTTTGAGAAAGAGTCTCATTAAAATCGCAGCTTGTTGACTTGGCTAAACTGATTGGCTAAACACTCCTAAAACTACTTTTTTTTTTCTTTTTTTCCAGTCAAAGAGTTCAGGGAGTGAAAAGGACATGTACTCCACAACAGTTTTTTACATGGATACAAGTGATTGAGCAAAGCTTATCATAAATTGAGCAAAGAAATCTCCTCATGGTCTGATTATGAGAGTTTAAGAAAGGGAAACTATTTGGGGACATATACACATCATGTGGTTCTTAGCCATAATGTTTCTCTAAGAAGAAAATAATATACAATAGAGTTAATCTATCAAAGAATTATAAGTAAATGATATTTATTTTTCTATGACTATTGTACACTGAAATATGAATTGCTATTATTAAAAAATAAAAAAGAGGTACCATGATTGATTCTGTTAACTTTAATTGATGTTTAGCAAAAAAACTTATCAATATAAGACCTTTACTTTGAGCAAGGTCCCAGGTAAATCAGGAAATATCAAAACATCAAATTTACAAATGGAAATGAGAATTCTGACTTTCAGTTTTATGATGCCCTCAGAGATGTCCTAATCTCTCTCCCCGCCCTGTCATGCACACACACACACACACACACACACACACACACACATCAGTAGGCAAAAATATTTATATAAAGCTTATATAATATAAATTTAAATGTGATATTATATATATGAAATATAAAATATGTTCAATCTTTGGCAATGGATTAATTTAATAAGATATACTTCAAAATACTGCACTCTTTCTAACATCGGATTATTTGTAATATCAAAAGAATTTGTCAAGACACAGTTCAAACCATGCAATATTTAAGTAGAGAATTAAGATTTCTCATGTTTGCTTGAGATTTTGAATAAACAAATTAGAAGAAATTGGCACTGATAAAATCAATTCTCATTTCTCTTCTAGGAAATATTTACAAAGGCTGAGATCTCTATGCTTCTCTTGGGACTTTGTGATGAAGGCAATGTTATCTTGGCCCAGAGATTTTTTTTCAAAAAATAAATTATAAGTTAAATATGCTTAAATATTTCATTAGTGATATAACTATCTGGACATGCTTACATCTGCAAGTAAGTGGTGCAGATGCTTATGTCCAACTACAGCAAGCTTTATTTTTTGCTAACATTTTTGAAAAAGTAGCTAATGATTCATGCCCATAATATGCAATCAATATAAAGTATAATATCAATAAAGAACATAGTGAAAAGCCATTAATTTGTGCAATTTTAATCAACCCATCATTTCATTAGGTGACTGATTGCTAAACTTGACAAACTCTTAATATTAAGATTTTTAAAATGATTAATATATTTGTACTATAAACTCTTGAAAGAGTTTATAACAGTATTTGATTATAAAGTTTAGCTATAACATGATTTAATCTATTGCCAAATCTTTCTTAAGTAACCCAGTCTGTCAAAACTGTGAGAAATTGACACAAATTTGTTAGCATATATTTCACTTAATGGAACAAACTATGAATATATGCTTAAGGATGAGTGACAGATAATGTATTTCCATGATTCATATGTGATTATTATTTTTAATCTGTGACAAGAACACCCTTCATGCTGTATAACCCTATTTCTAGGAAAATAAAATGCTACTAAGCATTTGTGTCAGTCAAGATTACTTGCTTTGAGAGCAATAGAATATTACTTGGACTTTCAGTGTCCTCATAGTTAAAATTTCATTTTCCACAATACAAATTCTGTATTTGATGTCTGACTACTTTGTTTTATGCCATGATCATATTCACACCAAGACCTATGATCCCCTCTCTCCATTCTGGAATGTTGATTTCTATCTCACAGATAAATAAATATAATTGTTGTTGCACCAGTGGAGCATGAGGGGAATCTCTTCACTAATAACAAAACTGCTGTCTGAGCTTCCCAGTGTCATGCAGATGCAGTGAGGAGTAGCCAAGCTTCCTAAAAGCATGCCCAGCATTCAGGATTTCCTGGGGAGATTCAGAGATACTGTGCACAGTTGTATTCATGATTTTTTTTAATCACAGTGAAAAGAAACAAAAAAGAATGAATATAACAGATAAATAGGGCAAACTTTAAAATTTAAATAAAGCAAATCTCAAGTCCTTCTTAGTGGAGAAATACAGCACAAATTTTTCCAGCCATGAGTTATAACACTGTGTGCTAAAAAATGATGTCTCAGAGAGCAACTCAAGAGACATTTTAAAAGTATGTTACCCTTCCACATTGGAAGCTTGTGATGAATCAGATATGCCATGATACTTATATGATAAAAATAATATCAGTAAAATAAGTTATAATTATATGTCTGATGATAGCATTAAGTTCTTGTTTTTAGGTTCTTTTGGATGAAAAAAATAATTGACAAAAATGTAAATTTTAAAAAGAAAGAAAATATGCTTGAACACCATTTATTTTTTAAAAAAGATAAATATGAAGCAAATAATAAGTTTGGGAAGAAAGAGTCCCTGGACAGAAATTTTGTCTAGTCTTGAGTTCACTAATGCTCTCATAGTCTTTATAAATTTCTATATTTATTTTGAGACAGCATTTCTCTGTACATAACCTGGCTGTCCTGGACTCGATCTGTAGACAAGGCTAGTTTCAAACTCACAGAGATCTGCATGACTCTTCCTGCCTAATGCCTGAATTAAAGGCATGCACCACCACCACCCAGCATCTGCACTTTAAAGCCATTACAGTGACAATGTATGTGTTCAAGATTACAAAAGGGAAAATATATGTCATTTAAAAGTACATAGATAATTTGGGCATTGGGAGATGGTGCAGAAGTTATGAACACACAGTACACAGAGTTCTTGTAGAGGGCTTTGAGTTTGGTTCTCAAAATTCAAGGAAGGATGTTAACAACCATCAACAACTACAAATTCAGGGAGTATCATGCTCTTATGTTCTTTTCCGGCCTCTGAGAGCAACTCACATGCACATACCCACCCCTATAGAATCACATAATTAAAATTTTAAAACTCATAAAAGCATACAGATAAAAACACAAAAATAAAACAGATGTGTAAACAAAAATAAGTAAAAATCTTAAACAGAAAAAGCAACCTAGTAATTGAAGAATAAAAAGTGTAATTAAATTCTAAATTTAATAATTATGAATATTAAAATATACTTGTGAACTGTACATTATTAGAATGGCTTCGTTCATAGCATATGATACTTTGAGGACTGAAGAACAGAGTCCAAGGTCTGTCTGGTCTTAATAAGGGAGTGCTATGGCAGCATTTCTACAGGGAGACACTGCTTCTACTTCCTGAAGACAACAATGGGGTAGTGGTAATTAGAAGAGATCTTTCAGATAAAAACGATTAAGGACCTTTATGCCTAAAATAGTCTGGAAGTCGCTAGGTAGACCAGGCTCATGATGAATCATAAGCATACTCCTGCCTGTGTCTTCCAAGTAGAGACTTTCAAGGTGGAAACCACCATGCCATTAACAGTTTTAAAGTTGTATGCCACCATATATGCAAGCAAAGCTTTTATAAATGTTCTTTTTATCCAAAATTTTGATGTCCATTTGAACTCATTAGGAATTATCAAAATAACAATGAACAATAGCATTAATTTTCACTGAACATTGCTAACAAAATTTCTTAAATAATTACAAGGAAAAAATACTAATGTCTAAAAGTTGCTATATCAAATAAATTAAGCTTAACATTATTTATTCTAATTAAAGTGTCATAGCAGGTTTAAAAGTTTTATTTTTTTCTCTCTCTTATATCAACCAATCAAATTTCCATATAAATTATAGCATCCATAACATAGAATACAAATAAATATCGTGATTATTTTCTTTTTTTGCATGTGAAAAAGAAAGAGAGAGTGATGGAGAGAGAGAGAGAGAAAGAGAGAGAGAGAGAGAGAGAGAGAGAGAGAGAGAGAGAGAGAGAGAGAGAAGGAGAGAGGACTTTCTCAATGTTCAAGAGCAAACAAGTTTCAGTTATTACGATTTGGGAAGGAGCAGAGTCCTGCTTTATTGAGAGCAGAGATTCTCAATGTGATAGAAAGGTTAGGAACACAGAATTCAGTTTCTTCCATTAGAGAAAATGATGACAGAGAACCCTGAACCCTGACCTGACATCTTCATAGTTGATTTATAGTAACATTGGTGGAAGGGAAGGTCATTGTGCAGAAGAAGCTGCTAGCATAGCTCCGGGAGAAGGTCGTTTCTGTGTACTCTATGTCTCATAAGTTTAGGAATAAAGAGAATTTGGGAACCAGAACTTGACATTTATAGAGAAATATTATAGTGTTCCAGAGTTCAAAGTATTTATTCTTGATACCTGGGAAATAAAGTGCCATTTGCTCTGAAAATTTCGAACAAGATTGCTGCACCAAATTGAATCAGCATTAAATCAAAGATACTCACATGAAGATTCAAGTCGGGTATCTGGATTTCAAGTAGTCCCCCCTTCAGGATTCTATTACCAAAGAAAAACATATACAGTAGTAAGTCAAGAAAGTGCTTGAATGCGTTCTTCTAAAAATTTCTATTTGCATGCTAAAGGAAAAGTAGGCTCTACCCAACTGCATTTGTTATATCTGGTATGTTTATAACATGTCAAAATAGTCTTAGTTTAGAATTACTTGTAAATGCACAGAAGCATGTGCTCACATAAAGTACACTTACTCTATCTCTCTATCATAAACACACAGAGAGAGAAAAAGAGAGAGAACTTTAAGAAGTTTCATTTTATAATATGAAGCATCACTTAAAATCGTATTTGATGGCCTTGAGATTCAACATAGAATTCAGAATATATGAAAACCAAAAATAATAGTGGGAAAAATTTAAAAATGGAAACAGCTTTAATTTTTATTATTATTTTTATTTTATTGAAAATATAGTCTTCTCTCAAACAACACATCTCCACAAAGGTTTCCCCTCCTTCTACACACTTCCCAGATCTCCTCTTCCTCCCCTCTCCCCCAGATGCATTCTCCTTCTATTTCCTCTTCAGAAAAAAAGTCAGGCCTCCAAGAGAGGACATCCAAACAGAACAAAACAAGATGCAGTAAGACAAGGCATAAACCCTTATATAGAGGCTGGACAAGCCAACCCAGTAGTAGCAAAAGAGTCCTAAGATCAGACAAAAGAGTCAGAGACACACCCTTCATTGTTCTGTGTTTTCAAAACTCATGGGATTATTGTTAAAATTATTTCGAGTTACTTTAAACAGTTTGTCTAAAACAAGTTTTATTAATTTTTTTGTTATCTGCAGTCCACAAATATACACCCACTATTAGCTTACTATGAAGCTTTCCTGTAATACTATTCTATCCAGTGTATTTTTAATGTATCTTATTGACACATAACATTCAACAACCTCACTGGCAGAAATTGTAGAAAAAAAAATAAAACCTGAATGGTCAAAAAGAGTAGGGAGGGGTGAATGTGAGTGAAGCTCATTGTATGAAGTTGCCAGAGAATGATTTTAAGAAAAACCAGAGCTAGGAGGATATGGCGCATGCCTTGAATCCCAGCACTCGGGAGGCAGAGGCAGGTGGGTCTCTGTGAGTTCGAGGCCAGCCTGGGCTACAAAAGCTATTCCAGGACAGGCTCTAAAGCTGCAGAGAAACCCTGTCTCAGAAAACCAAAAATCAAATGTAATATAATAAAAAAAAAACAAAAATAAAAGAATCTTGGAAGATTCTTTTGGAGGGTAAAGACTCTCCACATGTGCTCCTTGCTGCCAAGTGCATTCAAAGTTCTGCCTTTGCTTATGCCACTCGGATTTGTGTGGGCGAACCTGATCTCCATGCAACATATTATTTTATTTCTTAACTCAATGCTTTAACCATTTCACATTCTATCATTTCATCTAATATTAATTACCATAATTTTTGTTTGCCTTTAAATATTTAATTACTTATATACTTTACGCTCAGTCATTCACTGGATAAATTTTGTTTTCTCTAGTTTTCCCTTTCTTTCCCATTTGACAATACAGAGTACAAGGCAAATGTTATCTCTAAAACTATATGTAGAAATTCAGTCCACATATTCTGGGTTTCTTCTAGCAACTTTATTCATTCAATCAAAATACTGACTATCATGTTGTCTGTAATGTAATGTACTTTCCTCTTGCCTAAGCGTATTGCTTGCCTGCATGTCTACTATTAAGTTTTCTGGCATCTTTCTAATGAGACATTTTTGTATACACCTGTTTATGGTTATCGTTTCTTGGTTTTGAATTTCAGCCTCATGTTTGCTAGATGAATTGTCTTTGTCTGGTGGCTGAACCTTCTTTGACAAAGGTTCCTTATAAATGCATTCAAATGACAATATTATTTACTTCATAGTTTTATGGGAAAATTAATGACAGCTCTATTGAAAGAGTTTCTCATAATAGAGTTGGAATTCATTAGGAAATAAGTCTTCTTTAAATGTTGACCACATATATCCAGAAAGAGCTAAATGGGGCCAGATACACAAGATGCGTATTAAGAGTTTATCAGATTTGAGGCAAGCGAGATGGCTAAGTCAGTAAAGTTCTTATCTTGTAAATATGAGAAACTGAGTTAGGACCTCAAAACTCAAAAATAAAGGGCAGTAGCACAAGCTTAGAAAATCTAAAAGGGATAGCAGAGGTAAGTAGATCTCTCAATGAAAAATTCTATTTTAAAAGCAAGGTCTGTGGTGCCTGAGAAATATCATATAAAGTTAACCTCTGACTTTCTTGTATACACAAGTGCACACATCTAGGTACCCATCATGTATATGCACAAGTGTACACATGCATGTGCCTACCATGCACACACACACACATACACACACACACAGAGACAGAGACAGAGAGACACAGAGAGATATTATTAGGTTATTCATTTTCCATTCAATTAATTTATTCTTTCTCTTGATTTTCTTTTTTTAAATATTTATTTATTTATTTTATTATCTATACAATATTCTGTCTGTGTGTATGTCTGCAGGCCAGAAGAGGGCACCAGACATCATTACAGATGGTTGTGAGCCACCATGTGGTTGCCGGGAATTGAACTCAGGACCTTTGGAAGAACAGGCAATGCTCTTAACCACTGAGCCATCTCTCCAGCCCTTTCTCTTGATTTTCTATGGCAGGCATTTTGTGCTTTTTTGAATTAACAACAGACCCTTATGACCTACTCTGCTGTCCTCTGTACAGCAGTGATGTTGCAGGACATTTGATCAGACTCCCAGGATTGTGTTGTTAACTGGAGGAATATGCTTTTAGCTGTCCTGCGGCTTAATCCTAGCACACAACGTTCATCTAAGAGCTTTCTGCTTGAATATTACAAACAGGATTAAATAAAATCAACCATAGACTGAGAGGCAGAGCAAACAATCAGTTGACATAAACGAACCATAGGGAGTGGGAGGAAGTCAGGAGGACAGAGAGAGAAGACACACACACAGAGGTAGTAGAAGTTGGGAATGTCTGCTTGGAGGAGTTTTTGTTTAAGAAGGCAGAGGCGAAAATTTTCTTTAATGGGAAAAAGGTGAAGGAAAAAGCTGCTGAGAGCATTCTCTGCCTCTCTGAGCTAGCAGGTTTTCATCCCACCATCCTGTTCCTGAGTTTTAACTGATATAATAGAATGATAGAGACTTAGTTTAAAACAGCACCATGACTTAGAGTTAGCTGAACCTTTGTTTCCTTAGCCCAAATCCTATGCACTCAAACAATGTTATTGTTTTTTTTTTTTTTCTGGTTTCACAAAAGTGAATGCTTAGTAGTTCCTTGAAAATAAAGTAGAAGTTCAGGTTGAGCCTCAAAATGCATATACAGGAAGTGTTAACTGGCCTTTGTTGTCTTCACTAGTAATGCTTTTTTTTTTAAGTACTCTCCTTTTTTTTCTTCATTTTCTCAATAAATCTTCTTAGTTCATAAGACTAATGAGAAAAAAACAGATTCATAATTAGAGTAGCTCAAACCGTTTAATGTTAATACAGGACAGGTGTTTCTTTTTTAAATTAAATGCAACAATTCATGTAATGGGAAAGCCAAAAAAGTCCAATTCATTTTCTGTAAGGATCAGAAATGTTAGGCAATACCTACATCAAGGGCTCCAACAAAAGTGATGGCGTTTCATTGTGTTATTCAGCTCCAACTTAAAGAAATGTCACACTCTCAAATGCAGGAAGAAGAGCGAGAAGAAAGAAGCCCAATTCTACATTTGACACTGGATGTGGGACACTCAAAACCACCTACTTTCTCTTCTGCAAGTAGAATTACACAAAGGAAATAAATGCTGAAATTTGAAGAGAGTCTGAACTTTGAGCCTCTGCATACAGTTGTTCAAGATTTTCTAATCATTTTACAGTGTTAACAAAAGAAGACTTTCGGATACAAAAAGTGAATAACCTGCTTACCTAAAGCCTTTGGGTTAAGTAGTAGGACAAGTGGGAAGGGTAGTCCCTGAAAGCCCCTGGTAAGGATCACCTGTTGTGTGGCAAGTCAAAGAGTGAAAAACAAAACCCAATGACCCAGTTGCCTGAGCCTTACATTTTTCTGTTTGGAGCTGTCCTCATATCTCTTTTGTCAAAACACACACACACACACACACACACACACACACACACACACACACACACAAAACAATGCAAGGTCTGCTGGACTCTGGACCAGAAATTTATAATATATGTTCAAATTTTTTTTTTTTGTGTGTGTGTGTGTTAGTTTGATAATCTCTAGGCTGTATTCCAAGTACAGTCACCCCCTTGAGATGTGTCGATTAAGCTATCAAAGAGCATTTCCACTCTGGAAAATATGATCACAAAAGGTGCTAGTTAAGAACGGAAAAAACACAAACTAAAAGGGAGACCAAGAGGGAGGAAAAGAATGTTGGAAATCTCTTGCTCATTTCCTTTATGAAAATTTCAATTGAAACCTAAAAAAGGGATGTTACTACTGGGCTTTACTGGTCTATAAAACACTGCAATATTATGTCTAGGATACAGAGGATACATACCAATAAAATAAAAACACACCATTTGGAAAGCTTTCTCTCTCACTAAACACACACAATATGTATATTAATACATATATAATCTATCTATCTATCTATCTATCTATCTATCTATCTATCTATATATATATATATATATTTAATATATCAAATTTAGTTTTTACTATAAGGCTATGAATAATGTTATAAGAAACTTTGGACATTTGAAAATTTCCTACAGTTTTAACATCCTTACCAAGTTTTCAAGGAAATATTTATTATCAGCTAAATTTAATTACTAAAAGATTTTCTATACATTACTAAAACTCCAAAGATAACCGTTATAAAAGCAAACTGAAAATTGAAACAGTATATTCTGCAGCAAGCAGAGAAGCCAAGTACACAAATCCACTCCCAAGATTTGGTACACATCAACTCCAGACTTAGGATGGCAAGGCTGTCCCTAGATAAGGGGAATGCAAACATAAGGGAAATGATGCCTCTTCTTTTATATAGTAAGGTAAATTTAAACATTCATTTTTGTAATATGGTAAAATTAAACTGGTACTGAATGATAGTGGTATTGCTTAAAATTAACTGTTTACATAGTTATAAAAATTGTAAAAATTTGCAAACTATTTCATGTTCAGCAGTGCAATGTTGTAAAGGAAAAAAAATGCAATTCCCAAAAGCACAAGGAAAATATAAGTTAGAGAACTAAATTAAATAAACTAGCAGGACCCATACTGCACAAAATAAGCTTCTCTCTACCTCAGTCCTTTAGTGCTGTGATGCATAAGAAACTTTTGAATCGCATTGCATTTAGTTTTTCTCTATTATATGAGATGGGTAGTTAAATTAACACCATAATGACATTTCAAGGATCAATCCATTTATCTTTATATGAATTTTTAAAAAACATTTCACATACTGTAAAAACCCATTTCCTTTTGGATCTCACTATTAGATCATCATCATCATCATCTTATTATTATTATTATTATTATTATTATTATTATTATTATTATTATTATTGGGATTATTATTAGGAGTAAATATGAGCAGACAACCAAAAAACGATGTAGAGCCAAGTTACACATATTTGGACTGTTGCAACCATTGCAGAGTGAATGACAACGTTCTGTACAAACAGAAACAGATACTTAATACTCTGTTGTATTGATAATGATGAAATCCTTGAATAACTCTTCCACACACTGTTAAAAACACTGTATGTGTTGGCGTATTCAGTCGGTACGATAAATAACCAGACCAGCTCAAGAACAACAGAAATAATTTCATAATTGAAAAGGGGGGAAACTCACACTACAAGAGTGGGAGGTCCAAAGTCCAAAATGGTCCGGAGCACCGCGTAGAGAGAGCACACTCCTACCTAGCCCGATTTTTCTACCTGGGCTTCAGGCGGCCACACCCTAACCAGGTGTGATTGGTTGAGCTTCCCCATCAAAACAGTCCTCAAATGTATCCAATAGGAACATGTTAAAATTAAGACTGGGAAGATAATATACAGCATGCAAATCCAAATTTTTTAGGAAAAAAATGGCATAAAATTCTAAAATATAGAATAATTTTAAATATACATTGAATTAAGGTTTTTCAAAACTTAAGTATTGGAAACATGGAATAAAAAGAAACTTGTTGATCGCATAAGTAAAGATCAGTTCTTCACAGGGCTTGAACTGGTATGAGAGAAGCAAAGGACAGAGCATAAGCTATATAATTCAGTTATGTATTAGACGTAATACATGGGACTCCTGACTATGAGAACAAGTGGTTTCTGACTCTTTTGCCTGCTCTTGGGGGCTGTTTTCCTCACGTTGGGTTACCATGTCCAATTACAATATATAGTTTTTACTGCCTCTTACGACATTTTATTTTTGTCAGATTTGGTATTCTTTCTTAGATTCCTGTTCTTTTTAAGTGTGAAACAAAAAGGGAGTGGATTAGGAGGGGAGGACAATGGGGAGGAAATGGGTTGAGTAGAGGAAGGGGAAACTAGAATAGGGTATATTGTATAAGAAAATAATCTATTCCAATAAAAGGAAAACTGTAAAAATGTTTAAATCAGAATTATAAATAAGAAAATGAAAATGAGAATTTCACTGACTATAAAACACTACAAGCTGTAGTAGAAATATATATAAAATTTGAATAAACATACAAACTTATATCATCAAAACAATAGAAAAAAATAATTGGTAATTGTTACTTGCTGATATGCCTCACTGAGAAAAAAATAATGATTTTACTACATGGGTTCGTATTTGTGATTAAACACATCATTCCTGTCAATCTTAACTCTCAGAGTATAAATTGTCTGATGTTTGTAATAAAGTTGGTGATTGCATGCGACTTTAGTCTGCTTCAATTTTCAGCTCTATTTTCCCAAGACTGATATCTTTTAGAGCAGTAATCAAACAAGGAAAATTAATAAAAGAAAATATGAAAAAGGAAATCAATATTCAAGTCTTTAAGGCAAAGATTTTTTTTAAGTTGGTAAGAATATTTTTTTAGGAATTTTTTTTTTTATTGAGAAAAGGAAAAGAAAAAAAAGTTTCCTCCTCCTCCCAGCCTCCCATTTTCCTCCCCCTCCTCCCACCCTTCTCCCCCTCCCCCCACTCCTCTCCCCCTCCCTCTCCAGTCCAAAGAGCAGTCAGGGTTCCCTGCCCTGTGGAAAGTCCAAGGTCCTCCCCCCCTCCGTCCATGTCTAGGAAGGTGAACGGATAAAACCAGACTCTCTGATCATGGCGAACAATGAGGGCTGATGAGAAGCCAAGGACAATGGCACAGGGTTTTGATCCTACTTCATGTTCCAGCTTGGTGGGAGCCTAGCCAGTCAGGCAAAGATTTTAATTCCAAATTGAGATTCTACATAACATGTACATAGTTTCGTTTCACTTCCAGACCACATTTTCATAAATAAAATATTTTATGATAATGTCTTTCTCTATATAATTCTTAATTTATGTGCGTAAAGTAATGTCCATAAATTTCCAGAGCATAAACATTAAGTTCTTTTTAAATAACAAATATTAACTGTACAACAAGAAAAATATTTCTTTTCTGAAAGCAACTATTTTAGTACCTTAAAGTTGGTAGATCCTAGGTCATAGAAACTCATATTTATCATGGACTTTGATATGTGGGAATTACTATATTCATTTTTTACTAATTTATTTAATATTAATTTCTTAAAGGCTTTGTAAGAGATATTTTACTGGAGATACTACTAATGAAAACTTGCTTTGGTGATATTTACAGTGAAATGAAATGATTTTCTAAGAACCTCGTTTCTTTTCTAGCATAATTTACTTGTACCTCTTCCCACATGCATAAATGTTCTCTTACATAAACTATTTTGACTAACTATGGATCTGAAAATGCATCTTTATTCCTAATTTTATGCCCTCTATTTGCTACGGTCTGAACGTGAACCTTATATCTCATGCATTTAAATAAGATTCCTATTACCATAGAATTAGAAAGTGTGCTCTATGGGAGATGCTTAGGTCAGGAGGCTTTCTCTCATGAATGTATTAATGGCATTAAAGAGATCTTGGCAGAGAACGTTTGTTCTTTTTTTGCCCCTACTTTCTTCTATGCAAGGACAAAGTTCTCCTTCCTTGATTGACATCCTCAAAGCTCTCTTTTGGAAGCAGAGAGAAGAACTCACCAGACACCAGCTGTGTTGACCTGACAGCGGACTTGGCTGCTTTCAGCTCTGTGAGAGAATCAATTTCAGTCCTTATTTTAATAAACCACACATTCTGTACTGTTTTGTTATAAGAGGACAAAACGGAACAAGGTATCACTGCTTTATCCCAATTTCAATAGAGCTGTCGCTTCATAATTTCACTGGGCTATTATCATTATAAAAGAAATACAGCAAAGACAGAAAAAAACCCTAGACAGATGCAAACGAATGGTCTCCCAGCATTCATATGTACTCCCAAGCAGTAGACAAAAATGACACAAAGCCTGGAAACTACAATCAGGTATATATAAAGGAGCAATTGTCTATAATAGTCTTGGTAACAATGAAAAATATAGAGAGATTCAACTTTAATTCGAAATTTANAATTCTAAGATATATCATTTGTATGCATTTTCTTTATTTCATAAATCGTTTTGTTTGAATTGAGGATCCTATAATTAAAAATGTGGTTATTCCATGCATGGGCATACACCCCGTGAAGTCCTGCCATAGACATATCTCTATATGCATGTTACTTCTGCTACAACTACAATAATAAGGATAGGGAACCAAACTATAGGTTCATCATCAGATGAATATATAATTAAAACATGATGAATATATAAAATTGCATCTTTTCAGCTTTATTCAAATAATTATAAAATTATGAAATTTGAAGGGAAAGGGATGTGTTTAAAAAGTATAGTAATATACAAAGTTACCAAAATGAAAAATATCTGTATTTTCTCTTTCATATAAGATCCTGGCCTATTTTTATATGTAAAGAATGATAAGATATGGACTCCAGGAGAGCATGTATGAAGGCAGAGTGAACTTATTTGGATATAAAAGAATCTCATGGTAATAAATTTTAAAATTGAGAATAGATTTCCTATTTAAGCATGAACACTTTTAGCCTAAAAGTAACAAATGATGGTACACAGTTAAATAAATAATATTCATTATAGTTGCACTCCTTGAGGGAAGAGCAAATGATATATAACCTCCATTATGGAAATCACAATGACATAGATAACTTCTATTTTTTAACTCCTTGAAAGTGTAGGGACTTTGTCAAGTCAATGTTTTTCCTGTGTGAGACATAACTGAATAATTTTCAATACTATTTACAGAAATGAAGATATTCAAATAGTTTACTTACTATACTAACTGAAAATTAAATAATAATAAAAATTCATATTGTGTCAAAAATATTATGATATCCCTCAGAGCTGTGAGATGCTTTATTACATAAATGTATTTGCCAAAAAGTTCAGTAGTTCAGACCAAGAGTCATTGTCACTCAGGAACACATGTCTGTAGAGACTATTTTTTCAGTATGTATTTCTATGACCGTCTTAGAGAAACATTAAACAAATAGTCTCTGAAAATGATGAAGCATTTGCAAATATACAGTATAAAATCCCTGTCATTGCAATAATAAAATGAAGAAATTTGTTTAGACTGACCATCAATTATCATGGGTAAACAAAATCCTTCTCTACAGCCATTAGAACCTACTCAGGAAATGCCTGACAAATATTCAAGTTTCCATCTGATAAAAAGACTTTTGATTGGACCAGAGATAAACGTGAAGGAGAACGACTATCACATTAGAGATGCTAAAATAAGTTGTGGTAACGAAGATGGTTGAATGATGTTTAGAGAAGAAAAATAAACTCTTCTTGTTGCTATAAGCATTAACATTCTATTGCTTGAAACATGCCTTTTTATTCATATGGTTAATATTTTATTCATAACTCCCTGATCACATATCAGTTTCTCAGGAAGTCATCACTGACAAAGCTAAGTTTAAGTAATCTCTCTTCATAAAAATCTCTGCATGCCTCTCCTTCTTTGCATTTATCACACTTAGCTATAATTTGCTTATCCAAGTGGCTCCCTCGATGGGTATTATGTTCCCTGAGAATGCCGGCTATATCCTCTCTGTATCCTAATGCATACATGCATAGCACCTTCAACTCTGAGTAAATTAAATTGCATCTAAGACCAGTGTATTAATTTTTTGAAGTGTATTTAATAGATAAAAATAAGAGTTTAAATACTGGAAATAAAATAACTTCAGAATATTTATGAAATTATAAAAATTGAATTGCAATAGATGTTACTTCATCAAATACATGAAGTTTGCAAGCATAATCCAATTCATTGTAGTTGTAAAAGAGCTCCTGTTTTTCAGGCAAGAACTACCAAAATTAAAATTTAGAAATAAAGCTAGTAATTCATTATAGAAGATTTGTTACCCATAAATATTCTCTCAGGGCAATCTTTAACATTTCCAAATATAGGAAAAATTTCATGTGCTTTATTTTTTATCAATAGGTTAAACAATGATATTTTGTAGACTTCCTCAGATAATATGATCAATACCTCTTACTGGCACTGCAAAATGTGAAAAAATGTCAGTCAACTATCAACTAATTATAATATGCACATAAAGATTTGCTCTTTTATACTGTAGCATTATGAACTTGCCTCTTAAATAATCCTCATTGTTCCCTGTACGCTTGTCTATATTTTGTTTTCATTTTCATTGCTTAAAATGTTTCTAATTATTTCTTATTTCTGTCTTAACCCATTTTTTATTTTTCTCTTTTTCTGCCTGGATGATACTTTTACAGAAAAAAACAGTTGCCTTCATTATATGTAGTGTGACTTTTATGTTTGCTTTAAAGTTTCAAGTTACAGTTTCAGTTCCTGTTGACAATAGAAGAGAATATAGAAACTATGGAACCCATAACTAAGCCTATGTTTTAATTTACTTTATTTTTGTTTAATATATATCTTACGAAATAGCAAGTCCTCTTTTGAACAAGTTCATATATGTGTCAATGGGTTTTGCTTATTAGTCAAATATTTTGTACAATCGATACATATATTTTTAGTTTCACTCAAAGTAAAGCCAAGCCTAAGTTTTATATTCTTTAATTAATATTTTAGTTTATTTACTGTAAAGAAGTTATGTTTGATTAATATTAATAAGATATCTATATATAAACATGTCATGTATTAGTTTGCTATATATTAGTATATAGTATTAGATGTCATTAAAATTCTAAATCTTGTTAATTTTTAACTAATATATACAAACATTGCTCCCAAGTAAATTATTTATAGAAAAAATAAAGTAAATAAAGAAATGGGACATGATTAATATTAATAAGGTCTCTACATTTAAAATATGTATTATATATTGATTTAATATATACAAATATATTATTATATATTAATACATAGTATGTATATCATTAAATCACTATATGTTATTAATTTTGTTACTAATACATAGAAACATTGCTCCTAAGTAAATTATTTAGAGATAAAAAGGAAGCAAATAAAAAATGGGGCATGATAAATATTAATAAACTATATTAAACATGTTATTAATATTTTTAACTAATACACAGAAACACTGCTCTAAAGTAAAGTATTATATAAAAGAAGTAAATAAAGAAGCGGGGCTTTACAAAGGAAAAGCAAAATAACAAATTAAAATCTAGGCACAACTATGCAAATACAATGAGTATATTACAATAATACTAAGGTAGCATTAACATTTTATTAATAGACAATGTAACAACCTCATACCTTACTGTGTTGTGGATTATTACTTGTCTATTTTACGAACAACATCTAAATTTTAACATTTCAAATAAAACCTCAATTTTTTAAGTATAAATTGGATTTTTTTTTTTTTTTTTGGTTTTTCGAGACAGGGTTTCTCTGTGGTTTTGGAGCCTGTCCTGGAACTAGCTCTTGTAGACCAGGCTGGTCTTGAACTCACAGAGATCCACCTGCCTCTGCCTCCCAAGTGCTGGGATTAAAGGCGTGCGCCACCAACAAAATAAATTGGATTTTTTAATGACCATTTAAAACTGGGTAGGTATATGAGTTTTAAGAAATGAGTGAAGCTATTCAACTCTCATCATAATTATGATAGAAACAACTCCAGCTTCATAAAAATATTGTCCATAATCTTGTTTGTCATGGCCCTCAACCCAAGTAATAGCCAACTACCATGACCTATTTGATAGTTACATCCATAATACTTTGTTTTGGCTGATTTTTGTCAACTTGACACAAACCAGGACATATTTAGGGAGAGGGAATCTTAAGTGAGAAGATGTATTCATAAGACCGTCATTTAGGTAAGTCTAGGACATTTTCTTGAGCAATGATTGACATGGAAGACCTCTAATCCCTATGCACACTGGTGGATCTGGATTGCCTAAGGAAGCAAACTGAGCAGGTGTCTTACAGATTATCTTTTCCGTGATGAAACACCACTGACCACAGCAATTTGTGGAGGAAATGATCGATTTGGCTTACACTTCCATGTTACTGTTCATCATTGCAGGAGTTGGGACAGGAACACGGAAGGAATCTGGAGGCAGGAGAGGATGCAGAGGACATAAAGGAATAATCATTATTGGCTTGCTTTTTGTTGCTTTGTCTGCCAACATTTGATAGAACCCAGGACCACCTGGAAAGAATAAACACACCCACAACTGACTGGGCTGCCTCACATCAAGTACTAATTAAAAGTACTAATTAATGAAATGCCTACCAGGCTTGCCTATAGCATGATTTTATGGGTACATTTTCTCAACTTAGCTTCCTTTTTTTTTTTTCCAGAGGTCTCTAGCTTCTGTTAAGTTAATACAAACTAGTTAGCACAAGTCACAAGAAATAAACTCATAAGTCACGTGTTCCATCCAGGTTTCTACCCTGAGGTCCTGTCTTGACTTTTTTCAGTGATGAACTGTAATCTATGAGATGAAATAAACTATGTTCTCCACTACTTGCTTTAGTCATGATTATCACAGAAATAGAAACTATAAATAAGAAATCTTGCTTTTTCATATAAAATAATAATACACTATATGACTTTGGTTTCTCTCCTCTCATTTAGTAACAGGTTTTTGAATCGCATGAGGGAACCCTGATTGCGCTTTGGGCTGACGAGGGAGGGAGACTTGGCTGGGGGAGGGGGAGGGAAATGGGAGGTGGCGGTGGGAAGAGACAGAAATCTTTAATAAATAAATAAAAAAGAAAAATGAAATCAAAAACTGTACAGGTAAATAGATGAACTAGAAAAGATCATATTGAGTGGGGTAACCCACACCCAGAAGGAGAAAGGTTTTATGTTCTTTTTTTTTCTGAAAGCTGCTAGCTCCCAACCTGTAGTAACTACAAAAACCGGGAAAATAAAATGGGACTATAGTCAGGATAGGAGGGCTGGGGACTAATAGAGAGGGAACTCTCAGGGTACAAGTGATCTGATAGAGGATATGGGAAATGAGGGCTCTTTAGGGAAGGAGGGGGTAAATACAAAATGGTGATATGGGTAAAATAATAATAAAGATGTCTGAAACGTCAAAAAAAGATTAATTGTTGAGTCAATTGACACAGTGGAGCAAATTATTATTGTATTTGAATGTGAGTGTCTTCTAATAAAGAATGTTGCTTTTTGCTCCAATTTAAACCTTTTTATCTCAAATAATGAGCTCTTAGATTTGTTGATACTTTGCCCTGTTTGCTTGATGTCTATTCATTAATTTTGTCTTTCACTTTTATCATTTCTTCTGACCTACTAGGTTTGGTTTCTTTTGTTCCGGCTTTTCCAAATTCTTGAGTTGAGTCATTAATTTCTCTATTTGCAGTTTTATTTCTTTTTGCCTCTCTTTTGACAAATTATCTTTGGTAGTCATAATATAATTATATCGCAAGCCCCATTCCCTTTTAATATACCAAATCTTAATTATAAGTTGATGTGGTATACAATGTTACTTGTATGTGTGGTTTCAGGGTAAGCTATTTGGTAACAAATTGATAACCTCTTCTATGGGAAAGACTATTTCTCCTACTCTCAGTATTCTTATTTGTTTGTAGTTTGTGTGTGTGTGTGTGTGTGTGTGTGTGTGTGTGTGTGTAGGTTGACATCTCATGGTTTTTTATTGTTTACTTTGACAAGTATGTTGTTACCCTTGTTCAGATCAGGGTTGTTTACTATAGGCATTTAGTGTTATAAATTTCCTTCTTAGAACTGTTTCTAATGTGCCCCAGAGTT
The DNA here is from genome assembly GCF_014885135.2 of Alexandromys fortis. NCBI lineage: Eukaryota > Metazoa > Chordata > Mammalia > Rodentia > Cricetidae > Alexandromys > Alexandromys fortis. The sequence continues at coordinate 4,117,027 of NW_026067906.1, forward strand.
CTTGTTGTGAGGTATCTTCATTTTAATTTAGTCCAAGGAATTTTATTTTGATTTCTTTCTTGATTTATTTTTTGACCAAGTCAAAATTCAGTAAAGAGTGGGCTAATCTCCATGAGTTTATAAATTTAGAAGAGTTTTGTTTATTGTCCATTTTAAGTTTTGTTCCATAATAGTCTGATAAAATACATGGGATTATTTCAGTTTTGCTGTATTTGTCATATTTTGTGTCCCACCTTATACTCTGTTTCAGAGAAGTTTCCATGTGTTGCTTAATTTGGCATTATCAATGGATATTTTTAAAAACCATTAATATAAGATGACATTTAATTCTGACATTTCTCTCTCCTTTTCTTTTTCAGATTATCTATCTATTCAATAAAGTGACCTACTGTTAATTGGATTTGAGTTAATCTGTGTCTGTATTTCCATTGATATGGTTCTTCTATTTGATTTGATGCCTTTTCTCTTTCTGAAGGAATTGAATATACCTTACGCTGAGTGGAAATGAGCTAAAAGATAAAACAATGTTACTCATGCATATAATGTTAATTGCATATGGCATTTCAGGTAATATATATCAGAGAGATGTGTTCTTCCCCAGGCAAGAATAATTCTCCTCTTTCACCATTTTTTTAATTGTGTCTAGTTCTTAGTGTAAGTTAATTTTCGCCTGGATTTCTTCCATTAAGTTTAGCATATCTATTGTGATTGTCCCTGCTCTAATTATGTTCAGGCAGTCATGTTGTATTTGGGAATGTAAATGAATATACATATATGTATGTAGTAACAATTACTGAAAAAAGAGTTCATGAATATGAATGAGAGCAAGGAGATGTATATGGGAGGACTTAGGAATTGGAAAGTAAATGCAGATTTTATAATTATAATATAAACATATATCAATAAAATATATGATGCAATATAGTATAATATAAATATAAAAACAATATATTTTATGCAGTACATTTTGATCATATTCTCTCTTCCCTTAGAGTTTTGCTATGCATCTCTAGCAGGCTTTGAAATCACTATGTAGGTACATGTTTCTCATTAACCTAAAGAGATCTACCTGACTCTGTCTTCTAAGTGCAGAGATGAAAGGTATATGTGACAATAACTGGCTGGAATAACATTTATCAATAGCAAAGCTACCCATATGATGGCACATAGTTTCACTTTTAAATTATGTCGAAGGTAAATTCTTACTGCACTGAGCGTAGATTGGTGTCAATATGTCAAAAGACATTCTGTTCTTACCTTCTGTCCTACAAAGTGAATGCTCTCCAGAAAAGAAATGCCTTTTATTTCTCTTAGAAAGGCATGTGAAACACAGTGATAATCTATTCCTTTCCTTTTCAATAATCTCGGCATGGGGATGGAGAATGGTTGGCTTGAATGATCCAAACTAGGCAAGGTAATTCCTATATATGAACCTTGAAAAGGCACAATGCCTGTTCCTTTCTGATTGGGAAAGATGGGCTATTTTATATCTACACTTTGTCTTGAACACATTTGTTGGGCTTCTTTCCATAGTTATAAGGATAGAAGGAAAATATTCTTGTTTATTTTCATAGATTAAAGTTTAGGTGGAAATGATGTATATAAAATATTCATGAATGAAATTCTCAAAAAAATTAAAAATGTGTTTAAAATGAAATAATTTTAGCACTGATTGACCAATTTTAGTGATCTACCTTCATGTCTAATAACAGATAATTACAACTGATCAGTTTTTGTGTGAGACTAATTGACTACAGTAACATTATTATGTGTACTAATTTGTAGAATGAGATTTAATTCAGATCACATTAATGAGAATTGCTGTGATTTTGACATGTAGTAAGGTACAATATTCAAAAGAACAAATGAATATACTGAGAAACCAAAACACTTAAACCTATAAACAGAATGAAATGAATAGTGCTTCTTCTACCCAAGACATATTATTGACATATTATTGACACTTATCCAGCCAAACCCCATTTAAGTGTTTGTGCAATGCATACATGAATGCATCAAACGTATATAAAAATAAACAAGTCATGCTTTACTATAGTAATGTTTGTCTTTGTTGGGGTTACTATTGTTGTGAATGAATACCACCATCCAAAGGGAAGAAAAGGGTTTATTTGGGAAGAAAAGGGTTTATTTGCTTTACGCTTTCACATAGTTTTCATCATCATTGGAAATCAGGGCATAAACTCAAACAAGGCTTGAGTCTGGAGGCAGGGACTGATGCTAAAGCCATGAAGGAATTCTGCTTACTCATCTGCTTGCTCATTGAGACTTACCACACTTTCTTACAGAAACTAGGACTTGATACTAAGGGATGTCCTCATTCATAGTCCACCCACATCAATCATTAATTAAGAAAATGTCACACTTGCTTGACTAGCCACATCTTATGAATGTCTTTTTCTTAAGACTGTTCTATCTTGTGTCTAATTGACATAAAAATTAGCCAACACAATGATGTTTGGATAACCTGTTTTCCAGTATCTTTAAATGCTTATGTTTCCATGTTTAGTTAAACATTTACAACTAATTGGGGGGAGGGGTCCCTGAACTATCAAATTGTGTGTATGTAGCTCTGATTCCCAATACATACTTTTTGTTATGTTTTGTTACTTACTGAAGAGAGGGTAAGTACTTTATTCCTCATTAGATAGATTTCATTTGAAATTTTATCTTTGGTGAAAAACTGCTTTTTATCTCTTTCTTTCTATGCTTATTACAGATGTTTTATGTTTTGAAATAGTGAACATACTAATTTATAGAAAATATTGACTCCTCTTTGAAAGTTCAATCTATTAATTTTGAAGGAAAAAAAGTAAAGTACATCATTTCTGAGGAAAAAATGGAACATGAAGAAATTTTATTTTAGGTAAAAACAAAAATGCCAGATATTTTGAAACCCTGTCTCGAAAAACCAAAAATAAATAAATAAATAAATAAATAAATATAAATAATTGAAAAAAAATCAAATCTGGCAATATGACAAATGTGCTTTCAGGACAAGAACGCTGGGGAATATTGAGAGATAGTCATTTGTACAGTTTTATATCACTGTGAGAGAGTACTTGTCTCATTATAAGAAATACATCACATTTATATCACTCCTATGTGTCAATCATATCTTTATTCCCATACATCGTAACCAATATCTTCCATCAAAAAACATTGCACGAGTGACTGCTAATATTTTGCTAAATATCCTGCTAGTAGAAAGCATTCCTTGTTTGTGCAGAGAATATCTTTTGTCGCCAATAAATATTTGTTAAGAAAAGAATATAATCCTTCCCTTGATTCTAAGAGCTGTATTCAGCTTCTCTTTCCACTAGATGCAAATGTCATGTCTCTGAGAGATCAACTTTTTGCATAAATATGACTTATTAAAATTCATAGCCTTAATCACTAATTTAATTTAAGATAGTCTATTTTCTAAAATGTTATTATTAGGCTAATGAATATGTATTACACACGGAGCTTCAGGGCTCGAATAGGACCTGAAACTGAAATGCAGTACTGGCACCCTCCACAACGCTGGTCTTCTAGCAGCAACCTAGCTCTGGCAGTGTCAGAAATACATTTCACTGTGGCTTGACAGTTACAACAGAGCATCTATCCAATAAGAAACATCGAGCGGAGGCTTTTGAGAGGAAACAATGTTAAACGTGTGAGTCCCCAAGTAAACATTTTTCCAAGAGTAGAATAGTAAAACAATGAGAATAGGAATTAAAAGTGAGAAGAAATATACAGACATAAAAAACAAAGCTGAGTCTGGCATGTGATTGTGGACACATCTGTGAGAAAATACTGAATTCAGACAAACCAACTCGGTACTTTATTCAGCAAGGCAGTCACATCGTTTTCTTCTGTAGTTGGGTCATGACTAGTTTAGGTTCCCTCTTCCCAGAATTCTCATTCTTCACCTCTACTTCCTGCCTAGTCAGCCCGCCTATACTACTGGCCAATCAGCATTTATTTAAAATATAAATAACAGGGTATAGACCTTTGTCTCTCAGCAGTACCTAATATGTATGTGTGTATGTATGTATGTATACATTATTGCACATTAAAATTCATACAATTTCTCAATATTGGCTGCCATAGTTCTTCTCCAAAGTCAAAACAGTGATTCATCTTCAGAGCAAGGATGCTGTCTATGTTTCTCCTGGATTCAAATAATTATCTCATAGGTGCCTATGCAGCGTGTGATTTTAAGGCAATTCCATCTTTGATTATTGTCTATGAAACTCACTAAGGTTGATTTACAAGAATACAGCAATGTCGACAATACAACACCTCCCAGGAAAGGAAGATATAATAATTTCATAGTAATTCTGATCACAATGTGTGCCCATTGCAGATAACGTGTTTCTCTTGCAGGTAATGTGTTTCCTGTGCAGGAAATGAAATGGCTGTTGCAGATTAGGTTTACTGTCAGCTGGCTCTGGCACCACCTCTTACTGCCTACTTCTATCCCTCATATCTCTTGCTCTCCTTTTATTGTGTCTCCTTCTTAGGTTTTATTCATAATTTTTATATAGTTTTTTCATTTAAGAGTTAATAAGTAAGCTTAAATTTGAAAATGAAATTAGAAGAGCAGTCGAGTCAGTGTTATTGATAATCTTGTTGCATGGTATTAATAACAAATGATATAAAGGAATTTAATGCCATAAACACTTAATCTGTAAATGCTAATGTAAATTTTCCTCCCCTGCATGTTGCTAAGCAACAGGCTTAAAATGTTTTGTTGACCATGAATATAATGCGGTGCATTCCCAGAAAGCATAGGCATCTCCTAATCATTTTTGAGTTATAGTATCAAATTATGCAAGACACAGTCTTAGAAAACCAGCAAGCTTCTGTGTAAAGGAAAATGCCCTGCATGACAGGCAAGCACTTTTATGTGTGGCTTCAAATTTCTTTCCTATCAATAAATAAATACTCTTGCTGCATGACTGTAGCTGAAAGAAAAATGCTTCATTTGAAATTAATTTGGATAATGATGCCAAATAAAATGAAAAATAATTTTAATGTATCCTGATAAAAACAGAACTTTACAAAATTCAAATAATGAATTTCAAATAATTTTATTCAATTGATGAAAATATGGGGAAGATTCTAGTTTTTATAAAAATATTGGTATGATAATGTATGTATAAGTCAAAAATTAATGTGGACTACTTTATATTATTATGACTGATATGCCCTGTGACCTTATGTGTATATAAGAATATATTAATGCTAGTGCAGAATGACCTTGCATAGAAAAAGATTGTATTTCAGTAAGCGTCGAAGTGGGGCTGAAGATTATTTATTATACTATAGCTGTAGGAATTGCAAATCAAAAGTTAAGGAAGTCTTATGTTATAGCAGAGGGATCTGGGGAGATTATCAAACAGGTAGATTTGCACGACTGGACACCTATACTTGATCATCTAGTGTTTTCTATATAGTTAGAATTGTATGCTTCTTTCTATAACTTCATATGTGAAAACATAAGAATGAATTGTGTGAAAAAAATCAAATGGACTTTTTGACTTTCCCTCAGCCTTCAAAAGTTTGGGAAGAAAATTTGATTTGAGGATGTAGGTGACATATATTTTAACTAATGGTTATTTAATTTTGTTCTTGTTGTTTATTATTGAGATTGTAATTTAATTACATTTCTCACTTCCCTTTCCTTCCTAAAAATCTTTCCACATACTCCTCTCTGTTCTTCAAATTTGTGTCCTATTTTTAAAAACTAATTGCTATTACATGCATATATGCACTGGCATATGCTTACATATTCATAAAAGCAGCCTGTTGAGTCCATATAATGTTGCTTGTGTATATGTTTTCAGAGCTGGCCATTATGCATTGGACAGCCGATTGGTGTGTTCTTCCCTGAGGAGGACTGCTTCTCCTGTTCCCATCTTAAGCCAATTGCCTGGAGTTCTTTGTGTAGGGTTGAGGTCTCTTCAGCTTTCCATCATTTAGTTTGGTGTCTTCCATGATAAGCTTATGTTTGGGCTGTTATGTTGATAAGACTTTTGCGTATAGCTTCTGATGTTACAGGAAGACACCATTCCATAGTAAACTATCTGATCCTGTTTCCCTAAACACTTCATCAATGTTCCCTGTGCCTTAACTGTGGAATTATTTTGAGATGTATCCTTTGGGACTACCTGCAAAACTCTACATTTTGATTGATTGAGGTTTCTTGTAGTGATCTTTATGTGTTGCCAAGAGAAGCTTCCCTGATGAGAGGCAGAAACTACGGTTCTTTGTGGGGATAAGGACACATGTTTAGAGATCACTGTTAGGGACTGTGATGTTAATTCTCCTCCAATGATTTTGACTTCAAATTTTGAAACTAAGTTTTCTTTATTATGATATTTATGTTTTCTTTATTATGATATTTATTTGAAGAACTCTAGCATAGACTTAAGCAGATTCGGAAATTGAAATTCATGGGTGTGAATACCATTTGTCATACTTTTTCTAACACCCACTGATATCTTTGGTGAGAAAAATGTGTACAAACAGATCATCATTTGTTCCGAGAAACAATCCTGGATATAAAATATGTGTTGCATGAATCATAGAAAACAAGAGAAACATTTTTATTAAATGAAATAACCATAAAAATCATGCTGACACTGAGGTACAACATCCAGTAAGTTTGATGTAAGAAAAAAAGTAGAAGATATTAAAAAAAAAAACCTAAAATTTCAGATCTTTGTATTTATTTTATTTTATAAATATAAACCTATGTATTTGTATTTTAACACTATCCTCTGACTTCACACAAATTTGTATGACATTATTCAATTTGAAATATCTATCCAGGGAAGAAGCTTTATATGCTGTATGTATAATGGTAAAATTAAAGCTTTCACTTAGTCTTATCTTTTATATATCCATGGGCTCCTACCTTTTCTCCTTTAAAAGCATATAAGTTAAGCTGTCTGCTTTCTTGAAAACGTATTATAAAAATGTCTGTGAAAATTATAGTAGCAATAATACTGTTCAAGGGAACACAGAAATTTAATAAATATGTAAAAATATGAAACAGTGTTTTTGTAATCACTCAGAATCGTAGTTATTACTTTGCTCACGTACTCTACAGATTTTGAAATAATGAAAGAAGATACATTAGGTAATATGATGAGCACTCAGTCCTGGATCAAAACCTTTTAAAAAAGGTAAATTATCCAATAAATTGTTAGATAAACTCATGGGTATATATTCTATTAATAGATTACACGTACATATTTATTATAAATATATTTAGCATACTTTATCCAATGAAATTGGTTAATATGTTATCAAAATTCTTCAGATAAATTATGTTAGCTTTTGTCATCAAATTGCTACCTAAAGGATGACTGCAAAATCTTCAACTGTCACAGCCTCACAAAATTATATTGAAGGCAAGAAGAGGGAAAATGTATGCTCAATTCATTCATTTTGTTGTGTTACCATTAATGAAATTCCTCTGAAAATTCATTAGTCTGATTTATAGATGAAAATCGGGTCACTTTTCACGTTTAACCACCTCTCATAGAAACTATTGCTTTGCAGGCTAGATTTGTTATTTTATTTTTTTATTTTCAATTTATTAGATTTTTAAGAAATACCAATCCAGTCCCCAATTCCTCCCCTCCTTCATTCTCTCCACACACCCTTCCACCCCATCCCCCATCCAATCCTAAGAGAGGGTAAGGCACATTGTTTTGTGGAAGGTCCAAGGCACTCATTACTATATCTATGCTGAGCAATGTTTCCATCCAAAGAGAATAGGATCCCCAAAAGCCAGTACATGCAGTAGGGATAAATCCTGGTGCCACTGCCAGCGGCCCCCCAGTCTGCCCCAGAAATTTAACTGTCCACCACATTCAGAGGGACTAGTTTGGTCCTTCCACAAAGGAACAGAATCCTTGTTCCTTCCCAGTCTGTCTGGAGTTGGTCAGCTCCTATTAGCTCAGGTAAACTGTTTCAGGTGGTGAAACCATCATGATCTTGACCTCTTTGCTCATATTCTCATTTCTTCCAATCTACAATTGTAATTTGGGAACTCAGTCCAGTGCTCTGATATGGGTCTCTGCCTCTGTTTCCATCAGTTTCTGGATGAAGGTTCTATGGTGATATTTAAGATATTCATCAGTCTAACTACAGGGCAAGTCAAGATCAGGCCCAGCTCCTTTATTGCTTAGAGTCTTAGGCCAAGGTCATCCTTGTGGATTCCTGGGAATTTCTCTAGAGCCAGGTTTCTGCTAACCCTATAATGACTCCCTCAATCATGTTATCTTCACCATCCCACATCAGACAAAGAACTTATCTCCAAAATATATAAAGAACTCATGGAATTAGACTTTATAATAACCCAATTAAAATGGAGTACTAAACTAAACAGAGAGTTCTCAATAGAAGAATCTCAAATGGCCAAAAGATATTTAAGGAAGTATTCAACATACTTAGCCATCAGGGAAATGCAAATCAAAACAACTTTGAGATATAATCTCACACCTGTCAGAATGGCTAAAATCAAAATCACCAATGATAGCTTATACTAGAGAGGATATGGAGTAAGGGAAACATTCATTCATTGCTAGTGGGAATGCAAACTTTTACAACCACTTTTGAAATCAGTATAGTGGTTTCTCAGAAAATTAGGAATCTACCCACCTCAGGAATCAGCAATATCACTCTTTGGCATATACCCATTGTCATAGAGAAGCTAAGTAATAAGGTTTACCCTAAGAAAAACATATATAGATCCTCCTGAAAATTGAAAACAGAAATCACCTGACAAAATTAGAAGTATGGGGGTGGTGGTAGAAGGGAAGGTTGAAGAGAAATAGGAGAGGAGAAGGGGAAGGGGGAGGAGAAGTTGAGAGAATGGGATAGTTGAGATGGCGGAAGGACAGAGATGAGAGCACAGGCTAGATTTAATGGGAAAGTTTCACCCCACCCCTTGGGGTTAGTGTTAAGACTTGAGCTAATTTAGCACTCTCAATTAGCTTGCACCTGTTGCACTGAAAGGTGACAGAAGTCTTATTACTTTTCATAATAACAAATTTTGGGAATACTTAAATGTTAACTGTTTGCAAATGGATCACAGTAAGTATTCATGTATTATTATAGTTTATAAATAGTAATGTTATATGCTTCTAAGACTTAAGGATTTCACATTTATTTTAATTTCAATATAGAAATATTAATTTTAATATCAAATTTTCCACGTAATTCAAGATTATGCTATTTTATAAATCAACAACAGATTTTCACAAAAAATGTAAAATGTCTAAAAATGTTACATATATTTAATGAGACAAGATGAAATTCTTCAGGGTTTTAAAATATAATGTCTAAGGGAATAGTGTTTTACTTTTTTATTGCCTGTGTGATAATAGATAAAATCTTGTAGATATTTCACTAATAGATTATATTTACTACAGGTATGGAAATGTGAATAAGATTCTAGGCTCAAATATCAATGTGTGTGATTGCATTTAAAACCCCTGAAGATATAGACTAGACTGAATACATTAACTTCTAATAGTGTAAAAGGCACAGAGGACATGCCGTAATGCAAGGCATTCTGTTTACTTAGATAAACTGATTTTTATTGCAGGCGAAGTGCAGATGATAACAAGAGTAGAATTTACATTCATGTTGAGATATTGAAAAGTTTGCATGAAATGAAGTTTCTCTCCTGATCCATATCAATTTGTAAAGGCAGGCAATTCAGTTTGCTATGAAATATATTATTATGAGGCAGAGTAAAATCCAATTTACCAGGGAAATCCATTTAAATTAAAATCAGAGACTAATCTTCATATAATCCCATACTTGTAATGATGAAAAATGAATAGGCACCTCAAATGAACAATTACTTATCCTGATTATTTTCATTTTATTTGATAGGAATTATCATCTTCAAGAAAGAAAGAATACATAGAAAGGTCAGAAAGCATGTCTTGTGACCAGTAAATTTATTAAAGTATAATGGAGAAATATAAGACTGCATATATTTCCTCTGTAATAAAGGATAAAGCTACATAATGATTTTCTTTAATGTCAAATCGGATACACTAAATAATTCCAGTGTTCATGGGTCTAAACAACTTTTCTAAAGCTATTGGAATGGTGTGAGTTTCAGGTACCAATAGTTTTATGCAATTTCATAAACAGTACAAATGACAATATCTTTAGGAAAATTGTGTGCAATGGTAAATGGTTGAAAATTTGGGAATACTGAAAACTGATGAGTAATCAAATGTAAAACTTAATTATAAAGTTATAACATTTGATGGAATGAATATGCAATGTCTCTTAACTGACCTGTAATTGGAAGAGAACAACCTGTCTCCTTATGAAGAAGAAACTGAGTTAGGGCTGTGCCCTCAGATGTGAGCTAGGCCTTTAGGAATAAGATAAGTGAAAATGCCAAGAAGCTAGTAATGTAGAACCTAATAAATTTAGTGAGATTTTTGTTGTATTTTGAAGTTACGTTCAAGAAAATGTACACAAAATAAACAGTGGAGTGATAAATACAACACACTGCAAATATTTTAGCTTGTGCTACAGGGAAAATGGAACTGCATCATTACATATGCAGCAAAACACAGAAAACAAAGGACTCATCAGACTGCAGAAGTACATCAGAACTGTGCAAACTAACACCTCGTGAAAAGTCTAATGTCCCAAGGAGAGCCCTAGAAGAAAGACACATAGTCTAATTCATGATGACTTCAGATAACTATTTTATAGTGTGATAACTAGTAAGCTGTGTTTTTTATAAGTAATAATTTTTACAGATATCGAAAAACAGTTATTTATCATAACAACTTATTTTTACATTCCATTTTATTGTCATTAGATGAAACTTTTATTTATTTCATATCATATACTTAATTTATCAATATTTTAAAAAACACTTATAGTCAGTTAAGGTGGCTACTAACATTATGTTTTCCCTGTTTTTAATTCTCTGTTTTGTCTTTTTACAAGTTAATAGAATATAAAGAACATTGTTTGATTGAAGTATGACCATTTGGAGATTCTAATATAATTTAGACATAGAAAATTAATATCCAGTGTTATAAAATAAGAAGTTATCATCTAATCATTTTCTACTTCCTAATGGACCACTATAAGTTTTTTAGTCTAGTATTGTCCCAAATACTTTTCATATTCTGAAAAACACTGTAAAATATCAAATATAAGGCAAAAAGATTTATAAGTTATGAAAGATACACTAAAATATGAAATTAAATAATTATTATTGTAGAATATTTATGAAATCACAGGCTAAAGTATAAATAGCATGTTTTAAAAGAAAATTTTCTTAAAATGAAGAATGCAAAATTGAGAAGAAACATACTAATTCACAATTTAAACACTTTCCTAACAAGTAAAATAAATGTCTTACAATTTTATAGAAAGAATTGAATGTAGATAGAAGTATATAACATTTTAAGACAAATCATGGCGATTAAGATGAATATTGCTTTTATAATTATATTGCATGAAAATTCAAATAAAAATTTAACTTAACTTTTTATATTTTAGGTAAAGCGTTTTAAACTAAAACATTCTCTATTCAAAACTCTAATATAAGATATATTAATATATGTCCATTTCTTTGATATTCTTTATAAACTGTATGTACCTAAATAATTAAATTTTTACCAGGTAGTATTAATAGACAAGCATTTAAATACATTAATGGGGGCAGGTAGGTTAATAATTTCAACTGAACTCTTCCTAATTCACTCTGATCTAAGAGCTAATTTCTGAAATACTTGAGGGAGTGTGCAGTATCCATGCTGTTGAATTTGGGGAAATGGTTTTATTACCATGATTAGTTCATTTACCTGAACAAGTATACAAGCACGTGATCTTCCTTTACAAAAGAAATCACGCCGCCTTTTTAAACAATAGTGTACAAAATCTATCCTGAAATTGACAACTAGACAGATGTAAGTGGAGACTGCACATTCATTTCCCAGAACCCAGATGCAAATAGTCACACAGAAACTATATTGATTACAACACTGTTTGACCAACAGTTCAATATCTTAAATTAATTTATATATTATATTATATTTAGCTCTTATAGCTTCAATTAACCCATTTCTATTAATGTGCATGTTGCCACAGGCTGTGACTTACTGGTAAGGTTCTGGTGTCTTTCTCTTTTGGAAGCTACACGATGTCTTCCTGACCCTTCCTTCTTTCTTCCTCTTTTTCTGCTTGGATTTCCTTCTTTGTTCTGTTTTTCTCTGTCATAGGCCAAAGCAGATTCTTTATTAACTAATGGTAATAAAAAGTATTCATAGCATACAGAGGAAATCCCACACCAGACAAAAGTATGTCTTTCTCATGTGCATAGGACTTTAGTGAATCTGAATGGTCATCCTCTTCTGACTGTGGGCTCTGGGTCTGGACTTTTTCAAATTTTGCTTCAGCCCATACTACTTAGGATTAGCCAAACAAGAGTCAATAGAACAAGAATTAAAACCACAGACATCTTAGTGACAGTGTCCTTTGCTTTGCAGAAGCTTCTCAGTTTCAGTAGGTCCCATTTATTCAATGTTGCCCTTAATGTCTGTGCTGCTGGGGTTATACATAGGAAGCGATCGCCTGTGCCCATCTGTTGTAGGGTACTTCCCACTTTCTCTTCTATCAGGTTCAGTGTGTTCAGATTGATATTGAGGTCTTTGATCCATTTGGACTTGAGTTTTGTGCATGGTGATAGATATGGGTCTATTTTCATTCTTCTACAGGTTGACATCCAGTTGTGCCAGCACCATTTGTTGAAGATGCTTTCTTTCTTCCATTCAACATGTTTTTTCCCTTGACTCCAAATACCTTTCCACATGCTTTTGGTCAAACTGAACCACAGGATATAGGGAATTAAAGCAGGACTGGTTCAGAAATGTAGAATATAGTAACATATTACACTATAGTATATATGATATATATAATATTATATATTATAGTAAGATATTATAGTAGAATATTCTAAGTGCTTTCTTCACTCAGTGGCTGATGAGATTTTCACATATAAAATTCATTTACCTGCTTCCAAATTATCACCAACTCCTTCCTATATAGAGACACATTAACAAAATATTATCTAATATCTATATATCCAATGTTTGATTGTGGAATGTGCATAGGATAATACCAATTAGTCTTCATATTTAAAGAAGATGACATAGGCAATATTAAAGCATTAGATCACTAGATGTTCTGAAATCTTTCAGGGCAAATATTCCTTTTCATCTTGTGCAATAAAAGTTTCTTCGCTACACACTGGCTACTCTTCCTTGTAAATGTTCTGCTCTGTGCATCTTTGCATTTACCTCTTTGGCATTTTCTGTTTCTTCACTGCACATACCAAGTAAAGAAGACTAAACATGTCAATCACCTTAGATATATTGTCAACTGTCTTGCAAATATACAAAACTCTTAAAATTTCACTTTTTTATAAAGCCAATTGTGATTTCTTTTTAGCAGTTTTAATACATACCATGATAATTATGTTTCAATAGTTTTATTGATCAAAATAGAGAACTTTATTTAGATACTTTTATACCATATGTGTCACCTTTTAGAAGTATTTACTTTTAAAAAGAATACAAAACAATATCATGTTTAAGTCAGAATATGGTGGTGTTTAAGCCCTTGGATTTCTATTATTTAATTTTATTTTATATATCTATGGAGAATATTTTAAATATCATAGACTTTTATTCCAAAATAAAATGCAACTTTATTAACCCATAATCACTGAAAAGACTGAAGATAAGAATAAAATTTTAATTTTAAATCAAGTATACCTCAACATTTCTAGAATCTAAGAGTTCTGCATCGCTGCCTTTTCTGACAAATCAATACAATAGTTTTATGAACTCATAAATGTTGATTCTAAAATCCATTACAAATATGTTACTACATAATAAAAAAACCTGTGCATTTCTTTAAAATAATTTTCTCTTAGTTTTAAAAAGAAAGCTACTTCTTATCTAACAATAGCAACAAAAAATATTCAAACGTTATTGATGTAAACCTCAAACACAGAAATCTCTTACACATTTAGGAATCATAACAAACTCAGCTATTTACTGAAGAAAATATAATTTTCATATTTATAAGCATTGCATAACCTTTGAACTCAAATTCTAACTCAATTGGTTCCTAAAGTAGTTTCACAAACAGAAGAACCCCGGGGCCATTTACATCTACAAAGAGTAAGTACAGCACAGGGTTATAAAGCAGATTCACTCACATTTGGTTCAGACAGTTTCCCCTCTGGCACTCTTTGGAAGAAGGTTGATATGAACAGAAATTCTTAAATATTGGCTGACAGTTTCCTGTCCATTCACATTTTAGTAATTACTTGGCTATAGTTTTTAAGCTTCTCTCTAATATTCTACCATTTATGTGCAAATATTAATCCAACTATTCTTTATAGGTATAATCATATAAAATAAACTTTATATACCACCTTTATTTAATTTTTCAACAGAGGACTGGTTTCTTCGACAATGAAAACAAATTAAATGAAAATTCAATTAAGCAAATAATTCTGATCTCTGATTTCTAAATTATCTTGACGCTCTACTCTCTTAGCCTTACAAGAGCACAAACCATAGCTACTGGGAACGAAACCATCAAAGCTGACTATCTCTTCCACATTCAATTGAACACACTGTGCTCAATTATCTTCCTATCTGCAAGTTAGGTAAACACAGTTATTTCTCCCCTATACGTGTATGCATCCTTACAACTTGAACTCCATGTAACACCCCTTTAGTTTAGTGGCTCTTGTTCTTTACATTCAACCAACATGACAAGCTGACAGGATGCCATTCTAACAAATCTGGCCATTTGAAAGATTTGGCCAGCACAACTGTTGGCTGTAACTATTAGCTGATTAGGAAGACTCTAGAACTAAAACGGACAGGCTATAATTTACTCATCTTGGAATGACATAACAAAACATGAGAGATGAGTGACTAAAACACAGAAGCACATTTTCCAACATTCTGTGGAATCAAATTTGAGATATAGGTGCCGTAATGACTACCGTCAGATGAGAGTCATTTCTGGATTGTGCCTGATTCCTTCCTTAATGTCCTCAAATTGCAGATAGAGCATCCTTATTTCTTACTCTGGGTTTAAGTGGTTGCCATCACGGTTTATACTGTATTATCATATTATTTACCCTGGATGCTCCTAAAGGCATCATCAACTAATAAAATTAGAATATAGGGCTTCAGCACAGGATTTTGCAAATGCCACAAACTTTTCCATAGCATAGTTTAGTTCTATAGATTAGTTTCACTTTTTTCTTCTTAAAATTTTATATGTGTGAGCATCTTCTTGCCTGCATGTATATGCCCATATGGGTGCCCGTTGAATGATGAGCTGAGAAACAATGTCAGCTTTTCAGGAAATGGAGTTTAAGATGTTTGTGATGTACCATATGGGTGCTAGAAATCAAACCTGGACTCTGCAAACATAGCGTGCCTGTCTATTTTCCAACATAAAAGAGATTGAAGGTTCCTTCATCAAATTTTACTAACAACAATTTTGGGGAGCATTATCTTCACTAATTATTGACATGGGAGGACCCAGTCCACTGCCACCCATGATAAAGTAGTCCTTGGTTTTACTAAAATTAAAGTTAAGCAAGCCACAAAGCAAGCCAATAACCAATCTTTTGTTCTACTCTTTGCTTCCGTTTCATGCTTCTAGGTATTTTCCTTGAGCTCCTTCCCTTACCTACCTTCATAATGAGCAATGCGAATGCTGTAAGATGAAATAATGCCTTTCTTTCCAAGTTACTTTTGGTCGTGGTGTTAATGCACCCTAGGACTAGCAAGTGATATCAAGTACTGTCTTAAGGTTTTCTCCTGCTATGAAAAGACATCATGACCACAGCAATTCTAATAAGGCAAACATTTAATTGAGAGGGCTTACTTTCAGTTTCAGATGTTCAATTCGTTATCATTATGGCAAGGAGAATGGCAGCATGGAGCACGGCAGAATTCAAAAAGCTTTCTGGCTAAGTTGCACTATCTAAAATCTAGCGAAGAATCTCTTGTAAAACCAGGAGGAATTGTACAGTTTATAAAACTGCAGAATTCCTCACCATGAGGTACACCTTAAGAGAGACACCTTAGTTATCCAAATACCTAATTTCAGGGATCAGTTTCCCCTAGTCAACTGATATGCCACAGTTTTGTCTTTACACTCACAGATATAGTTAATTTTGGTCATTGGTTGTCAGTCAAGCTTGGCTTTAACACACTGCTGAAGGAAGAAAATTGTGCGCTTTCATTTGGCAGGAGATGCTGATATACGACAGGAGAAACCCTGTAGACTTGGAATGCTTGCTTAGTTCTCCTCCATAGACAGATTCTGAGCACTTCGACTTCTCAGAACTCTGGGCAATTAAAAACAAAAATGTTCTCCAGGGCCCTGCAATCATCAGCACTTCAGGAAAACGTCCTGCTGAGGTAAAGTGGTTAATCTCAGGCTGTGGGCAAGTGGCTAAATTCTTTCAGGAGTTTGTGAGATTTCACACCGTCATGAGGAGAATATGGTGCTCGGCTGCCAAATGCTGAGGAGCAGAACATGAAATTTCACTTTAAAACCTCTAATGCTGCCATTTCTTCTTTCGCTGGAAAATGGGTCAATTTAATATCTCTAATGAAAATGAAAATAAACTTTGGAAGTTGTAAATATACTTGCAAATAATTATGAAGCACTGCTTTGAAGAAAAAAAAAATGTGTTTTCTTCCAACCTGTCACCTTGCATACAGCTTGGAGGTAATTCTGAAAGCAGAGGCACTGAATCAGACGCACACTCTAAAATATTCACCTCATTTGCAAAGGCTTCATTGTTATGATGTTCGCCTCTCTTTAGAACCATAACACCTAGTATGTGGCATATATATAGTAACAACTAAATAGATATGGGCTGAATCAAACCCAATGAATCAAGAAAATAATCTGGTAACATTTATATTTCAGTCTTCAGTCAAACTTTTGCTTTTTTTTTTTGAACTAGGTACATCTTGAATGATACTCTTTATATTTTCCACATTATTGTTTTATTTTATCTAGGAGATAAAAATAATATTCCCAAGCATAATTTATTATAAAACAAACACTTGATGTTTTAAACTATAACTAGGAATATGGTAGATTTGATTATTCTTTTACCATGAATAAACAAAATACTTTATTATTAAGCAAGGCAGTATTTTTGCATTCTTATTAGATAAATAAGCTTATATTAGAAATATTAGAAAATATAAATATTTCTTAATTTTCAATTTCTATTCAATAACTGACAATAGTGTGTGAAAATCCTGTATATTATTCATGACTGTATGTCTGTTTATAACTAATCTTAAAAAAATAAATCAAATGTTAAACTTCAGTAGGCTGAGAAATCTAACATGATCTGTTCTCATTACTGCCACAGCTAAGTATTTTCCTTATAATCAGGCAGATTATTCCAAAGTGATCCTGATGGAACCCAAATATCTGTCACACTGTGATCGTCCTTTACTGCCTCATTAACTGCCTCAGGTCAACTAGCAGAATGTTAAAGCAAAAATAGCGCAACAAATGAGGGTCGAGTAGATTAAAAATATGTTTGCCAATACACTGTGCTTCGTGATGGAAACACATAAAGTCATAAAACATTCCAATGCTCCCATAAAAGGTATCATTTTGCTTTTAACAAAAATCTAATCAGGGTAAATAATGAGAAAATTAAGGAAAATAATAAGCATTAGATAATAATAAAAAGCCATCTTAAAACTGTGAAAATAACTATTTGTGTTGGTAAATATCTTTCATGTTCTTATTACTGACATGAATGAGCAAGACGAAGTCTAGATCAGAACCTTGAGACTCTTGTGAACATTACCTGAAATACCTTTCAGGTAAAACAGTGTCCTTCATAAAAGATAGAATGGGAGCATAGAATCGGTGATTTTTTTTTTTTTAACGCTCAGTCTTGAGAAGTACTTCAAAAAGACAGGTAAAATCAACACCTTGCATTGCTATTTAATACAATTGTCATTTATAGATAGACCCAACTTTACATTGTTTGCATATTCTAGATAAGAAATCTAAATAAATGTTTTTATTTCACTGTGTCTAGGTATTTCTTCAGAAATTTTCAATAAAACTTTATGTCAAATATGTGGCAACGTGTCTTACATGGAGAAATGTGCATGAAAAGAATTTTATTCTCTATTTCTTCTAGCAGTTACAGAGACAAGCTTTACAAATATTTTCAAAATTAGACATTTTTCTGTAATTGTAGATTAATAGGTATGTTTGGAATTATTCTCAATTTTTAACCATCAGTTTCAACTTACATTTGATTTCTCTAATGATCATTAGCAAAGCAGAGGCATTTAGGCAGGGAGCTCATGCAGAGGCCGTGGAAGGGCTGCTTATTTGATTTCTTGGGCTCTTGCCCTCATGGCTTTTGATGTTATATATCACTATTATATGTCATATGTGACTATTATATGTCACTGTGAGTGAATTAAACCTGTTCTTCCCAACCATGCTTTTCACAGCAATAGTAATTCTAACTAAGACAAGTTGGACCTAGGATACTGGGGTATTGCTGTGACGGACCTGACCAGCTTTGGTTCAGGTTGTGAAAAGAAAGGCATTGGATCTTTGTGCTAGAAAAGTCATTGGGTTCACTGGAATGTTTTGTAAGAGGTTGGAAGTTAAAAATGTTGAGAACGGTGCAGACCCTGGAAGCCGGGCTTCTGAAATTCTGAAGAGAAGATTCAAGACTTAATCAGAGCCATTTGCTATTTTGAGTTGAAAATCTGTGGTTCTGGTGTTTTGTGGCCAAAGAATCAGGTGTGATTGACAAAAGACAAGAACCACTAAATTAACACCTTTATGTTACTGGCACAACGGATGTAAGGAACCAGGATGCCAAGAAATAAGCAGTGGTTAAAAAGAGCCAGTTAGTCCCTTGGGAAACTGAGGATAGGGAACCTGAACTGACCCTATCCTATAGCACTACTGACGAATATCTTTCATATCACCATAGAACCTTCATCTGGTGATGGATGGAGATAGAGACAGAGACCCACACTGGAGCACTGGACTGAGCTCCCAAGGTCCCAATGAGAAGCAGATGGAGGGAGAACACGAGCAAGGATGTCAGGACCACGGGGGGTGCACCCACCCACTGAGA